>NW_008824001.1:769152-792079 GCF_000699105.1 Pygoscelis adeliae
CAGCAGTTCACTGTATCCATGTAAACCGCCGCCAGCAACAGTATTGTGCAGCAGTGAAGAGCCAACCGGTGGTTATTTAGTCCCCAGAGGAAACTAGTTTATAGAGGATGTGCAAATATATCTAATTAAAGTCAAGAAAAATATAATTCAATTAAGAGACAGCTTGGGTAATGAAGACTAGCAGTGACAGAAACTTGTTTTTCCACTTTAAGCTGTTGAAGATCAGTAGATGGAAATAGGTGTTATTAGGTCACAGCAGATCAGGCCGCTTTTCAAAAACCTGTGTGAAATGCATCAAACTTCCCCACCTTCCCCTTTGCATTCAAGGAATTTCTTTAGAATTCAATCAAGAAAGTATTTTGGGCTCTTGGTGCAAATGCATATATTATGTGCTGTATTAGTTAATTGCACGTCTGTTGGTATGTCTGTCTTACTGCTTTGGAAGGCTCGGCTAAGAAACAGCTTCCCTTTTGTGTTTCTCTCTGTACGTCTCATTCTAGGGTTCATTCAGGAGGACTACCTGCGAGAGCTGCTGACGACAATGGGAGACAGGTTCACAGACGAAGAGGTGGATGAGCTGTACAGAGAGGCACCCATCGACAAAAAGGGGAATTTCAACTACATTGAATTCACGCGCATCCTGAAACACGGAGCGAAAGACAAGGATGACTGAGCAAATCCCTGGATACCTGCAGATAGCTTTTTTTTTTTTTGTCCCCCCATTAATTTTATTTCTCAGGATCTGTTTTTTCTTTTTTTCTTGTTGGGACATTTTTGCATGCATTTTTAGCATTCCAGCTTTTTCCTTTGTGGACTCTGGGGCTGCTCAGACACAGCTGCACCTTTGTAATAAGAGTGGAAATGGGCAGGGAGAGAGGACAGCTTACAGTGATAGAGGTTTAGGGACAAAGATCCGTGAGTGTCGTGGCCCAGGTAAAAATGTCAGTGCTACTCATCCTAGCTAGATTAATTTTACATTTTTAATGGTAACTTTTCAAATAAAACACTGCTATATTAAGTACATCATTGAAATTTTCATGCTAGAAGTGGACTGTTTATCTAATCATATCTCTAAATATTTTTGCAACTGTAACCAGTCGCATTGTTACCTATTTTTGCCTTAAAAATGAAGCATAAGTCACTTAAGCATACTGATGTTTGTACTTCAGCGACTGAGTACTTCACTTACTACTGTGAGCATATACAATGAAGAAATCCCCATCCTTCAAATTTTAGTACATTGTAAATTAATGATTTCTGTCCAAGACTTGCACATTAAACATTTTAAATCTTATGGATGTAATTGAGGGGGTATTTTACCACCTTAGCGCCTCCATTTCTTGACACCGAGTACAACATTAATACTGCTTTTTAAAAACTTACATGGTAAATCCTAGTGTTTTCTTAAAAAAGAGATACCACGTGTGAGTAGAATGCTTGAATGATGCCTCTTACCAGGTCTGCAGGACTGACAATATGGAATTCATTACATTTCATTGCAACCATTTATTTTTTTCTTTCTTTTCTCTTCCCATCTTTTTTCAAAGCACAGTGAGAATGGGTCTGGATGAAGAAGGAAGGTGTGCTGCCTCTGTCCTTGTCTTCTATCTGGAAATGTTATTCTTGCTTTCCAAATGGAACAATATACAGTATAATTTTAAGAGCTTCTGCTGAGAGTGGTGCTTTGGGTGTGTGAGAAAGAGGCAGTCCTTTTTGTTCCGTTTCTCATAATTATATCCTCTAGCTCTTGTGGTATGGAATGCATAGCAGACTTGCTACAGTGCTCTGAAGCAACTTTGCCGTAATCTGAATACTTGTGGTTCTGGTTTTTTGGTCTTGAGAGAAAGGGTGATCAGAGCTGCTTCTGTCACTTCTAGGAATTACAGTTATCCCTTCAGAATTTAGGTTGCAAAATTAAGAAGTGTCATTTGGCTGAGAGCGTTTTGCTGTTTCTTGGTAGGCTGCTATTGCAAACTGAACTTTTAATAAATTTCATTAGAGGACAGTGGTTATTTGTTTTAGAAATACACTGAATAACCTACCGGGACTGTCGTCTTTTGAGAAGGACGCCACCATAAAAATCGTTCACTGGTACCTGTAAGAAAAAGCTCTGAAGCTTCTGCTCTACTTCAGTCCCAGTTAGCTTTGCGAAAGAACGGGAACTGCGCCAACATATAAAGGATCACAGGATGCCAACAGTAGGCCTGGAAGGAGAGTATGGAAGGTGCTGAAAAACAGAGGGGGGGAAAAGGGCTCAAAACGCTGTCAGAGAAGACGGAAGAAGAAATCCAAATGCTTCAAAAATAAGTTTTCTCTCAGTTGCTGCTTTTTTTGCTGAAAATATTTTCAGTTAGAGGGGGCAGAGATAAAAACTCGAAAAAGAACTCTCGTAATCTACCAGCGAAACCGATGTCGCCGTGTCTGATGGAGGCGAAGTCGGCCAGGTCCTGGCCAGCCCGCCAGCCGAGGCCAGCCTCCCTCCTCCCCTCCGCACCGCGGGCACGTCTGCAGCGGCCGCCTGGCTGCCCTTCAGTTGAAGGGAGCGGGCTGGGAACTTGAGGCCAGTATCCAGAGCCATCAGTAGGTGGCATTACAGCTCCTAGCACTCACTTCGCTGAAGGGCAAATGGCTCGCAACGCGGCTTTTTTCTGTCGTTCTTTTTGAGTCCCGCAGAGCTCATCTGGTGCAGCACGCAGGGGAAAATACGGTCGGTTCCCACAGAAGCTCCGCTCCTACCACAACAAGGACTAACGCTGTCGGGATTTTTCAAACTGCAGCTTTCGTGTGCACTGAATTGTGGCTCTTTAATCAAATTCATTCATTACAGAAGAGATTAAAAAGAGGTATCTGCAAGCCGCTGTTACAGTCATGTATGTACAAACACACATGTGGTGTATGTTTGAAAAAGATTGGGTTTCAAAAGGACTTAAGGCCTGCCTTGTAACGCAAACCAGACCCACTGCTCGCACGTTTCATTTCTTGGTATCTCAGTAAGTGCTTGTTGTTTTGTAAGATTAGCTTTGAAAAACCACCCCAAATTCAAATTCACATGTTTGCATAACTTTGTGTACCTATGAAAGACTAAAACCTGTGATATAAACTAAACCGTTGAGGCTCGGAGTGAGGCAGCTGGTATTTATCTATAGCAATAAATGCCAATTGTTAGACGCCGGTTCGGTTCTTGCTTATGGGCCAGGGCTATGTCGCTGTGTAGCAACGCCTATAAGCCATTTGGTCTTGTGATGATGAACTGTAATTCACTAATGTTCTTAGCCTTGCCTTTGGGAGAACCTTTTGTTTTACCCTCTCAAGTTTAATGGCATCTAATGCTCTGATACAAACGCGTCAGAGAGACTGATAAAAGCGGACTTTTGGTGGGTAATTCAGAGGCCTGGGATTTCTCTTGCAAAGAAATTTTAAACCCCCGCTCACCTCTGATGCAGAAGGTGCCTTAAAGTCTGTGTCTGTCTGCAACCAGTAACACTGGTTTTATAGAGTAACTGCAGTTCTCAGTCCTGGCAAAATCAGCGTCAGTAAGAGCCACGCAGAATCTCCAAGTGTTCTTACTGAAGTGGGTCAGCAGAACATGAGGGCGTTTATGGTGGGATGTCTTTCTTTTTTTTTCTTTTTTTTTTTTTTATTAATTCAGTTGTTTTGTAGCTAGGTCACTTGAGTGGAGGGCTGGGACAATGTGGCCTTGAATCCTCTCAGCTAGAAGAGAGAATTAAAAGTAGGTCTGCAACATTCGGGCTGAATGTTAAACCACTGAACAATTGAATAAGGGAGGGTGGAACCATCACAAGCAGCTGTGCTTCTTATTGTGCTTTTTTCTTTTTGGCAAATGAAGGCGCTTAGGCAATGATCCCAGCAGAAGGGATTAAAGAGATCAATTCTACCTGAAGAAAGACTTTCCTGCTCTTCAAGGTGAAGTTCCCAAAAGCAATGATTCACGAGCGGGGCTGGAATGCTTGTTTCCTGTGGTTGTGGAGGCAACAGAGCCGAACCCCAAATGAGTTTTAGCTTATAAACTGTTTCCTCTGCAGGGCTGTTTGTGAGAAGCAGTGCCTCACCAGGGAACTGTCTCGCACATCCTGTATCTGGCCTAACACCCCACACACACGCTCCCCGTCAGTGTAGGTAATAACTTGTAAAGGTTGTCACTGCCCTTACTCCGCTGTAACGTTGTGCGCTGTAAGCTGCTGAGGCTCAGCACCTGCTTATCCTTGAGCAACTGGGCTATCTCTGTACCGGGGGCAGTCATTTTGTAAGCTGTGCTGTCCCTACTCGTGAATTACAGCCCTAACTCCTGTAGAAAGAGCAGTTGGTGACTCCTTCCCTTCAGTATTTCTTGTTGATGAGATTCAGCAGATCCTTACTCAGTACACTTGTTTTAATAGTTACTAATTTTAGTGCCTAACTCCCCTAGATGAGGAGAGAGCAGCATCTGTCAATCTGGCAGGCATGCCTCACTGTGAATAGTACCAAGAACGTCAAGCATTCTTCCCTGGCATCCAGGTACCAAGTAGTGGATATTTAATGCGACAACATCCAAATGTCAAATAGAATGATGCTTGGTCTAAAAAAACGGGAGAGTCTTCAGAGCATTCATATCACCAGGGTGGTAGTGTCTAAATACTAGGCGCTTGGTATGACCTTTGTGGACTGTTTCCTTGCGGCAGGCATGGTTTATATTGCTATTCAAATAACCTTAGCTAACTGCTGACTCATCGCTGGTTCCACTCTACGCATCCCATTGCTTAAGTATAAAAATTGTTTTAGTAGCACTCATTAGCTGTGAAAAGCAAACCTAACTAGACTTCCTATGTAATCATCACGAGATCAGAAGTGTCATGTAAACCGAGTATGTAAAAATATAACAAAGCGTTCACACAACTTTAATAGGGATGCATACCACTCCCAGACGGCTTCTTTCAGTGAGCGGGTAAGAGTTGCAAATTAAAGATACTTGCAGCCGGAAACTTCCTTTTCAAATAACTGCAGGTCACTGTGACATTGGAAATGGTTGCAAAAAGCTACAGTGAGACCACAATCGTTGCACGCTGCCCCCCCCCACATACACAAGATCTCATGAGAAATCTGCTCAGCTCTACGCCCCACAGCCCTAGCAAGCTTCAAAGCTATGGGGCTGGAGTCAGTTAAAAGGGGAGTTGACAAGTTTCATGTTAGCAAGATAAGCTCGTGAACTTTGCGATACATTTTTGGAAGAGAATTAAATGGAACAAAATTACTTGTAGTTAGTGCTTGCCTGTTTCTTTTACTGATTCAGGGGATAAGGCATTGTATATTTATTAGAACCTGAGATATACGTTGTGCAAAACACAAGTTATAACACTGTTATTGCTATCCTGTTGGCAAACGGGGGAACTTGGCAATGAATCTAAACCCTCCTACCTTGCCTGCCCTCCTCCTCTGCTAATTAAAAAAAAAAATAAAAAGGTAGCAATGCAATTTTCAATTGTCAGAACACAACATTTCTTTCAGACTTTGACTTTTTTTTGTAACTAACTGAACATAATCTTAGAATTTAACTAACAATAACTAGTTTCTCTGCTGTAACAAGTCTAGGTATGCAAACTGCATCTGTCTTGCTGGTGTTTGTTATTGGTGTTTGTTATTTTTAGCACATCCATCTATTCCGTGGCCTCTTCTCCTAGGTGAGGCAGAGAACAGCAGCACTGTTACAACTGTATTTGGGGATGTCCTACTACATGTGGACCTCAGAGGAAGGAGGAGTCATCAAACTTGTACAAAAGGATGAGTAAGGAATACACTGCAAAAATGCAGAACTCTGATTCACTTACTGGAAGATGACTATGGGCTACCTGAACCCCCAAAGAGGAGGATAAACTGTTGCCACGAAGTGCTAGTTTTAACTGCGTGATTAGCAGAAACTCTACCTGATAGCAGCAATAGCAGAATTTGGAGGCAAGTTGCAAAGTGGATGGGACAGCAATCAGAAGACAGTGATGAGGCTTGTTGGAAGTACTTGGTTTTACTCTCTTCCTGTTGCAATGCATGCAGCCTGCTGCCCCTGAAATTTCCTGTCCCAAGCTCTGGACACAGAATTTGGGTAACTGAGTAGCCATCTAAACCAATGAAGATTAAAATACCAGAAAGAGAAGAGAGGGGCTGAGGCACTGAAGTATTTCCTGATGCAGCTGATCAGAGAGATGACTCTCTAGTGGAGATCCCAGTAGTCAGCCTTCTCCAGAGGCTGGACACCAATGCCTGGTCAAATCTCTAGGTAGCCCCTCACTTTGGCAACCCACAGCAGCTCTTCCAGGGTTCTGTTTCATATTTGATGTTTCACTCTCTCTCTTCCCCCCTCCTGTCCTTTATGCAAGCTCTTAAATGTCTTCCACATGTCAGGGGCCTGCATCTACCCCTTCTGTTACAAGCTTTACACATGCCTAAGGGTTGAGGGCCTCAAGCAAGAAAGGCATTCCCTTCCTTACTTTGTGTACCACACCTTGGGCCTCACCTTGAGATAAGATTCAAAGCAGCTAATAAGCTGTAAAGCAGGCTTTGCAAATTTTGATGAGTAAAAATTCAAGCACCTCCAGGATTAAGGAGTAATTCAGTGGCAGCTTTGAAAATGCTGGCAGTATCTAAATGGGACATCAGTACCTCAAACCTTTCAGGCTCTTGGCTGAAAGCGCAAATCAGATTCTTGTGCACATCTCCGGATGCTCAGCAATAAGGCAACACATGACAAAACTGTCACCTGAGGGCAGTAGGTAAGTGTGGTAGGAAAACAGGAGACTGTTTTGGCTGATGTGCTTACCAGTGATGCCTGGCAGATCTTACCCTATGCCAGGTTTTCAGGGCTGGTAATTATGCCTCTCCTACCACTGATCTCAAGTATTGCTATGAAAGAGCAAATATCAAACAAAGGGGTGCTGGCTGCTTATTTTCACAACCACTTTCCAGACTCTGGAAGGGTACTTTACACCTATGTGACTGATTCTGGATTGTTCTTACCTATGACGGATTTAGTGCTCGCACACACCCTTTGCAGGAATGTTTTTGTTACCTACTGGTGTTTTTTAAAGTGACTATAAAAGCAAGGAAAGCGTTTGAGAGATGCTGTTATTATGAACAGGTTAGGGTGTGTTTATTTTAGTTATTTCTTCTCCTTCCAATCCCTCCATGCCTCCCTTAAGCCTATTCACAGGCTTTCCTTCTACAGGGAAATTGTACTGAATTCAGTGAGGCTCACCTAAAAAGGCCATTTGAGCAACATTATGCGAGTTTCCAATATTTACCTTTACATACCAATACGTAATTCTGGCTCATTTCCTGACTCTGCTGTTCTTAGTTTTGGGGTTGTTTTTTTTTTTACTTTTTTTTTTTTTAAAGGTACAGTTTGCTTGAGTTTCAGCCTCTAATCAATATTACATTAATGACTTTCCTATACAGTTTGCCCCATTTTATCTCTGTGGCAGTTGAAATTTTCATTTGGCGAATCTCCTTGCATTTCTCTGCTATATGCGGCTGATGTCAGACACCTGTGATATCTGGGCATGTTCTTACACAGTCCACAAAGGTTTGTTTCAAGCTTTTGTTCCCAGAAGCTATGGAGAAAAGGACTGTGTAAAATCTGTTTAGAACAGAAGTTGGTTGGGGGTAGAGGGTGAGAAGTTTTATCCCTGGAAATAAAAGCAATGTGGCATGAAGGTATTTGTAATATGGGTTCCTTTTAATGAATCTTAGCCACTTAGTTAGTTGACTGAAGACATTAAATTGGTCTTTCAAAGTAAGTAATTAACTTTCAACACAGAAAATTAAATTGCTTAAGATTATTACACAGCTATCTGAACAATACTTTTAGTGTCTTGTTGCTTTTATTGCTTTTTTGCCCCTGGCATTTTGTATGTAATCATCCAGACACTATGAGACATATTGATTAAATAAATTGGGGCCCTTTGCACAGTACAATCTTGTTTTATATAATCTTATACAATATGCTATTACTGTAGCCAAGTAATAAATAAAAGCAGAGTTAAGACAGAAACTTTGGGCAAAGCCAGTCTGCCCTGTAATCCATAGTCAGTAGTTTGGACTCATGAAATAAGCTACGTCTTTACTGGGAGAGAGAGAGAGAGAGACAGACTCCCGAGTTTACTTTAGTAGGTATTTTGCTATTAGGCTGAGCATATTTCCTCTTACTACACTGAAAAAAGCTGGCTGAAGAGCAACTTCTGTGCCAATGCTCACAATGCTCCCAGAGCTCCAGACAGGTGAGTAGGTCTCTCTCTGTGTTTGTACAGTGTCTAGCAAAACAGAGTGGGGTGTGTGTGAAAATATAACGTCTTAAGGCATTTCCATAATAAAAGTAATAAGCACTTTTTCAGTAGAGGTGACAAAAGCTATGTTTGAACAGCTTCCACTGGGCCCTCTCTAATTCATCAGAACATCATTTCCACCTCTGGCTTTGGCTAGGCTGATTTAGCAGCTTTCTGTTAGCAGTGTTCTAGATAACAAGTGGCAACCAAAATATTTCAAGGCTGCCTCATCCTTTCTTGTCCCACAACCTAATGACAGAAGGAGACAATTGTACCTTGTTTGCTAACTACATGCTGCGCTTTATCTTGCATTTTGGCTTATGTTGTCATCAAGTTGCTAATCATCATTCTGTGACACTGTCTACACAGCTTCTCCATGCAGCTCTTGGCTGCACGTTACATGGGCATGGTATCACAAAAGAGCAAACAACGCAAGTGTTGGCTCCTGTTGATAACTGTTGTTTAGAGGGAAGTTGTTCCTTTTGCCAGGCGGTGGAACATCAGATCTCTAGGCCACTAAATAAATGCTATTATACATCATCTGGGCACCATATGGTCTGCGTGCTTCTGACTATAGCTGAGCTACAGCCCTCCAAGCAGTCAGGTGAGAGGGCTAGCTTCCAGCCTCAGTAGCTATCTGCTTTAGCAGCAGTAAGGCTTCTACATTAGTGTGCTGTGAAGAGAATCAGGGAAAGCCTCTCATAAAGTACCAGAAGGATTTTGTTCCCTCGTGGAAGTGCTGAAGTTTCTGCTGACCCTTCCAGGCATGGATGAATAAGTAATCTAGCTGTTTAACATCAGTTGTGCTGCACAGCCTACAGGTCTGCAGCTCTAATGCCCCCTCAGAGGACTCAACCTGTATTTGGATGTCCGAAACTGTGGCTTAAATGAGCTCATCTCATCTCATGCAGCTTTTACTATGTCTTGCAAAAGAAGTCCATTCTGCGTTGGAGTCTTGCTTTGGCACCATGCTTAACTGGACGGAACTGATGCGTGCACATAGCTGGAGGTGACTGGGTTAAATGTGTCAGCAGGCTAAGTCCTTCCACGCAGAGAAAGAGGAAATGAGGTCTGAATCAATTCCTAGAGTAGCACAAATTACTGAGCTACTAAGAGCCCTCAGAGAGGTTCCCAGAGAGCCTCACACTTAACCCAGGTAATGACAGCTACAGGTGGCTATGTAAGTGTGAATCACATAGGTGAAAGTAGTGCTGAAGCCTCAGCAAGACTGGTTTTATAAGCCTAGGAACTAAGTCCAACTACATTTTCTTGACCTCACTGCCAAGACACCCTCAATCCTTGCACTAACGGCTAGCCAGAGTACAGCATCTTATTGCCATTTAAAACACCTGGGTCTGGGGCAAGCTGTATTGGCCAAATCCTAGTCTACATCCATACAAGTAAATCCAGTACTCATACAAGTTTGACAGGCAAATTTTGGCTCTGTGCCTGCAACTCACTTTTTAACAAGAGAAGATCTGTTTCCATCTTAAAGTGCTTGAAAGGAACTTCTGTTTTTGAGAACACAAGATAACTAAGGTAACAAATGACTTCATCATCCACCAATGTCCCGTAAGCAGAAACACAGAGGTTTTGCAAGGAACTTAAAACTTCCAGGTTTCAATCCATACTGAACTTAGGCTTTGAACTCTTAACAGACTGAACTGTACTTTTCCTGTCCTAATTGCTTACACGCCTGCTTGTCTGGAGTGGCCTTTAAAATTTTTTTTCTAGACGACTCATAACATATCTAATGTTCTAGGCTGAGCTGAAGCCACATGCAGTCCACAATATGATAAAGTCTTTGGGCCTAACTTGTGTCCCGCTCCTTCACAGGCTGAGTCCAGCAATCATATGCTGACCGTGTTTAGCAAGGGTGGACACCATTGAGTTAAACACAAGCACGGTGGCATCATCTCATGCAGAATCACGATTGATGAGATTCATGCCTTTTGCATTCCAGTTCAGTACCCAGAGCTTACGTACAGCAAGTAGAGACCTGGGTGCAATTTCCTTTTGAGCCTGGGAAGGCTCAAGGCTCTTACACCAGAAGCTGTTCTAGAATGAGACCATTTTCTACTCTTCCAGTTGAAGCTGGACATTTAACAGAGGGTCAGATTCATGGGAAGACAAGGGAAGACAGAAGGAGGCAGCATATGTGCCTGGCTCTGTAACTCGGAAGTTTCTGAAGAACTTGACATTGGGCTTCTTCAGTGTGAGGCCCAACACAGTTTGTGCGTTTTGTTCAAAGCAAAGAATTCCTCAGAAGAAGCCGGGCCTGCCTTCTCTCCTAGGAAGCGTCCTTCTTATTGAACTGTAAAAGTGGGTTCAGAATGATTTTCTTTTTTCCACCTCTTCTTCTATTTTGTACATACCCTTATTATTGGCATTTCTTTTCGTCCAATTAAGAGGTTTTCCTTCCTAGTATGATGGTTGACATCAGTCTCATTTTTGCATACAAAATTTTATCTTTTTATTTGATATAGTACTGGTGAACTGCAGATGCAAACTGGGTGATGGGACTTCATATGCTGCATTAGTCATTATGGCAATTCCTAACATATGGTCTGAGTTATTAAGGATTATTAAATTTTAAATATGTCCTACTTCAAGGAATACGTTATTCTCATTTGTGAAGGTCTGGTGTATGAATAGATGTTATGACTCTCTGGACAGAAAATTATATAAATGAAAAGAAACTCCTAACAGGTCCTCTTCCTAAGGATATTGTGTGTTAATTGATGTGTTAATATCAAATTATCCCAGGCACAAAGAACTTTTTTTTCTTTTTTTTTTTTTTTTAATAGGGCAACTGTTCTATCTGGATTTAATAGAAATGCAGAGTTAAGGTGCTGGTTTCCTGATTTTCTGCCAATTAGGTTTGGATACTATGTTCTGCAAGGACATAGGTAAGAGAAAGAGGCTGTCTACACTCTCCGCTTCCACTTGGAGACTTCTCTAGACTTCTAGTCAGTGAATTTCTATAGGTTTTGAGAACACACAGGCAGTGGGGGCTTGACTGAAAGATGCTCTTTTCTGCCCTTCATCTACAGTCTCCTCCACTATACATCCAGTGGAGCATAAGTGTAACCTCCATCACAGCTATAACTAATTGCTGATGAAGCTGAGGTGTGTGCAGGCAAGGGATGAACTCCTTCACTGCGTAACTCAGGAAGCAACTGCACATCAAAAATTCCCCCAGCTGGGGAAAGGTCACAGGGCAAATCTGGACCTGCCATTCCTGGTAAAAACACCGGCAACGTACAGCTCTTACGTATTCTCTCTCTTGACCTGCCGCCTCTTCAAACAGTCCTTAAATAGTCAACAGAAAGATGGCCAAAGCCCTATACAGCAGGTACAGCCTAGGCCTATGACGTGTGGAAAATCGTGGAGGAGCTCCTCAGACTCCTAGAATGGTCTTCAGTGCCAAAGCACCTGAAGCAATGTTTCAAGTTTTAAGCCCAATTTAGAGGATTAGCATTTGTCAAGCCCAAATAACTTTAAAAGGTAGGGGGAGAGGGGGTGGTACATAGGAACATACCAAGTCTGCGCTACACATTATGTCTGTTTCTGCTCAGGTTCCTGCCTGACCCCACCCTCAGACATCAGTCTTGCCAATTTTTAGCTCCCTCTCAGCCAGAGCTGTTATGCCACAGCCCAAGCATGCCAACACAGGACTCCATGCCTTTAAATAATGCTGCTTTTCCATGCATGGATTTTCCCTGCCCTCAGCTCCCCAGCCAGAGTGCCTCTCTGGTACGGGATTAATTTGAGAGAGGGACAACTTCAATACACTCCCATTGTATTAGCTTGCCATAATGGAGAACGACGGCATAATGGTCAAGCACTTGGGGGGAAGGGGAAAGGGGTGTACAAGTGCCTGCACGAGTGAAGTCGTGCATTCACCCTGTTCCATTTTTTCCAGATGTGGTGCTTAGAGTTTGTAAAATTGCAGTAAGTTGTATAGCTCTGTCAATGTTTTTACAGCGTACTGTGGGAGAATTCGTCTGTCCCTACCCCAGATCCTGGCAGAAGTAGCATGGGTATGGCAAGTCATGAAAGTGAACTGGTTCTGGCTCCACATCTGTGGTTCCATCAGTGGCAAGGCATCGATCCAGTGGTTCATTCTCCGATGTATGTCTAAGTTATGCAATGAGCCTGCTTGTTGGCAACTCTCCTTCTTTTAAATTGTCCGGAATCAGTACATTGAGCCTACTCCACACTCCAGATAGGTCCATTTTCAGCTGTCTGACCCAGGCAGCCCTTTGCATATCTGCTGCATCCCAAGACATCCCACTCTTAGCTTTGGCGCTATGCAAGTCAGCACATTCCCCTTCTCCTGGCACATTTATGTACAAGCCTGCCTCTTCTCAGCTTTCTAAGCCAATTTCAGCGATGTCAGCCTGTGCCACATTCCACGCCTTTCTAGTCTGTGTCTATCTAAGCTCTGGGAATCCACAGAACGGCACAAGATAATCTGTTCACAGCTCCTGATCCAATCCAAGCAGTCAGAATACACCCAACTGAAATACTTTTTGGTGCAAGCTGACATGATTGCAGAGGAGAAAGAATTAGGACCAAACATCACAGTCTGATACGACCTTTCCAGGCTGCCATGGAAGAGAAGTCATGGTACTAAAAGGGAATCACTATGGACTAAGGGAAGCAGGTATCCTAACGGGGAAGGTGCCTGCGTAACTAGTATATAAGCAATAATTAGTACACAAGGTGGTACCAAGTTCAAGAACACATAAAAACTATCAAGAGAAAGGAAAGCATTAGTAATACTGTTATTAATTACCTACTGTGAAAGATTAATAAAGGTTAAAATTAGTTTCAGCTGTATTTGGTGGAAAACCTAGAAAGATGAAACAAAGGTGCTTTCATGATTCGCTCGCAGAAAAGGAAGCTTTTGAGATTCAACAGGAAGCAGTCAGACTGTCAACATGAAAGGAGCGATTGATCGGAGGAGAGTGCAGAGGGGCTCCCGCTACAGAGCAAGCTCAGGAAATCTGCGCGATGGGCAACAATAGTGACGGCGGAGAGCCCAGACCAAATGTTATGGGGGGGGTTCTTAAGCAATGGGAAGGCATAAGAGCCTACTGGCACAAGTCAGAAGGAGGCAAACTAGTAGTAGTAGAAGTTGGTGGGGAGGTTTTGAGGGAAGAAGAGAATTTAGATTAATACACAGATAAAAATTCTTTGCATGTGGCTCAGGAAAAAGGCCAAACGGGGAAGACAAGCTGAGTAGAGAGATGAAAGTTACTGGTATTGAAAAGGGAATCGGGATTATTAGTGTCTTCTGATAGCAGTGAATGACAGAAATTAGTGTGCTGCTGAGAGCACTGTAGAAGTGTGGCATCAGTGTATCTGACAGATGAGGAAAGCTATTATCTTCGTCTTTTCTGCTTGAGAATCCCAAATTACTTTGTGCTGCGATACCTTGAGGCGTGGAGAAAGCTCCTGGTCTTGAAAGGAGATACCAATAGGCCAAATATAACTGTTCGTGTTCATAATGGCTAGAGGAGAAAGGTTAGCAAGGGATGGAACAAGATGGTGAAATCTGGCTGAAATAGGAACAGTATGTTCAGAAAGCCACTGGCTGGTCATTTTCTGAGTGGCGAGACGATGGAAGAACATACAGAACAAAGGAGCATCGGGTAGGTGAGCCCAGGAGCAGTTTTGGGAGACAAGCGAGAGAATCATTCCCAGCGAGGGCAAGAAGAGAGCTGACTGTATGGAGCATAATCAGACTGAGACAAAAGAAACCACAAAGGAAAATTCAGATCAAACCACATGTTCTGCCGATTTGCTTCATTGAGAAGTTTACTTAATATTTCATGTGGAAATCAAGAGTTTGCATTTATTCCACTCTTATGTGGTCAGTTTTAACAATGTAACCCCAGAACTCTGACAGCCATTTTAAAGCAAAAACATTTCCAGCAAAAACTTCCTGGAAACCAGAAGTTTTGATATCCATACGGCTGGCACAATCCATTCAGATGCGTATACAACTAACATGCACAAAAAATAAAGTAACACCATCAAGTTAAAATTTTATTGTCTTCTGTGCCCCCCCGCTTTTTCTGCCCAGAAAATAGGTGTATAGATCAAGCCTCCTCTTTTCCCTCTAATGAGCACTGTCCTTTGTGTGCTGCCCCCGGGACAGAGGATGGAGGCTGGGAAAGCTAAAGGCAAAGGTTTGCGGGGAAGGGGGGTGTTATCAACCAAAGGGTGCCAGCAGATCAGGAGAGAGAGAGGGATGGATGGAAGAACAGCCTGTGGAGCTCATGGTTTGGCACTGCAAGAGGCAACAGCCGTGATCAGCAGTGCTGCACAGGGCACAGGTCCTGGGGAGGGACCAGGTAAGCACAGCACATGGGCTGTGGCCAGAGCAGGTGGGTTGGGAACCAGCCGCAAACTCCTGCAACTGGTGAGAGAAGGTGACAGACTTACCTGGCAGGGACGGCGCTACCCTGTTTCTAATCTTCTCTCACTTTGCCTCTTTAATTTTTTTAAGCCATTTGTCATCCTTACTCAGGCAGATTCCTTCTTACCCTTGAAGCGACCCTACAGATTTCAATTCAGATGTTAACTGTACAGACACAAATGTGTCATACAGAGCATTTAAAGGTAAAATTGTGACCTAAAAGTAATACACAGGATAAATATTTGCTACACAAAATAGTTTCCTGTGTATAGGTTTTGTTGCCAAAGGCTGTGTTGCAACATCATTACGTGACTAAGACCAGGACTTTGGGCTGGTTAGGACTGTTTTGCTATCCCGCATGGGCTTTCAGAGGCAGAGAGACCTATACCGCCAGTAAGGTCCTACAGCAAACAGTTGTATATAGCTACTGAGGAAACTAGCAGGGCTCAGGAGAGGACAAATGCTACTATCAGTGAAGAAAATGCTAAAGGTGGCTGAGGACCTAGATGGCAAGTAGATCCAGTGGAGACATGCAGGTAGAAATCCTCCCATATTCACAAAATATATAACCAAGTCCAGAAAACAGTAATACTGAGGTGGCACCCAGATCTGAACCAGCTACTGCCTGTCAGCATTCATGTGCAGAGGACCTGACAGAGTGTGGCTTCAAGAGAACAACAACTCCTCCCTCCTCGGTGGCTGACCAAATATTGGACCCGATGTGCTCTGCTGGCTCCCCGCTCCCTTCCACATTCCAGACAAGAACGAGGACTTATCCTGAGGGATGAGAAGTTACGCAGGCAGCTATTGCTGCCCTTCAGAGAAGGGAAACAAGCTAAAAAGCCACATAGGAGCTGAGATTAAAACTGAAGAGTTTCTGGCTGGGTACCCTCTGGAGGTCATAGCACTCTTCCTGATTAGAAAGAAAAACATTTGATTTACATAGAAATATTTTTGGCAAGAACAAGGAAAAGACACGCTATATGATGGACATGATTTTGATTACACTTTGAAAGTTTGCCTGAGTGGAACAGTAGCAGCAAAATAGTTTGCTGTTTAAGCTATCCCACTCCAAACTTAAAATAAGGCTTTTCTGCTTAGCCAAATATTAAAATGACATTTCGCTACAAGTTCAGTCATCTCCCAAAGCTGCTCTCTCTTTACTAAGAAAACTTTTGACTTGCACATTAAAACAATGATGGGTGAAAATAATCTTGATCAATCACTCATGGATCATCTCCTCCTGTTTATTCAATGTTAAGCCAGTATTTTTTCCTTTTCTCATTACAACCATCACTTTAAAAGCAGACTTGCATTTAATGTCACAGGAACCCTTTAATGATGACTGATGAATGTGAACAGAGAGAGAGAAGTTATTTTTGCAAGTAATTATTGCACAGCACTATTGCTGCAGTAAGCACTCTGTGTTAGAACATGTGCAGCAAAAGCCATAGAGCTGAAATTATTTGCAGATCTCCATTTTAAACTCTAACTTCATGTACTTGAGATGTCCCTTTTGTGGTGTGAGTCCAGAGGAGAAATATTTCTCCTTCTTTTGTTTAAAAATTATTTGTCTCAGACTGGAAGTGTTTTGTTGCTGTCAGTGTTCCTGCTGTTCTTTAATCTACAGATGTTGTGGATGACAGGCTGGAACAGAACCGTAGAATACCATTTATTTTGGTGCAGATCTCTGAACATTAGAAAAAGGGCTGGCAAAATGAGGATCCAAATACTCGACCTGGACTGTTCCCATTTGGTCAGGATATGAGCAAAGAGTTTTCCCTTTTTATTTGCATACTCATACTGGGTTTGGGTTTCTTAGTCATTCTCTTATACAGGCACCATGAAAAACATGTCACTTACCAAATCACTCTGACTCACTAAGTCTTTTCAGTTCAAGGCCTCATCTACTGTATATTTGACCAATCTTACTGGAGTCCTATTTCATGGCATAGCCAAAATCTCCTCTTTGATTATAAGTCATGACCATGGCAATAGTCCAATTGCAAGATTTGGTGAACTGGATCTCCTGATAAAATTCACATGATCTTGTAGCTGTGAGTACATATTTGCATTTCCAAACCAGAGAAAATTATGTACAAGGTAAATATTAATGTTGCTGGATGCATTGTACAGCAAAGGCCAAGGTTCTGAACACAGAACTTGCTTCTCTTTCCACAGACACCTAGTTTAACAACTTAGAGTACCAAGGTAATCTTTAATGCATCCAGCATTCCTGGGTGAAACTTCTTTAATGTATTAAACTGCCATTCTACTAAACTAGCATTCTGAACCTAGGCAAACACTTCTTCCACAACCTTTATTTAAAAGTTTTCCATCAAAATTCTGTTGGTGGTGAGCACCTAATTATCTTTTTAAGCAGACTAGGTTCTTTAATCAAACCAAAGTTTTTCACATAGAACTGGAAATTAAAACAGCCACATCGAATTGGATACTTGGGAAGCACATCTGATTAAACAAGGATCCGTATTCTGTGAGTGCCACTTTCTGATCTGAGAATGCCCTGCACCCATTATATCAGGACACACTAAATCAGAAGTCCTCTTCCGTATGGAGCCTGAGCTCTTGCTTGGTGCTGCCTCACGGGCCTGCTGGCATAGTCCTCACATTGCCAAAACTACCCTCCCTTCCATAGTCAGATGAGGCACAGTAGTCACAAGCTTCACCTTGCACCCTGAAGGCTGCTGCCTTGAATATTAGGGAAGACCCAAGTACAGAACAGGGAGCTCAAGGGAACTGAGGTCTTGAATCTGTTGCAATGACACGGGACTGGACTCATCTCACAAACTGAACTGCTGACAAGGTTGCTTTCACTGGTGGAGCTGGGTGTGCTGGGCGAAGGGGACACACATCTCAAATGGGGTGCTGCTGGATTTGTGGCTTTGGCTGCTCTGGAAGAACCTCCTACATCACCACTGCATGCAAAGTGTCCCACCAGGGAAGGTAAGACCTTTCACACTCACCAGGCCAAACACCCAATGTAGGTCTGTAGAGCACAGCCATGCCTATAAGACCTGTCTTTCTTACATGGAGTCAACAGTGTACGCCCCTGTTATTCTCTCTCCGCTCTGGCAGGTGAAGAAAATTCTCCCTGTTGAGATGCCACTGTGCTTTGCCCTTCTCACAGAGGAGGAACCAGCGGCAAGACCACTACTTCTGGTGGAGAGCTCAGTGTGCCAGATGAAGGGGAAGCCCTGGCTAGGCAGGTTGCTCCCAGACCTGCTCCCTCCACCAGGAGGTACAAACCCTCCTTCAGCCAGGCTGCATGTGAGGTGTTCCCACGTGGCTCTCCTGGCTCTAGCCGAGCCATAGACCTCTTCCCAGTTCTGTAGAGCAGGGGTGGCACGCTACTTATAAGGTTTTGCCTTGCATGCAAAAGTCTGTGACAGTTTCAGCCCCTGTTCCCTAAACATATTCCCCAGAAACACCCAACCTCACTGCTTACCCCCAGGAAAACTGTCCCTGTTCAGAGGCAGTGATATTGAGACCCCTCCCGAAGACCACAACTGCAGACATGACCCCTATCTGCACATAGCGCAAATCAAGGATGCCATAGGGCCCTTTGAAGGTTTAACTGAAAGCTGCATTGGCTTTGCCTTGCAACTGAGACGACTGATGTACACAGCTTGGCTGTGCAGTCCCACTGCTCAAGGGTGCCATCAGAAGGAAGGCATGGATGTGGGGAGCGTTTGTGAGCCTTCGTGTTAGAAACTGTGATAAATTAATATTCATAAACATATCAAGGAGCAGCATGCAGTGCCTCCCCAAAAGAGTGACTGAACTAATTTATTTTTACATGTAATGGTGTATACTAATCCTGTCCTAACTCTACTCTGCTGTTGCTGAGACAAGGGAAAAAAACCCTCAAACTCAAATCATTAAGTCAGGCCTAAACATCAACCATACTTTTTTCAAAACAACTGTGCAAAAAAGACAAGCACAGAAAGCATGCAATATTTGTCAGCATAAACCGAAATAAGCACTGAAAAGAGAACTGTGGAAAAATATGTTGTACTTGCTATGGTTTAGGCCACATCCTGATTTCACATCCTGATTTAATTCAGCACAAGTCTGAAACAGTGTCACTAAATCCACTTTGCATTTACCCCAGGTAACTGAGCAAACGAAGACCTGGAATGAAATTAAACTTGATGTTAAATTAACAGTTAGGCTTAGCAGCACAGATGAAAGCATAATCCTGAAAACTGTTCTTCCCCCTCCTTGACGTCACATTGCATTTTAAACATATCCAGACACTGAAACTATTGCAGAGTTGGGCAGTTCCTTAGTTACAGGAACATAGTTTTCACAGGCATCAAAGGTTTGTGCTTTGAATCTGCATGGGTTACTTATTTAGCAGCAGACTGAATTTAAGCAGTTGGTTTTGCTCTAGAGAGCTCCGCGCAGCCCTGGGATCTATCAGGTTATACCGCTCTATGCAGTGAGCGAGTACAGCCTGGCAGTTTTCTCCAAAAAGGTTGCTTAGCTTTCCACTGCCTCCCAAGACTGAAATAAAGCAATTGCTTTACTGATCTTCTGTCCATGCTGCAAAGCCTATATATTTTCCTGACTTCCAGAGTCTATGAAAATGCTCTTAAGAGCAAAAAAACCTGACTGTTAAATCCTTCCTTTTGAAGAGGAAGGGGTAGGTGGTATTCCCTCAAGCTTACTCTGATTATACCTTCAGTTGAAATGCAGTCCCTCAGTCTTTTTTCCAGTCACATTTTCAAACAGGTCAAGAAGCACCTAGGAACAAGAATAAGTGTTTCTTTCTTAGAAACAAGAACCTAAAAATCTACAAACAGTTATTTAGATTTGTTTATTCCCTAAGACACTGAGATACCTTCATGAATGCTTCAAGGCCCATTTTACTTTCTTTGGTTTTCATTCTAAAATAGCAATACTGGGACACGTATAACGAATCCCTTCCTGTACCAGTAACTCCAACCTAACAACATATAAACACAGAAGAAAAGCTCCAACATCAAGTGATACTAGATGACTAAGGCCACTATAAGCACTATTGGTTTCTGCAAAAGCTGCTTTCTAACCCTGCAGGTAGGTACACTTTCATGATTTGATGTCCCCAAACCCATCCTAGCACCACTCCATAGGTATGACACTGACTGAAGCAAACCCTTGAAGTCTCAAAGCAGAAGCCTTCAACCAGGCTCTTCCTCCAGCCTGTTCACCAGGACAACTGGCACCTGCAGGTCAGCTCTGAACATCCCTAAGCTATACGTAGTGCTCGCAAAAGCCAAAACAAGACTTTTTTTCCCCTGTATGTTTAGCGCTTACCTCCTCATATTAGCTTAGTGGTTAGAGTATTTACAGCTACCATGGAAGATCTTGTTTAAGGCCCATAAACTGGACTTCAACCCAGGGGTCTGTAACTGTGTGTAACACAGGCTGTTCTTGGGTAAGTCTCTATTAGGTAAGCTGTTTAAATAACTTTATACAGCTTTGTATAAATAACTACACATCCATTAAAGCGAAGATATGAACTGCACTCAGTGACAACGCAGCTGAGTGAGAGAGGAAGTCATTCTCTCTCTCTGACTTGATAAATATTTAGTTACAAGAGACTGGAAGAGATCTCTTACAGAGCACGCAGGAATCCGGGAGCTGGAACATTCCCTTGGGATGTGTGTCATTTCATGACTAAGCAGCATATGCTTGTTCTAGCTAATGACTGGCTAATTACCTTTGAATGACTCGCCAGATACAAAGATCACGGCTTTAAAAAACAAAAAATTTCCACTGTATGGTGGGGAAAGAGCTCCAGGAGAGGATGATGACAGAGAGAGAAAGATTACAACCTTAAGCCTTAAGGAGGACTTGAACAGTCCTCGTGATACTGGAAATCACAGCTATTCCGGTTCACTCTCCTGTTTGCACAGCCAGCTGAATATAGTGACTTGGAAAAACAGCAATCCTTCCAAAAGAGGATTTAAATGCAAGGGCAAGACGGCAAGACTAGCTACCTACTCACAGGTGGAGTGACCCGATGGTCTGAATTGAAACTGAAAAAAATATATGGTAGACAGAAGACAAGGAAAATGTCTCTTAACAGTCACCAAGATAAACATGGGAAACGGAATCCCTGACAAAGAGTTAACCAAGTGTGTGTGTGTAAGCTTCAAAACCGAAACTCCCTAGAATCTCACAGTGTTTAAATTCAAGCAGAGGAAACCAGCAAGACGGTCTGAAAACGTAAAAGTTTCTAACAGCCACCTTATTTCTCCTTTCCTCTCTCCTGCCATGTTGGATATAAACTGCTGAAACACGGAATTCTTCCTCTGGAAAATATCAAAATCAATTTCACCCAATTTTATTTCTTCTAAATCATGGCGTTTTCAATATGATCTCTAGGTCACATATCAAGGAGAAAATGATGTGCCGCACAAAGGCATGTTTGACCCAGACCTCTGGATCACTGATTTTTATCAAATGACCTGTGGGTGAGAGTTGATCACAAGGCATCTGAAATGGTAGGAAGCACAATGTAAACAGCTTTCTGTAAACAAACACATGCGGAAACAAATAAACATGAGGGGTAGAGGGTGGATAATAACAGTCAGTTTAGACGTGTTTTTAATTTGGTTGTAAAGGGCTAAACCATTCCAGCAACATTACACAAAACGTGTGTCCCACCGGAGTGAGATCTGACATGACTCAGCATTCCCTATGCCGATTCTTCCATGTGGGACAGGCAGGCAGGAGCTGGTGTACACGCTGTCTGGCTTCCCACTTGATATGAATGAAGGAACAGGACATAGAGTGCAAGCATATCATTGTGTGTATTCATTCCTTGAAGTAAATTCAACCCAAGCCTTCCTTGGACAGAGTCAGTGTCAGGGATTAAGCCAGGGCTGACTGCCCAGTCAAACAAATGCCATTTACAAAGCTAGACTTTGCACTTCAGTGAATACAGGGATGACCAGCACCAAGAACTCAGGTCACTGGTCCCAAAATACTTTTAAAATTGCATAATCACGCTTTCTAACAGGATAACTAGATCTAACCGAAACCTTCCTCATTTAATCCACTGTTTTGAAAACAAATGATACTGGCACCAAAGAAGAAACATTGCAGATCCAGGTTTTAATTATTTTAGCAGGGCAGTTCCACCTCAGGATCCTGATGCATGGCTGAATTATGACACTTCGCAGGGTGCTGCAGGAACACAGTATGCAGCTGCTGTTAGCTTATCAAAAGGAGACAGAATGATTTAGCTTAAACTTTTTTCCTGGAGGTTTATGCTAACACATTTTACCTTAGGCTTCCTATAGCCTAGCAGCACATAACGCAATGGCAGTTACCACAACACAGCTGACGCAGTAACTCTCTCAGCAAAGAAATTCAAATGTGTCGCCTTTACCCAGATCTCCAAACTCCCAGTCTCTTACAGAGAACACTCCTCAGGAAAGCTAATGTAATTATTTTTAGTAAAAATTTTCCCCTTTTATCCTCTCCTCCTACCTTTTTTACATTTTTTTCTTAAATGGTGAAATAAAAGTTCATGAAGGAAGTACTCATCTATCGCAAACTGGTGCATGATCATTACAGCCATATCGTAATGCTTTAGCACTGAGTTTATATCTCTGTCTGTGTCTGTGAAGGCATTCTGTTAATTAGAGAAAAAGGGAGTGATTCTTAACAAACCTGAACTTTGGCAGCTAATTCACTATCTTAATAGCAGATACTGAAAAAGCTGCATTATAATTAAGTTCCAGAAGTGTCTCAGTACTATCACTGACAGGTGAAGCTACAGAGAGCAAGGGAAGACTACAACCGATGTCAAGGTCTCCCCACAGTTACAGAAAATACGAGAAACTAATTCTTCTGCTTCAAAGGATAAAAATTGTGAGTAATAATTTCACTGATATGAAAGTTAAACTTACAATAAAATACTACCAGATTGGGAACAGGTCCAATGCGTTCTCAGTGCTCATTACGCAGGACACATATGTCACCTCTTAGTAAGGCACTAAATAAGCACATACAGTACCTAAATGTAGGCACTGTAACGTTATGTCGTGGTTTAACCTCAGCCTGCAACCGAGCACCACACAGCCGCTCACTCACTCTCCCCCACCCCGGTCCTTGACTAGTGTAAGCACTACTTAGCAACAACTAAAACATCGGTGTGTTATCAACTTTGTTATCA
>NW_008824001.1:792136-798608 GCF_000699105.1 Pygoscelis adeliae
GACCGATGCCCAGCCAGTCCCCGAGCAGCGGCCCCCCCGGCCAGCTTTCCCCCAGTTTATGTACTAAGCATGACGTCACATGGTATGGAATGTCCCTTTGGCCAGTTTGGGTCAGCTGTCCTGGCTGTGCCCCCTCCCAGCTTCTCGCTGGCCGGGCATGAGAAGCCGGAAAGTCCTTGACTAGTGTAAGCACTACTTCGCAACAACTAAAACATCGGTGTGTTATCAACATTATTCTCATACTAAATCCAAAACACAGCACTGTATCAGCTACTAGGAAAAAAATTAACTCTATCCCAACCGAAACCAGGACACGTTAACATTTGGATCCAACTCCCCCATAAGCGTCTCCATCTTCCGTTCTCAAACAGGGATCATGACTTGCCCACAATAACATAGCAAATGAGGACTCGCAAAGAACCGCAGCATCACATTGTTCCCATTTCACGAATGTAGCCAGACTAGAAGTGCCCAAAAGCTGCCGTGGAAGACAACAGCAGCCATTTCTGCAACTTCTGCTCTTCTGAAAATCAAGATTATTCACGGTGTTAAGAGCTGCAGGATCAAAGATTGCTACAACTCCTCACTGAAATCTAAGGCTGAGCCCTCAGGCCTGGGATAACAGCTGGTGTGCCAGAAGAGTCAGCTGAATCCAAAGCTATCTTTAAACCAACTTGGTTACTGTTTCTAGCTCTGGATCAGCATTGCTCTCACCCAGGCCCCAATTCCTCATGTAAAGCCTTCCCTGAGCCACACTGTTTCCTGACCTGGCTACCATAGTGCTTTGAACTGCAGCCTTATATATCCAAGACTCCCCTTTCCCATTCAGTAACCTTCCTATATTTTCTCAGAACTCCTCCTCAGTGTTGTAATTCTAGTTTGACACCTCCAGGCACTATCTCACACACACACAAAAAAACCCCCAAACCCAAACACATGGTACTTCGGCTCAGCAAAGGAATTTCTCAACCAGTTGCTTTATTATTAAGAAGTGCTGCAGAGTCCCAGAATCCGGTAAAGCTTGGCCTTACCTCCACAGCAGTCCAAGTTTTGTCAGTGTTTCAAGCCAGTCGAAGCTTCTCCTGCTTCCCCTCTCTCCAAGCGCCCCTGTTCACAGAGAATCCAGGTCTGCCTCCTACCTGCCTCCTGGGCCAAGCAGGCTCTCCCTCTGTTTGTTAGGCGCTCCTGCTGAGAGCCGCAGGTCTATCAGCCATGCTGGTTCCCTTCTGTAAAAACAAAGAAAAAAAAAAATCCAGAGCCCTCCAGTTCAAGGGCCTAGTCCAGCAGTTCTGGGATTGAACCAAAAATTGTCCCGCCATGGCTGTTCTCTAAGATGTCTAAATATTTTTTCTGGGAAGACAGCTCATAATTCAAAATGGATGTCTTAATGTGGTCTCCATTTTGAAGAGTGCAAAATTCTCCAGGAGACTGATGATAGAAATCTGCCCGACAGACTATGATGCTGATGCAGAAAACGTAAATCTTTATAAAGTATATAAAGATAATTTTATAAAGTATCTCTGACACTTTTTACCCCGGTGCGTATAACTGTATGTGGAGACACAGACGTGTTATACAGATTACACTCTCCGGGGGCAAAAAGGAAATTCCAGGACATAAGTTTATATCGCTCACAATCACGAGCGAAGAATTGCTAATTAATGAATTGTACTCCCTGGACAGGCAGTTTTCAAGGGTCCTGTTTTCATGTCCATAAACCAGATTTTGTTAGAAAGCAAACTGACTGGTGACAGTTGCAGCAAAATCCAAGAGCTTTTTTCCTAAGATACATTTTTGCAAAGTCTGTGCAATGCCTGATGCATACCTCTTATTTCTCATTAAAAATAAATCACTCGGTACCTCTAATAATTTCGGTACAGACCATGAAGAGCTGAATTAAAGTTGAACAGAAATGTAAGCTTTCAGGATCTAAAGGACAAACTGAGGTTATCACTTCAGATGCTTTAAAAGATGAATGTACAATTTGACCTGAACCAAACTTCAAAGTCAGTGAAGGCCAAGTGAAGATAAAAAGAAAAATGAAAAAAATTTCAGCAATTACATAGCACTGATATTTCAGTAGTAGAGAAACAACATGTACTTAGGTTAGAAGAAGCTTCCATGCCTCTGATAAATAACCTGATACTTAAAAAAAACCCAAAACCAAAAACTAACAACACACCCCAAAACTGTGAAATACTACTTTACACTCTAATTCATTCTTTTCATGTTACAATATAAATAGCAGTAACGACTATGATTCTTATAACACAGATGTTCTTCAAATAAATAATAGCAAGAGGGAAAATAGTAGCAAGGAGAAAAAAGGGGGAAAAAAGGGGAAAAATTATTTTTCCACCCTACCACTAACCTAGAGACCTACTGCGCTATATAAACACAGGTCGGGGAGAGGGGGAGAGGCAATTTCTTTCCCAAATCCATAAAATTCACCACAACTATCTTTATGGACCCATTTACATCCATCTCTGCAGAATTTCACTACTTCAAAATAGCATAATATTTCCTAAAAGGAGAATTACCCAAGTTCCTCATGAAAGGCTAGAGAATTCTGAGGTGTCCCAAGGCTATCGTTCACTGAAACAGCTAGAAGAGCTTGGAAAATACAGCTAAAGATATAAGTAGCACGTGGGAATCCTTGCCAGAACTCCCTTCCTATCAGCTTTCTCCTGCTGCAATCTTTACATCTGCACTGGGTTTTTAGATGATCATTCTACAAACTGTTAAAAATGACTTTTAAGTCATTAAGATACTGGCAGCAGCATGGTCAAAACCTCTGATTCGGTGTTTTTGGTCCAACAAAGGCTCCACCAGCAGGAGCTGCCCCAGTCTCCTTGTGATGTTCAAGAGAAAATTAACAAGTAAATCTGTTGGCAGATTAGTAATGACAAAGAACTGTTTCCAACTGATCATTATTTAATACAAAATGAGCTCATGATCTCAGGATGGTACTGGCTGTCAGGTGGCATTACATCATTCACCCTCAGTGTTGACACTAGGCCTTTTGGCACACATTTGGCAGACAGCACCTGCCTTGCTAGAATTCAGATATGTAATTCATTACTAGTTCAGCTCCCCTGATATACTAATCAGGGAAACCACAGCTCAGATAAGAATAGGCTTTTTTTTTGTTTTGGCTAGGACATCCATATCTGACTCGGAGGAGGACTAGATCGCACAACCATAAAAAAAAGTTCCAGTCTTGTCTCTCCAGCAGGTTCGACATTCACTACCACCTGCAAAACCATTCCAGTAAACCATAACTTAGCCACATTAGTGGAGGTACACCGGCAGAGAGATCACTGATTTACAAATGACAATAGGCAGTGAACTCAGGATCACATGCACACCCACATTATCTGACCATCCGAACTAAAACCCCCCATGTTCATTTCCTAGGGCAAGTACAATCTGTGCCCACAAACTCTCTGAGACATCCAGATACATTTTGGGCTCTGATACACTTTTCTTTGTAACCAGTCTGCAAACCACACAGCCCAAAACCAGGGACTCTCATAGCTCCCTGCTCCTGTCTTAAAGACCTTCTGCACACCGTCTCCTCCCTCTATTCCTGGGTCTGGGTAGTGCTTCATAGTTTCTTTTTCAGCCTTTAGCCCTTCATGTCCAGATGAACAGGCCAAGTGGCAAGCAGTTAATCCATGATCTGTCTACCCAATGAGGCACTTTCTTGTGTGACCCTACATAACTGCTTGTATGTCTGTAGGGAACATATTGAGCACCATTTCACTGCTACAGGGTAACTTCAGGGTTGCCTGGTTGGCTGGATTGCCGTGCTGATTGAAATGCCCAGAAAATACTTAGCATATGCAGTAACTTTACATGAAGGCAAAGGATGCATTCCAAAACAGCACAAAGTAATCTTGCGAGCTTGGTCATATTTGTGGCAATGCAAATGGCATCATGTTAACTGGAGAGAACCTTTTCCCCAATATTTGCCCAGCAGTAAGGGCCATTCTGGTTTTACTGATATGGAAAGACCATTGCTGGTTCCCTGTGCCAAGTCCTTCAGTATCAGATACAGAAGTCAGGTCCCTTGACTCTTAATTCCCCTATTCTAATGACAGCTATCCATGTACTTAAGATGTATTTCAAGTGTTTTGTAAATTATTAAGTGCAAGTATTGCAATTTGACACTGCAAATACCAGACAAAGCCTAGAACCAGGTTAAAATCTGGGGTCTGGACATGAGTGGTTACGTTGTGTTTTCATGGCTGGACATAATCTTTTTCAAGCTGTAACTGCTGTGATCACTGCTATTGACAAAACAGGATCATCAACGCTACAAGCTTTGATAGCCATGGAAGTATGAGTTAGTAAATTGGGAGTCAGAGATCAGAACCTGTTCTGTCCTCAGAGTAAGCATGTGGAAATCATGACATCACTGAATTAAGTAAGGACATCTAAAATAACCCTCTTGGGCTTTGTGAAGCAACATGAGAAGCTGAACACCCTAACTTCCTTGCAAATATTCACTCCTGTTAATTTTAAAATACATCAGAATTATGTCCTTGGCACTCTCAAGAGAAGGGGGATTTCCTTGGTTTTGGTGTGGTGGATTTTTTTGTTTGTTTGTTTGGTTTGGGTTTTTTTTTGTGGAGAGAAATCAAGTAGACATCAGATCTGTTGTTAATAAGTTACTCATAATCTGTGCAATCATCGTAGTTACGCTTGTGGGTTTGTAACTGTAAGCAGCCCGACTTTGGCTTTAAAAACACAAATGACAGATCAAATCTTTAAAAGGCCCAAATAGTTCCACAGGGAGTGAAATGCTCTTCATGTTTACCTGCAGCTTTGTGTCTCATGTTTATATTACCCCATTTCAACTAAGATACAAACTGACTGCCTTTTCTCTTGTGCTTGGGGCATTCAAAATTTCCCCCTTCTGGGTTTGTCACTGTCTAAGAACATAACTAAACTCCTGTTGAAGCCTCTCCTTCTGTGGAGAGATTCAGGCCTTTACCCAATCAATCATTTCCATCAAGAACTAAGCACCTTTAAGACTTTTAAATTCTGTAAAATTTATCGGGAACTGTCCTACAACTTCTAAAGTTACTGCAGCAGATCAGCAGACAAGGGCAACGCAATTGTGTAAACCTCCTTTCCTTAGGAACCCCGGCTAAAATTCCTGACTTGGTTCTTCTATAATGTTATAACTGTAACATTTCAAGGTTCATTCAGTGTCACCAGGTACCCTTTGCTGCCTGCTCCTCAGAGGAAAAGCACTTGTTTGTTCCTAGGAAGAAATTCCACGCCAAAGCAGCACCAACCCCTGCCCTGACCCTCTGAAGCCTTTGCCCTGTTTTCTGACCAAGTCTTAGGGGTACAGCTTCCCTGATATAGGCCATGGAGACAGAGCACACTGTTTTTGGTTTCACCTCCATTCAACTTCCATGAAGCTCATGGTTCCTGCTGCTTTCTTAGCTTTGAACAGGAGCAGTACGTGATGTTAAAGAACAGATGAGCAGCCAACCCAGAAGCAGCTCTGACCGATCACATCTGTGAGGGCAGATTTTCCCTATCCCTCTGCCCCGCTTCTATTGAGATCCCCGAGTTCCAATGGCATTAGATGATCTCTCAAAGCAGCATTAGGCACACTCAAGGGCAATCCAAACAAAAAAAATGTACTGCCGTGATTTACAATGCATCAGGCAGTGACTCTTACAACTGGCTCCCCTGAGAGCTCTTTTGAAGTGTACGTGAGTCAACAGACTGACAGCAAAGCACAATATGCCGTCACCAGGCATTCATGGGCAGCCTCACTGTTTCTTCTGTGGCATGTCTCATCCCCCTGTCTCCAGTATATCTCTTTTATATCTCCCTCTGGCTCTGTCAAAGCAAGTTACACTTTATTAATTTGCTCATCGGGTCCATTCATATTGCAGAAATTAAATTAATGAGAAATGCAGCATCTTTGAATGCTAGCAGAACTGGAAGTTATAGCACTTTGCCTCACTGAGGCCAAAGTCTCACTTCCAAACTCTAAGACAATCTAAACACTAAATGTGGCTGCTTGAGTAATGCTGAGCCCCCCACTCAAAGCAGCTTACTTGTCCACGCAGCCTGCAGTCCCAGGTGGTCTTGTGTTTATATATCTCCACCAACACCCGCTTACCTTTCTGCTGCCTTAAGCTACACTGGGCCACCAACAAGCCTTATCTTATTTGTACTGAATTTTACACTTTTTAAGTATAGTGGACATTTCTGACAGGGACACTGTATTTCTGAAACAGCTGTTAACAAGCTGTTTGGCCACTTCGGGGAAAGTGCATTGCTGAAAATAATCATCAGGATGACTTTCTTAGCAATTGTCATGCATAACACTGTGTTACGTGGACATGAAAGTCTGAAGTTGGCTTTGAGAGTGAAAAGTAGTATGGCTATATTAGTGTGGCGTTTCATCAACACTAAGCCTTACATCTCAGCTAACTAGTGA
>NW_008824001.1:798640-801167 GCF_000699105.1 Pygoscelis adeliae
GCTCAAAATTAATTTAGCATGACACGTGTCACTTGGACAGGACTAAAATTTTGGCCAGTCTGCAGACAACTTTTACAGAGGCGTCTCATTTCCCAGCAGATGTCGGCACAACACGCACGCCAGAACGATCATTTCTGCTAGGCATTCCATTCACTAAGCCTTCCAAAAATAATATTGTTACCAAATTTGCAAAATGGTATCTTCCATCTGCACATGTATTATTATTAGTAGTGCAGTAAGACAACAAGGAACAATGATAAAATGCCATTGTCAAGAATTGTTAGTTATATAACTAACAGCATTGTGTGCATATTTACACACATATAGATATACAGATGTATGCAAACAGTGCTTGATGTTCTCTGCTTTGTGTTTTCTTCCAAGATTACACCAACAGGGAAGGTCAGGACAGGTTACTACATTGTATATATATATGTTCACAAGCACATACATGTTTGTAAGCCCAGGACATACCATACGTATAGAACAGAACATCAGTCTGAAGTGCTCTGTATATTAACATGAGGCAGCAAAAAAGATTTGATAAACGCACTCTGTGGTATCATTCTTTTCCTCTTAGATTGGTAGGATCTACCCATGAAATTAAATTTTGTTTTATTAGCAATGTTCATGCTTTCATACCAAGACTATAGATACATTAACTGTATTACTATGAAATAAAGCAAGAAACAGTACAGCACTGTAAGAAAGCAGCAGTTTTCTCTCAGTGTTTTATCTCCATAGCATAGAACAAGCTTTATTTAAACTTCTGCATTTAACAAAATACTGTGTAATACAATGTCATTTAACACCTTTATTCGGAGTGAATAATAGCTGTCAGAGTTTTAACCTTTATACAATGTAAAGCTATTCCACTTCTAAAAACCAAACAATTTGAGAAATCATGTTTTGGAAGATGACACTTAACTATCACCAGATCAATTACCAAGCAACGAGTACTCTCTCTTACGTAATCCTTACCTCTGTCTCTCTCAAATATGTGGTTCAGTGTCTGTGTTAAAGAATCAGATAAAAACTTCAGTTTAAAGGGTAAAACTAGAAGAAAAAAAGGGGGGGGGGGCTAAATTTATTTCAGCATTTCCGACTTCTGTAACTGGAACACAGATTGTAAGCCTATGAATTGCATAAACTCCCCCTCTTCCCCAAAAATCTTCCAAACTCTCAGTGAGGGTAAGTACTGAATGCCACTTTGGCCCTAGCTTTCATGTCTGTTTCAGTGTTGTACATCACATACAGTGTCTATCCAGTTATCACTGGTGATGAAAAGGCTCCTTATTCTAGAACGAGAAATGAAGTTCACCAGAAGCAGCTATTGCTCTACTGCCCTCCTGACCAGCACTACTCATGGCAACACGGCTCCTGCTAACCGCGTGACATAATCACGCACGGCTGGGCACTTCTGTATTTGAGCATGAGTTAGGCATGTTATGTTAACCATGAATAGGTATAGGTTAACAATTTGACAGTACACAGTTATAGAGCACTTTCTGTCCACTACAGTTTACTGCAGATATACGTGATTTATCTAGTACTAAACCTGGCAGCAGTTTCTTTCCAGAGAAATGAGTGAGAACACATTCATTGGTTCAATATCAATTAGCTTTCAGTTAACAAGTCAAAAATAAATATGGGATTTTTTAAACTTTCAACATTTTCGTTTCACATTTAAGGCTAAAAGGTTCTGCCTTCAAAGGGGAAGTTACTCAGTCTTAAACTAACATGATTTAAGAATAGAAATGCTAGCCAGGACCCAGCTATATGCAGCTTGCTTAGATTTTCTGACTGCAGGCACACTTGCAAGAGATTGAAACAGATGTCAATCATCTGCCTTAACTGCACACAGGTAAGATAGACAATTAGCACCTTGTAAAGCTGTAAACAATTCAACACAAAGACTGAAAGGCATTCGAACTCCCTGTAGCTTTCTGTTACACTTTTCAGGACTAACCAGTTAATCAAACAGCTCCACCACTGAAGCTTATCTCTGAACAGCTGAAGTCTGATCCTCAGCCATCTGATGATCCAACATATGACTGTTAGCATCCAGGTGAGTCAGTTCCAGCTCCTCGGGAGACTAATGACCCTACTTTGACACGTCAGGTTTTGTTACTCCTCATAAGGGGTACAGAGGTGGGGTAGGTATAAGAGATTCTAGTATTTGCTGGTATTAGGGTGGTAGCTCTTACTATACCTCTTAACTGCAATGGAAGGAGGAAAAACATAGTTCTTAGCATCTTAATAGTTAACGGATCAACACAGAAGAAGAAGAGGGCTTTAAACTAGACATGCTGGGGGAGGGGAACCTCAATCCATCCCACTCCTACCAGTTTGATGCCAGGGCCAGCAATAGATGCCCGGAGACTGGAGAAGGATCACAGGTCAGCAGGAGAGCGCCTGAAGAGCAGCACAAAGGAACCCCAGCCAGTAAGGCAGCTTCATCAGGGGCCCAACTTAAATGCCTCTATGCAAACGCATGTAGCATGGGGAATAAACAAGAGGAGTTAGA
>NW_008824001.1:803265-812210 GCF_000699105.1 Pygoscelis adeliae
GGTTTGAGAGCAGCCCTGCCGAGAAGGACTTGGGGGTACTGGTGGATGAAAAGATGGACATGAGCCAGCAATGTGCCCTTGCAGCCCAGAAGGCCAACCGTATCCTGGGCTGCATCAAAAGAAGCGTGGCCAGCAGGTCGAGGGAGGTGATTCTGCCCCTCTGCTCTGCTCTGGTGAGACCCCACCTGGAGTACTGTGTCCAGCTCTGGAGCCCTCAGCATAAGAAAGACACGGACTTGTTGGAGCAGGTCCAGAAGAGGGTCACAAAAATGATCAGGGGATGGAACACCTCTCCTGTGAAGAAAGGCTGAGAGAGTTGGGGAGTTCGGGGAGACCTCATTGCAGCCTTTCCGTACTTAAAGGGGGCTTATAAGAAAGATGGGGACAAATTTTTTGGCAGGGGCTGTTGCGATAGCACAAGGAGTAATGGCTTTAAACTAAAGGGGGGGAGATACAGACTAGATACAAGGAAGAAATTTTTTACGCTGAGGGTGGTGAAGCACTGGCACAGGTTGCCCAGAGAGGTGGTGGATGTCCCATCCCTGGAAACATTGAAGGTGAGGTTGGACGGGGCTCTGAGTAACCTGATCTAGTTGAAGATGTCCCTGCCTACGGCAGGGGGGTTGGACTAGATGACCTTTCAAAGGTCCCTTCCAACCCAAACTATTCTATGATATGATTAACTGCTGTATGAAGATTTATGTTTGCTCCAGAAGGATTCACAGTTTGTTCATCTACGCTCACTTCTTCCTTAAGTGTCCCAAGACCCCTTCTTATCAAGACATGAAATCTCCACACTATAAGTTTAGGCTGCTAATGTACTCACTTTGGACTGAGGATCCAAGCTCAACTACTCGTACCTTCACTGTCTCCTAATGCATTACCACAGTTTCCCTGAACTCCCAGGGCAGTTATCCCCCACTTCTTTGAAAGAACAATGTGGCTCTGCCTACTGCAGGACAAAGAACAATTAGCTATGACTCTCGTCACCTAACTAATTATGCAGGCCACAGAGCACCCATGAAGTACTGAGAATGTCCCCATGACTTCTGGCATTTGAGATGACTATGTTTAAAGACTCCCAAAGAAGATCAAAATCATGAAGAGTATCACAAAAATATTTACGCGAAGGATGGTTTGAACATTTACACTCTAAAAACATCCGAATGCCCAAATCTTACAAAAGCAAATGCTTAGAATACACGCAGTTTTAGGGACTGCCTGCCATAATGCCATTCACTCTACATAAGTTAAGGCTTCTCACACTATTTAAAGTCAAGTGTTGTCACAGGTCCCATACTGTGCCCAAGACAAATATTCATAGGGTCACTGTGTTTCAAGATCCATGAAACCTCATGTTCATTTTTGGACATTGTGAAAGATTACTTGATGACACGTTGCCTCAGGCCTTCACAAAACAAACCAGTTGTCTCGAGCTGCTTATGGACTGCCCAGAATACCCATATCTTTAAGTGTCATTTCCAAAAATCCAATCCTGGGGATGCTCCTGGGTTACAGTTTACCCTTCACCAACACACCATAGTTTAAAAAAAAAACCAAACACCTGAAAATTACAATTCTGTAGGCTGCAACATTTTACTTCAGCATTCACGAAAAATACCCTGACGTAGACAAAATACTTTTATATAAAAAGCTCTGTCTCACCTTTCTCATGGTGTCTAGGTTCCTTTTTTTGGGGGGGTGGGGGAGTGGCTAAATAGGCTATTTCTTTCAGTGTGCAAAAAAAAGCTATTTCTTTCAGTGAGCATGAGCGCTTTCCCGACATCATGCTGGATCCTATACATCCAAACAGAAGACTGTCCTAAGAAGTGCTGGACTTGATGATCATGTGTAGGAAGAGCACACTACATAGAGAGTGGAAAGCCCCATGCAGGCTCACCCATGCAGGCTCAGAAACGTCAGCACTGCTGAACACAGATAGCATGCATTGCTGTTTCTCTCCCCTGCTCAATCCTCCTTTATCTGCAAACCTTCAGGATTTGGGTTTTAAAATCAAGCACCAACACCTGACTGACTTAGTACAAAAGTACTGAGGGTGAAAGAGCAGAAACCCCCATCCAATTGCTTTGATCCTCCCCAAAAAGCAACAAAACCTTGACGAAATTAATTTCCTTAGACCGTAGCTCTCCCATTGCCTCCCAATATCCACACTTGGATGGGCCACATGCAGGCTTAGTGATCTTCCTTGGTGCCCTAAATCATAACTGCAGACAGGCACAGTCCCAAAACATCACAACATGCATTCGCCTTCAGAAGACTAGGGCCTCAGGCTATGTCTAGGATTTTGTAGCAAGGCAGCCAACACCCATTACCTGTCACTTTAAAAACCTTACACGCCTTTTTCAGCAGCGAAAACTTAACTCTTTTCTTTAGTCATCAAACATCCTTTTCACGCCTCCACCCAGGTGAAAAGATCAGCTCGCTGGTATCACCTGCAAGATAGATGCAGTAGTCCCTAATTCTACAAATTTGCTCCTTTAGGCTGGGCCTCTTGAGCAGGCACCGAACTTTTTCAGCTGAGTACTATGTATAGAAATGCTCAGTAAATAAAATAACATTAATAGCTTGCTTATATGTTTGATGGATGAAGCTGTGCCATAATGCTGTAAATTTGACCGGTCACTCAAAATCTCTGTAACACATCTACAATATTGAAAGAATCTCTGTTTGCACTTAAATATGTGAAAATTACAGCTTAGAACGATGTAAGCATTAATTTTAATTTGTATAACACCAAAGATTAATAAAACAATCACAGCAGCAAAAATAATAAAGTGAATGCAATACTTATTAAAGTACAAAACTGACAACTTTGAAAATAAAGCTCCCAGCGTATATTCAGAGCAGGTACAGCACAGACAGCAGTGAAAGCTTTTCTAAATTCAGTATACAGTGTTTAATTGTGGCCTGTCATAAAATCCCATTACTTTTTAACTAGTTGCATCCTTTTCAATCTTTGTTGAACATGAGGTTATATATCTGAGTAGTTTTTTTCTATACTGTTATACCTAACAAATAGCATCCACATTTATATTCTGCTAAAAAGGCATGGAAAAATCTACAGTCCCAGAAGGCATTCTTATTTCCTGCATAAGCCTTCCACCCTAATGACAGGGAATGGCAACAGTGCGTCTTTAACAAGAACTTTCTATTTCCCAAAGTGTTAAGATGTGGTACCATCACTTCCTTAGTTCACAGGCATAACAAGTATTCCAAGTTAGGTTTTTCTGATAAAGAAAACTAGTTGTTATTTATTGTTATACTGAATCATATTTAGTGTAGTAGTAAGTAGCCCATTTCATTCATTACGATTGCATTTTTTTGTCCTTCTGCAAGTCAAATTTAACCTTGTCGTGTAAGGACAGAAATAACTTTAGAGACAATGTTCCTGCAATATAATTCTTGACAAACAAAGCAAACTTTTAGTGTAGTCAACCAAGCAACTACTTGGCTGACCATTAAGTTATTTTGTTTAAAGTAGACTACACTAAACAGAATAAAAGTGCCCAGATACAGTTATTAAGAAAGAGTTATTTCATTTTAAATTAACATTCTGCCCTGAAAAAAATATCAGCTATCAAGTGTAGACATCTTTTAGGCTTTGTTTTTGTTGCTTTATAGAGTGATTTTTGTACAGTTAGATATAGTTTGCTGATGCAAGACCTTAAGTGGCGATAGACATTCCAGTGTTTAGTTAGACAAGGTCAGCTAAGCGAGGTGACTCTTGCTTAGAGCGCCTTGCAGTAAACCTCCTGCCTTGTCTTTGGTATGCACTAACCAGTCTGTGATAAAAGCAAGTGAGGCATCCCACAATTTAAAACAAAACAAAACAAAACCCTAAAACCACAAATTTTTTTTGGTCAGCCATACCCGCATTACTTGCTTAACTTCTTACAGATAAGCAAAAACTGATTGCATAAATTGCAAAATTGCACCCACAGTTTCAAATTTCAGGAAAGAGGGATCTGTTTCCTTGCATGCCCCAAGTTCTTGAGCTAAGCTGACACTGTCAACCATCATGCCATTTGTCATGCTGATTTTGATACGCTCACTTGTGTGCCACAAAAGAAAACAGAGCCAGAGCCCCCCCTCTTAGACAACAAGACAAAGCAGTTACGAGATGTGCCTGCGGTGGACAAAAATTATAATTTCTGCATAACTGGAAGGCATACATGAGGTCTGTTCCTTGTCAAACTTGTACTTTTATTTTAAGTTAAAACCTGAAAGTGAGCATTATTACTCCAAGCAAGATTAAACCTACAATTCACTTTTTTTTAATTTTTAATTTTACACAGTGGTCTAACTTCAAACTGTGGAGAAGAAATTGCTTTTACATTAACGCAAGTTTCATAAACCACTCCCCGGAGTAGCTGCACAGTTTTTAGTCTCAGGGTGTAAGTGATAATGCCACTTAGGAAGTTTCTGCATTGTCTTATAATCACAACTAACATTACTGTATATACTTAAGTTGCCCCTACAGTAATCATAATATTCTATTGCCATATGCTTATACACTGAGGCACAAACATGGGGGAGGACCATGTGGAGATGAGGAGCGTGGGCTGGCACAGGGAAGAGTTGAAGGAGGCCCCAGAGAGAGACTCGGCGCTAGAACCTGCTGGAGAAGCCGTTGCTCCCCTTTGCCAGTAAATGTCTGAAAACCCCAGTGGCAAGCACAGATCACTCCAGCGGCTGATCCTCATTAGGAATGGTATCTACTGCCCATTACCTTGAGTCCATACTAAAGCCCATGCTGAGAACGAAAAGCTTGCAAACCTGATGCTATACCAGACAGGAGTCGGTGTGATTCTACATCAGGAGTTCCTGGGGCTTTTGTTCTTGTTTGGTCTTCGATAACCACAAGAATGCCCACATAAAAAAAAGTGAAAAGCACGTTCAAGTTGCAGAGTCTATCATGCAGAAGTTCTGAAATCTTAGGATTGTCTTCACAACTTTGATTTACCCTTTTCGCCCTTGCACAAAAGTGGCAAAGTGCGCTCTAATTATGGGAGCACAGCTGGTTGGCATAATTTATTTAGATTTCCAAAAGGTTTTTGACAAGGTTCCATGCAAGGAGCTACTGGAGAAACTAAGAAGATGCTAGGGGAAAAAGGCAAACGATTGCCATGAATGAATATCTGGTTGGAGCAAGAGAATCAAAGTGTAAGAATAAATGGTTGGTTTTTATTATGACAAAAAGTTAACAGCAGGGTGCTTCCGGGTCCTATACTTGGTCCAGTGTTCTTGACTATATTAACTCAGACCAGTAAGAGAGGGAGAAATAGGGACAGGTAACAAATAGTGAGGTGCCAGAGTCTGCAGCTATCAAAAATATATTTGGGAAAAGGGAGATTTGTGAGTAACTTCGGTGTGACTTCTGTTACATGAATGAACAATGCGATGACCAAAGAAATTCAGCACTGAGGTGAATATAAAACCATGCACAAGAGAAACTTCAAACAAGCTATATAACCTCCAAAGTTGATGCAGCCCCATCCTCAGTATGTAGCAGCAGCCAAAGATAAAGCCTAACATGCTGGATTCCATAAGAAATAGGTCAGGGAGTAATATCAAATACATATATATTGTAATCAGAGGCATAACCTTGCTCAGAATACTGCGTGCAGCATAAGTCACCTTTACTGAAAAATGGAATATTGTAGGACTACATAGACTTGGGAGAGAACCAAGGCAATGATCAAAAGCTGGGAGTAATTCTCATAGGAAAAGAGATTGAGAGGAGTGAAAAATTTTATCTCAGAAAGCAGACATGATGAAAGTATATAAGATAATGAATGGTACAGAGCAGGTAAAAACCAGGAACTTCTGTTTTCATTGTCTCAAAGCACAAGAGGATATTCAATGAAATAAATATATAAGAAAAAAATAAAAAGAAATGCATTTTTAGGTAATTCACAGCTCAACACGCTACACTGCCACTGACTGCCATTACAGAGTTTTAATGCTATAGAGATATTAAACTTTTATACCAGTATAAAGACCATGCAGCTAACTCAGTAACAAAATTTGAAGTTATATTAAACTATTGCTCCAGTGCTTTTATCAAACTATTAAAGATTTGGATGGGACATTTGTGGGAAAATATTACCTCATATCTGCTTTCTGTAGCCTCTCCTTTTCCTCCGATACATCTGAGACTGGTCAGTGTCATGGATATGACACATGGATATATTCTGTTCTGAATATAAAGGAATAAATTTTCTTACAAACATTTCAATGGCATCTGAGCGTTCCACAAAGATCAATGGGTTTATTTTCATAACATCCTATGAAGTGGGGGGAAAAAAATACACTCTCCAGTTTATAAATGGGAAACTGGAACAAACAGACTAAGATAACAAACATCCACAAGCCTGAGATGCCTAGGTCCCGATTTTCCAGAATACTTCCTTTAAGAGTTTCTATGCCCAAAGCATGGCCTTGCAGACTTTAGTAGTAGTTAGGCAAACACGGCCCCAGCATTTCAAAGCAAAGCACTTGTAAAGTAAGAAACATACAGTTAGTTGTGCAAGATATCACATGTGGCAGTGCGACAGGACAGACACACGTGTGCATCACCACAGAACATTGATAAGCCTATGGCATAGACGATCATTGAGCAATTCAAAATCTAGCCCCTCCAGTTTTATTTCTCTCCCTTCTTGGAATCCAGTTTTATAAATACTTACAGCATGTCTACACAGATGGGTCCAGACAAAGCTGAACTTGCTCTGACTAAGCCAAGCTGTTCAAACCTGTTGGCACAGATGTATCTTGGTGCACACGTATACCACTACTTACCCAAGGAGCTGCACAGATGCCAAAGTTGCTCAGTGAGCAGCGTGAACTGCTTGTGAGATATGATTATTAATGCTGATACAGCTCCAGCAGATTAAGTAATACTAAAAAACACAGCCTCGCCAACATGCAAAGGGAAAAGAAAAACTGCGGAAAACTACATACCGTCTTCCATACCATCCACTTCTGCCTGCAAGCAGCAGACAATACCAGCACCCATCATATGGGCCACCAGGTTACTGCATTCATTGTAAAATGAAGTTGCTCTGTTCCTTAGGTTTGAGCTCAGGACAGGCGAGAAAATCACCTGCCCTCTCTTCAGATAAAACCTTGTTTCAGGTGTGTTGAGGCTTTACTGGTAGAGAAGGTTGCAGGGGTTTCCTTCCACCCACCCTACTTTTTTTTTTTGCAAACTTTATCCACTGTACCACCCTGAACACCTACCACTTGAAGACTCCTGATAAAGATGGCCAGAAATAGACAGACTCGAGGTATTGCCCCAGGCAACAACTGCAAGGTGCACTGCACAAGCCCACTTTCTGTCTTTCCCAGTGGTCCCAGCTATGGATATACCCCTCCATACTCACATCCATGGAGTAACTTGGTTTGAAAAAAATGCCTCTCCGTGCATTTTGTACCTGGGGAGCTAAGAAAGAACACCCACTGGCCCACTGCCTGCTCCTACTAGCCAAAAAGCTGCCACATGAAGTTGAAACCAGTCTTCTCCTAGCATCCTTTGAGAAAATTCCTAAGAACCCACGTTCCAGCAGAGCTGGAAAGGCTGTTTCTAATGCTCTTAAAAGCAAGCCTGAGCTCAGTGTGAAAATAAAACTTTATTTTTTCCCTTCATAAAAGTGACCTTGCCAAAGAAGAACCAAAAGAAAAAAAACCCCAACCAAAAAACCCAACCCAAATAAACCTCAAAAACAAAACAAAACAAAACAAAAAACCAAAAAAGGGAAGAGTTTGTTTCACAAATTTGCCGGCAGTCCCAAGGACAATGAGCAAGCGTGAGGCGGCTTGGGCGGTACGGAGAAAGGGAAATCTCTTCAAATCCTTGACGTGTCTTTTGTTAACTTCCCGTAATTACTTTTTTGGCATGACCATGCCTGGGCGCTCAAAACACCCATTTGAAGAGTCAGCCCTCACAGCTGGGAAGCAGGACTTTCAACAACAGAAAAAAAAAACCCAAACCAAACAGCAGAGTAAATTAGAACCTTGCTGCTCTGCAGGGGAAAGCTGAAATGTACAATTGCCTTTGTGCACTGTATTTCCACTACAATCAAATGTGAAGTTACCATTCTCAGTTTTACCATTAGAATATTCAGCAGTGACTAGATGGGCAAAATGAACTGTGCAATGAAAAAAAATAAAAGTTTAACTGCACACGATTTACAAAAAGCATATTAAAAACAGAAATAAAGATAGCTAGCAATGAAAGAGCATGGGGAAGCTACAGAACTGATCCTTGGTAATATAACTGTCCAGTACACCTCAATTTTTTCTGTTAGTACATCTTGCCCACATTTTAGAAGTGCTTTTTTACATTGAAAAATTATGAATTAGTACCAATCATGTGAGGATGTCTTCCAAAGTATTCATTGCCCAGGAGGGTTGCTAATAGTTAATAAAAAAAAAAATTAAATTTACATGGTAATAAAAATTCAGGATGTAACAGCTGTTTTATCTTCAGCAAGGTCGCTGTAATTACGCCACATAAAAATAGTTACAAGGTACTTGGGAGGATTTGCTGTTAAAACGCCGTTGCTTCCTCTTCTGCTGTGAATGCGCGTTTGTGTGGATGCCCGCGCCGCCGAGCAGGAGGGTGGGGGGAGGAAGGAGCCCTGCTCTGCCGTAGGAATTAATTATTTCATCAGCCGTTTAAAGCGGTTGCTTCTCAACCCCCAGTGCCTGCCCCCGCTCCTCCTCGTCCGCCAACAGCCCAGCACGTGGCGGTGCAGGAGTCATATAAATATACACACACGCTCCCGTGCATAAAAAGCACGCTACATTCGCACGCGTGTTTCGAGGCAAGGCGCCTTATTTTACTTTCCACGCCAAAAGGTTCGCGCACGGATTTCATCCCGGAGCTCGGCACTTTGAAGTACGCGCCCGGCGCCGAAGGG
>NW_008824001.1:814258-817243 GCF_000699105.1 Pygoscelis adeliae
TGCGTTGTTTTGCTGAAAGTTGTTGCCTTTTCCTTCCCTTTCTTTTATCCCCTAAAACAAGGGGGGGGGGGAAGTACAAAGTTTCGACACAGTTGGGGTTAACAGGAGGAAGGCTTCCCTCCCCAAAAAAAGATGAGGCTCTCTAAGTTCTCTTTGTGTTAATTTACAAACAGACAAACTTTGCACTTAGAGGATTGTTACTCTTTGCGCTGGTGGTGCTTTAAGTGCCTTTAAATGAGAGCTTGGCCACAAAGAGGCGGAACGTGCTTTCAGATTTAACACATCGGCGCTGCCTGGAAAGTTTATAGCAAAGCAGGATCTTTTCGGTTGCCATTTACCGGTCCGTAGTGTGGATGTTTTGCATTCAAAGACGATTAAATTGCCCGAAGTGGAGGGCTCGAGGGGAGCAGTGCGCATGTTCAGTACTCCAGAGTTGTGCTGTTTTTCCCCCTGCTAGGCATCCCTGCGGCTCTATAGTAGAGCAGCCTCGCTCATTGTTAATATCCTTGGAGCGATTAATGCGTAAGTCGTTCGTGAAATCGTTGGGCTGCTGGAAACGTGATGTACTAGTAAGGTTTGTAGCCCTCGTAAGAAGCTTTGGACGCGCGACTCGTCTAAGAGGAGCACACACAAAGGGAATTAAGGCACAAAGACGAAGTTTAAACAGCGGGCGGGGTGGTGTTTAGAAGCGAAGCATTCGGAGTTCCCGCAGGAGCTGGGCGCGTACGGCGCCTTTCAGCCTGCTAGCTAACTGCACGGATTTTTAGATGACAACATGTGCTGCATATCAAGCTCAGCCGTCTGTGCCTAGAGACAGTGACAGCGTCGACTTTAAAATGTTTCGGTTGTCTTAGGTAGGTTGAGATTCTTAACCTTCTTACAAGCGGGGTTTTTTTTCTTTTTTATGGTTTAACTGAATTAATTTAGCCCAGTTATTTTTAGGACATTCCTATGCTCCCTGTTTGCACAGCAGTGGTGAGCTGGTTTCCTGTCTGCTGTTGCTTCCATTGTTCAGACTTCTCTCCCCGAGGGCAGCTGCTGGTTGGTGAAATACCAAACTCCCTGCACTTTCAACTGTTGTTCTTGCCACCCCCGAAATAAATGCGTGTGAAAAACGCTGACGTAGTTTCTAGGTATGCATGTGTAGGGCTTTGTGTGTGTGTATGTGTGCGAGAGAGGGAGGGGGGGGAGATCTCCTGCTTTGAGGATTGCAAGTCCTGGGCTGAAACAATGGAAACAATGAAAGGTGACAGGCGGGGGGGAGAACTTTTGAGAGGGGCCATGGGCCTGGGGTTTGCGTGGCAGAAATTAAAAGGTGAAGAGACAAAGACAGAAACTTTTTAAAAGATGTTAGGGCTAGGGTGCCTTTGTTTTATTAAAGGTTGGGCTTGTAGTTATTTGTGACCTCCTGGCATTTGAGGCTCATTCAAGAAGTTTCAAAGAGTGACTTTGTTACAGATTTCCTGCTTGCACTCCTAGAAAAATCCCGTCTAAAGAAAAAAAATGTATAGCATAGCCAAGTCTGGCCGCTTTAGAAGGGATAGAGCGCAAGCTGTGAAATGCAGAGGAAAACAAATAAGCTGGTTCCTCAATTATGAAACCTATTCAGAGGAAAAAGTTGGTTGGTGTTTTTTTTTTTTACTGTGGAAATTCCCTTCTGCATCCTTGTAGTTCTTGATTACTTATGAATAATTTTAAACTAATTTATTTTTGTTGTTGGATTTTAAATTCACATTAAATTTTAGTTAGGTTTTTTTGTTTGTGTGTTGGATTTTTTTGTTGGGTTGTGTTGTTGTTGTTTTTTTTTTTTTTTTTAGCTAATAGGGCCTAAATTAAAACCCCGAGGACTCTTCTGTGGATAGTTTCATTTACAAATAACAACGTGATAGCAATCACACTGAACATATTCAGCTTGTTAATTAGCTGATTTAGAATACAACCTCGCAAAGACACAGGCATGTGCTCAAGTTTATACATGTGAGGAATCCTACTGAACTTGGTTAAACAGGATCGGGGCCTTAGATGGGAACTGGTTCTGTTTATCTGTGCTCATGAAAAAAATCCGGCTTAAGAAATTCAGAGAACCTTAAGGGGGTGGGAGGTTTTCTGTAAGGTGATTTTTGTCCATCCCCTCTCTGGAGGGCAGAGATTGTTCCTTGTGGTATACTTTGTCCTGTTTTGAATAACAATTGGCTTCTGCCACTTCCTCTGTGAAGCTCTTCCTCGACACAATGGGATAGTTGTTGGTTTTTTTTTTTCGCCTAAATTTTTCATTTGCTTAACTTCCATTTCATTTGTCTCAGCCTCTCTAAATACTTTGTCCTCCCCCTCAAAGCATTTCAGCATGCCTTCTTAAGTAGCAGTAGTTCATTTTGAAATCAACTTTAGTCATCACTGTATTTTTACTCAAGTCGTTTCAAGCTGTTGAGTGTTGAGCCTAGACTCGAGATCCTAGGTGTAATCATCCCTGAGCTGATTACGGGAGGACCTGTAAAGTCTTTGGGCTGTGATACAGTGCAACAGTGCATTCAGTCACGTGTATGACTTCAGTTGAAAAGCCAGGAGGATAAAGTAATTTATAAAGAAGGGATGCTTGATCATGTAGTTCTTGGGTCATTAATAGTGTGGACTGCTCATCTACGTGGGATGATGGCGGGAGTGGAGAACTGGGATTTTGTATTGTTTCTCAGACCTCTATGCAAATGAACTCGTGCTGCTTTAATTTAGTCCTGTAAAAGCAGTTTTTCTGTTTAGATTAAACGTATTTAGGAGAAGATGTAAAATAACCTGGCGCTAGCCTGCTTTTAAGATGAAGTAAATTAGTAGGTCACCTGGGGCTACTCGTCGTGTCCGCAAGCCTTTATTCCGGGTGTAAATAACAGTAAGCCAATGGTCCAGTCGTGGAGCCTAGCCAGAAGCCTTTTCAGTTGGGCCCTGTTAAAACAGGAAACCAGCAGCGAATAGCCTGATTACTAACAAGACGGA
>NW_008824001.1:817287-827082 GCF_000699105.1 Pygoscelis adeliae
AAACAGAGCCTTGACAGCAACAACGTGGCTCCTGCTCTAGTAAAAAATATCAGCTGGGGTAGTGTGAGATTTCTAGCCATGACTTCCTGTTGCTGCTCACGCTGTACTGCACCGGAGAGATCTGCCACAAGTTCAGAGGGCTGATCATTATTTAAATGAGCTCATTTAAATGAGGAGAAGTTGTAGTACACTGGGTTTCCTGCTTAGCCAAAACCTGCTTTGTGTCACTAACTTACTGTGTCAATTAATATGACACACTAAGCGAGCGGGTCAAAGGGCAGGCTCTGCTGTTGACTCATTTCTTGCTAGGTAGGTTACGGTTAGTCAGACGGCAACTTTTACTTTAGCAAAAGGTCTTGTTTGCAAAACAGAGAAACGTTTCTATGCTGCTGGCTTTCAGACAGTATTGTCACTTTTTTGGGGGGGGTGAAAAAGAGCAAAAGTTCCAGAAGAAGTTTTGCTGTCAAATCAGTTCTCTCAAATTCGGAGGGGTGCCCATGGAGTCTTTTAGCTGTGTGTTAGATCTTGGAGAGGTTGCTCCAGATGGGTGGTGTGTGTCTGGAGGACTTCTTGTTATGCTATGTGAATATGACTCGCAAACATTAGACACTGAACTTTCTCATAGGAGTAGTTTCTTTGGCTTCTCTTCCCTCTTACTTCCAGCCCTCCCTGTCTGCCTCTCCTTGTTTTCCAAGGTCCTGTCTTGCTGCCTGCTATACTTAAACAAAAAACCCAGCCCACTGAAGTGCTGCAACACTTCTGGTTTCTGACAAACAAGAACAGTGCACTTGAAAACATTGTCTGAATAGCGTAGGCTAGTTTTAGCTAGTTTTTAAATTCAATTTAAAAGGGATGAGCTGCTTTGCAGAGCCATCGTGTTGTCTGTGCAGGATCTTTGTTCCAAGAAGTGCTTCTCATGGCACCAGGAGACCATTGTGCAAGGCATGTTCTTAGGTTAGGTTGCAAGCGTGACAGCACTTTCCGTGAGGCTATGACAAATATAAAGAGGTTTCCTCAGAATCATTTTAAAGCAAACTTCCTCAGAATCATTTTAAAGCAAACTTGACATACTTTCTATGTGAATTAAGAACCTGTTTACATAATTTGAAGTTTATCTTGTGTTGGCTATTTAAATATTGTCCTATTGTTCCTGTTCCATGACTGGATAATTCACGTAGCTAATCACCACAGGAAAAATTTGGTATGTCAGTTTGGTGTTTGTCGGTTACATAAATCAGCAATTGGGAGAATGAAAACAATACTAAGTAAGTTACTGAAGTAACTACGCCAGACAAATTGCAGATTGATCATCCTGCTGGGAATGCTTGCATGTCAAAAATATGCACTGAAATTTGGATAACTTAATCTAAATTGAAGGATGTTGGAGCTGTTCATAAATAGGGGAAAGAAAGAAGAATTCACCGTGTCAGCTTTGGCTAATGTTTGTAAGTGTGGTGAGAGGTCCTTCCCACCCCCACCCTGAAGTATTAAGAAAAACTTGCACACACACTCCTTTTTCTGTTTCGTTTGTTTTTTTTTTTTTTTAAATGACATTAATCCCTTCTGTTTCTTTACTTATCGATATAACTATAGCTTTATATAGTTTTATACTTTCACGTGCACACTATTCATATTTTAGGGCTGACTTTGTTTCCTCACACAGAATTTTTGAACTATGGGTGGTTGCCCACATTAAAAAAAAAAAATACTTTTGACATTTAACTTGTTTTTACTATTAAGGTTTTTAGTTTAGATGTTATGAATAAACAACTGTCCCCCCTCCAAGTTCAAAACGCAGAAAGATTAAGGGCTTGTTTTCCTTCTATAGTTTCTAGAAAATGCTTCTGAAAGCCAGTATAATTTTACTTGCAATTGGTATTTAATTGTACTAGTTGAAAATGGATGGTATCTTATTTGGAGTTATATATATATAGATTGTAAGATTCCTAAAATTTCTGGTGAGCTTAACCTGGTATTTAAAGCATGGTTTTCTTTGTATTTTACAGTGCTATTTGTTTCCTCAGTGACTTTTATATCCTACCAAAGGAATAGAATTGTAGTCTTCCTAACTTGGAATACTTGTTTTTTTGTTTTTGTGTTTTGTTTTTTTATTTACATACCATAGCTTCACCTTACTAGTAGTGTGGTGTATATATAAAGGGATAATCAAATTTTGAAATCTGTTCCTTCCTTTGTGTTGAAGAAAAAAGGTATGCAGTTAACTTGTAAATCTGGAGCCTTTGTAGTAAGTGTAGCACATTGCACAGATTAAAACATGAGATGAAAACCAAGAAGTTGAAAAAATAATCAGGATGCAAAGTGGTACATTTAAAACAAACAAACCAACCCACCCAAACATTAAATGATTGTGGTGCTTCGATACCGAAGTGCAATTAAATTACAGAAGTCTGTCTCCTCATAAACTGGTGGACTCTTACATGAGTTGGGCACCTGGTTCTTTCCTTTTCCTGCACTTTTTTTTTCTTCCTAAGTGAAAATCCACTCGGGGGTGGGGGCAGACACAATTTTTTCCTTTCTTTTTTTTCTTGTTCCACTAGTTTTTATTAATAGATCTGGAATGAGCTATTAATTTATAAAATCTACAAGCTATCTCTCCCAGGAGGGAAGCGTTGGCATGTTAAGAAGTAATTAAATAACCCATTGCTTGAGTTGGGTGTTTCAAGTTCTTGCTTATTGACCTTTTGCCCAGCCACTGGATAGTTACCCTTGAAGAAGAGTGTTGGATGCATACCATAGCGAGCAAATTTGGACAATATTGGCGTTAGATTGAAGCTATCTGATAACATGCAGCAGATAAAAGGTTGCCAGGGGAACAAGAAAATGAGGGTTTGTGGAGAAGGATTCCCCTAGGAACAGATCATTGGTGCTACTTTTTGTTCAGCTGACAGAAAAGCTACAACGTGACAAGTTAACGCTACAGGACAAATCTCCTGTATAGGAGGCTATACTGTGATTTATAGTAAAGACAGTTAATGTAATAAAAAGTGTCTGAACCACAGAATGCTGGAGCTGAGTAGTTTATGGATTTAGGAGGCTGATTGTTCTTGTCTTCTTATAATTGTAGGTGTAGTTGCAATATCAGGCAGTGAAACGGAGGATGATGACACTATGGATGTCCCACTGGATCTTTCCTCATCTGCTGGCTCAGGCAAACGGAGGAGACGTGGCAACCTGCCCAAGGAATCCGTGCAGATTCTTCGGGACTGGCTATATGAGCACCGATACAATGCTTATCCTTCAGAGCAAGAAAAAGCGCTGTTATCCCGACAGACACACCTTTCCACACTACAGGTATTCAAAAAAGTAGTTCTCACTTCAAAAGGAGCTGTTTTCTGTTTTCTTCTTAATTTACCTGCAGTCTAGTCACTGATACAAATGCTTACAGTGCATTTGAGGTTTCCTTTTTTATTGTTACTCACTGTCTTTCTGACGGCACTTGTAAGGAGAAATACAAGTGAATTGTGTGTTATGATGATCTTTGTTTACTGGGAATAAAATGACTTTTCTGGGACAACAGACAGTCATGAATTCAAGCATGCATGCTAATTTTTGCGGAATCGGGGCCCAAAAGACATGAATTGTCTGTATAAGGTAACTTATTGTGAGAAGAAGGTATTTATTTGTCAACAGAGGTTTATGGTGATAGATATGCAGCTTAACATATAACTCTTCACTTCTAAAACGGCAGCTGGAGGCTCGTTCCTGTAGAGCATGCACGTATACAATATGTGTATGATGACTTCCAGTAAGATCAGTGGAACAACCTATATGGGATAGAGCTACTCAAGTGTGTTAGTGTAGGTATGATGAGGCTTTGGTGTGGTTAGTTTGGATTCTCATCCTGGGATACCACTGGCAGCTGCGAGGTCCCTTGGAAACATCATTCTTGTCTTCTGTGATCATCTTTGGAATAGCTATTGACAACTGCTGCTTTCCACCTCGTGGGAAGGTGGCTGCATGAGAACTTGGGTAAACCCTGGTTTGGTTTTGAGAGGTGCTAAATATAGAGTGCTCCTGTTGGCTTCTGGGCTTTATTTTTCCAGATTAATTCATTAGTACAGATTTTGTAATTGGCTATAAAGTAAAATTCCCTTAATGTAACATCAGAAAGAAAACCTCCTTTATGTAGTAAACAGAAAAAAGACGTTAAACTTGAAACTATCCTGTATCGCCCAGGAAACTGGTTTGATATTTAAACAAGGACAAACTTAAATGAGGTAATTCATGTTATGTCTGTCGACACAGTCAGTTGAACAAGGAAAATCAGTAACTATTTGTGGGAGGAGTGGCTCTCTTCAGAGAGAAAAGGTTTTCCTGTTGTTAATTAACCTAAGCTAGGGAACAATAGCTAATAGGTTAATGTGTGTGCACAGAGTTAAAAGCTAAACTCCTCCATTCGTGCTAGCAGTCTTCAGATGTCCCGGGGCTTTCTGTAACAGGAGTGGGGAGCCGGGGGTAAGAGCCGGGACAAGGCAAGGGCCTTTGCCAGGCATGTCAGAACTTGTCAGTAGGTCTCTCTTTTGTTCTGCAGTTAAGGAAACTGCTTGGAGGGATTCATTAATCTAACCCAACGATTCTTATGGCACATAGTTGGAAATGAATGAAGGTAGAAATTAAGATGTCATTATATTCCCAGGTCTGCAACTGGTTTATCAATGCACGCCGCAGGCTTTTACCTGACATGCTGAGGAAGGATGGCAAAGACCCAAATCAATTCACTATCTCGCGGCGAGGGACCAAGCTTCCCGAGGGCGGCCTGGTGGAGTCTTCCATCAGCACAAAGAACTACATTCCCCTGCTGGAGGAGACTGCCTTCCTTCCCGCTGCTGCACCGCTTGGCAAGACTGTGCCCTCTTCCAAGCCGACTTCCCCGGGATCGGTCCTGGCTCGGCCGTCGGTGATTTGCCACACGACTGTGACTGCATTGAAAGACGCCCCTTTCCACTTTTGCCAGCCAGCTGATGTAGGCCAGACCACAGACCTGCAGCAGCCCCCGGCCAACGGCTTCACAGACAACTCCCTCTCCTACCATGAGGACGCATCTAAACTGGGACCTGGTGCAAATGCACAAAGTGGGCTCTTTAACACTCCTCCTCCAACCCCACCAGACCTTAACCAGGATTTTAGTGGATTTCAGCTACTGGTGGATGTTGCACTCAAAAGGGCGGCAGAGATGGAGTTGCAGGCAAAACTTCTGGCCTAAATCCCCTTCCTTCTCCTTCCCCATTTTGTTTTTCCAGGCAGGGATCTAACAGCTGTGTGGTTATTGCCACCCACACGATACCAAGACTTCACTGCATTATTATTTTTTTTTTTTTATTAATCTTATTTGCACAAGGGATTGCTGAAATGAAGCTTCCTGTCACTGAGATGGTCTTCAGTGGAATATGGTCATTCCAAGAATTATAAACTTAAAGCTACTGTAGAAAGAAAGGATTGTGTGTTTGTTTTTTTTTTTAATGTTTTCTTTGTAGGTTTTTCATAATGTGAGATGGTTCCCAAGATCATGTGATTTGTTTTTGTTTCTTTCAGACTGTGCAATATCTAGTAATGATATAGAGTCTTCTTATCATTCCCATGTGGAACAGAATATACCGACACGCTGTCTAAAATAAATTTTCAATTTTTTTAACAATACAAACTTTGGATGATTATGCTTTTTTCCCATAATGTAATAAAATATTTTCTTTAAAAATGGATGCATGCAGAGTATTTTGTTGAATACGAGCTTTGCAGAAAACACAGCTTTACTCTTGAAATAAATGGAAGCGACAAATATTTTTGAGCTAATACTGACTTTGTTTGGTTTAGAGAGCTACGCTAGCAGTTGTTGTTAACCAGATGTTTAAAGGAATGCTGAAAAGTGGGCCAAAAGTACCTGGCCATGTTCTGCTGTGTTGAAATTTTTTTAAAGGGGCCAAAGGGAGCTATGTAGGCAACTCTCGTTAAATTTCAGAGGTATATCTTGGGACCCCTCTAAGGGTTCCAGCTTTTGGCTCCTAGAAATACTTTAGGGCTGGGAGATGTGACAGCCCATGGAGAAGTTCTCCTGAAGATGAAATGAGAAGGCCAGAAGAGGGGTTGGGCAAGCGTTCTTTGCAGGTCTTTGTGATACAGCTCTTAGACATCACTGGTGACAAATTTAGAGGGGGGAGGACAAGGGCTCCCACTCTTACTCTTCTTGGACTAGCAATGACAAGGTTTTGACTCAGTAATTCTAGTAGACTGAAATAGAAGAGACTGTATTGGGTTGAAATCTGAGTTCTGGGAGCCAGGTCTTGGTGAGGTACTTAAACAGGTGGTTGACTCAAGATTTAGAAGAGATCTGTGGTGTATTGGGGTGTATTCTGGCGAACAGAATCTAAGTTACCTTTCAGAAAAGGACTTTGCTATCAAAATGAGTTATTACTGGAAAATCTGAAGACTTGCAGCTCACATTTCAACTTAACTTGAATGTCAGTCACCCACCTTTATTCTTCCAACAACGGTGAAATAAGAGACCTCTAGGGGAAAATTCAGTTCTGGCTAATCCTTAAAAACAAACCAGTTGTCTGTTTGGGAGGCTGGGGAGAGCTTCGTGGAGCAGGATAGCTGATGAATTCAAGGGTATTGTGAATAGAAGACTGCAATATTCAGACTGCAATGTCTATGCATTTTGTTTTGCTGTGGCCTCTATCCTTTTTTAGTGTCAGAAATAGTCTTTATTTATTCTCTGGAGTACTCTTTGTAATTCTACTGAACTTCTGCCTTTAACCTTCAAGTTTAAAATCAATTACTATATTTTAAAAAGCAAATAGTAAACACTGGGACTTACTCATGTCTGCATCAGCTTCAGTAACAGAGTCATCCTAATATACTGTATGAATATAGACGTTTTTTTAAAATACTTTCTATCGAAATAAAGCTAGAAAAAGTAATTTTGAACATAGCCGGAGATGGCTGTATACTTTGTCTGCAAGGAATAGCATGTGAATCCAGAAAGAGCCTTGTGTCTTGTCTCTTTGGACACACTGTATTTTATACTTCCAGGCTATTTTTCCTGGGATACCTATGTATGGCTTTTTTGTTGTTTGGGGTTTTTTTAATGGTTGATTATGAAATAAAATGGAAGTACACTTTTGTGTAACTGTGAGGTCAATGTTGAGGGAAAAGTTGGTCAGTAGACATCCTTTTGTGACATAGATGATTGTTCTGAAAGGGTGCTAGACACCCGAAGACGAGTGTCATCTTTGGTAAAGGTTTGGAAGATGCTTCCTTGTCCACATGCAGGAAGGAACTTTATTGCAACACTCCTTACGCCCATACCTCAAGTACTGATGAAGAAAGAACAACCTCATGCAAATATGTTGGCAGTGTTTGATTTAAGTTGTTTGACTTTTTCCTCTTTTTTTTTTTTTCTCAAAGCAGGTTGCTAGTATGCTGTGGGGTAGGGAAAAAGTAGGGGACTCGGATCATTAAAGGGCATTCTCAGAGATCTTTACTCTTCATTACTCTGCCCTTTAAAATAAAAAAAAAAAAAGTCAGCAAGTTTAGAAAAAAAAATCTGAGCTTTGCTTGCTGAGCTGACCAGTTCTGTAATTCTACTAGAACAGCTGCATTAATGAAAATGAAAATAGGATGAGGAAGAAAGCTGTTGCCATTCAGGTTAACAGTTTTCATTGAAAGTAAAAGCCTGTGGTCTCTGCGCTGTTTTCATTTACCATTATGCCACACAAAATGGCATTAGTGTAACTGAGCACCAAAGTCCTGCCCGTGTGATGAGCACTGCATTTCCATTTTTGCTGACTGACTTACCCTGGGGACTTTGCTTGTGACCAGTTTTGCCTGAGGCCAATTATTTTATTTTTTTTTTAAATTATTACTTGTGTTAAGGTTACACCTAGAAGTTCAGCTGTAGTCGTAAGCCAAACCCCTTTGGCTGAGTAGTGCCTGGCACACCGTGTAAAAGCTTTTCCTTACCCTGAGGTGTTATTTTACTCGGAGGAAGAAAATTACTCGTATTGAGTACCCACTAAAATAATAACAAAAGGGAGTTTATGCTTTCCTGCAATCTAGCACTGATAGTTTTGGTGCAGGCAAAGTCGTGAGTCCATTTTTTTTTTGCAAGCCGTGAGTCCATTCTTTCAGAGCAGAAACTTGAAGTAACTCCAGATAAAATTATCAAAGGTAGGTAGAGGTGGGGCATCAGGTGGAGCTAGGATCCAGAACTGAGCAGGAGTCTAGTACCTAACAAACCAAAGGCTTCGTGAGCCGGTTACTCATCCTTGGGAGAGCAAAGGAAAAGTTGATTTCAGAAAACTTGTTTTACCATGGAACAAGGAAAAAAAAGGGGGGGGGGGGGGGGGGGAGGGGGAAAGGCAGTATAAAGAAACAATGTGACAACATGGGCAGTTTTGCTGTTCTTGCTGGGGTGCTAAACCTAATTGGAAGGCAGCTGTGTCAAAACCCAACCTCTGCCTGAAAATGCACACTTGGATTGACTTTGAAGACGAAGGGAAGGCATTGCCGTGCGTTACTGGAGACCACGCGGCCAGCCAGGGCGTAAGTGAGCTAAGAGGTATGACAAATCTGTGCCAGGGAAAACGGCTCACACACAGACTTCGTCAACCTTGTTTTCATAGCTTTTGTGTCTTGTAAACAACTTGTGGCAGCTGCATGTGATAAATCTCTGCGCAGAGCAAAAATAATTACAATAGGGAGGGAATCTTGAGACTGGCGTCACTGCCTGTGTGCACGGGGTGGGGGGGGGAGCTTGTGGTATCCCACACGTCTCCTGGCTTCTGCCATGAGGTCAATGTACACATTTGTAAAACCGTTGAAGCTGTAACAGCTGGCCTCCTGTGCTGTGGGGGAGGGAAGGGGTGCAGGGAGAGGCACGAAACCGGGACAACTTGCTTGGGGAGGGCAGCACAGCCCGCCTGCAAGCTCCCAGGCGGCTGGAGGGATGCTGCTGCCCGGGCCAGAGGGGTGCAGGCAATAACCTCACTGGAAAAGGGGCGGCAGGAGAAAGTAATCAGAAACCCGGGAGAGAGAGTGTGGGTGGTGGTGGGGAACGGTCACGGTTTTCCCCTCGGAGAGGAGGCAAGCCTGCAGCGGGAAGCCCAGCCAGCAGAAGGTGTGGTGCAGCTGGAAGCCCAGGTGTACCATGACCCTGTTAAGTGTCACTTTTGTACCTATGGTATTTAGGCCATTTGCAGTTAACTGTGTGCTGCCTGTCAAAGTCTGTTTTCATTTGTCGTTTTTCTCACAGCGCTTACGCAGTTTTCTTGTTAAGGCTTAAAATCTATTCCTGGAGTACTTTGTAGTTCTTTTAAAGCTCATTTGGGTTTTCTTTTTTTCTTCCTCTTCTTGGCATCTTGCAGTTGTCAACTTCCCTTCTGGCTTTTGCCAAATAGGGATTACTGGCATGAATACAGTGCATGTTCACTTTTCAGGACATTACTTGTTTTAAGTCTCTTGTTCACCAATTGCCGGAGTTGTTACATCTCTATTCTGTTGACGCTGGTTCAGAGCTCTTCTCCCGTAAACTGCGGTGTTCAGACTGAAGGAAAAGAGATTAGATTAGCCACTCTCTCTAGCAAAACGTCATTTAAAGCTGTTCCAGACATAATAATTGCATCCACGTGTTCTGTATGCAGTTCAGTGTCTACTCCAGTCCCTATCACAACAATGAGTGCCTGCAGTTTTGCACACACAGAAAATCACATAAAGTGATGCTAGCTATACTACAAAGTCAAAACTCAGACTACCTTCTCCATCTAAATTTTGCACGCA
>NW_008824001.1:827136-874002 GCF_000699105.1 Pygoscelis adeliae
AGCTCAAAGTCATGGCATTTAGCCATTTTGCTCACCTTTCCCTTCGAAACTGGCTTTACTTGCCTTAAAACTCCCTTTTCTTTCTGAAGCTTTCTAACGCCTTCAGCTCTGAGGCATCGAGCCTGGGACTAAAACTAGCAAGCATCACAAGTCTTGCTACACAGGCTTGCAGACTAGGGTAGCTTCCAAGAACAGATAAACTGCACAGCCCTTTGTAGCACTGCAATGCTGCCTCACTGCGTAACATGAATCACAGTTCCTGAAGCTGATGCAGACATGAGTAAGTCACATCTGCCTCCCAGTTAATCCCTGTTCCACTGGATAGCAGGGTTTCTGCCAAATTTCACGTGCTTCCACTGACAAAGTGTTGATCTTTCAGCTGCTTACACCAATGCATAATAAACCTGTAAAGATGCACACAGCAGTGCTTTTAATTAGTGACTTAACTGGGGGGCAGGTGGCAGCTTGTGAGGAGGGTTGATTGAGTACAGCTGACAACTATCTAACCCTGTTTATTCTTCGACAACTTCTCTGGGACCACAGACCAGGGCTGTGGCTGCTTTCTCTGATTGCAGCCTAACCAGTGCCTGCCCTGGGTAATGAGCCCTGTCTGTAGGTGTGTAACAACGTGACCCTCTCGCAGCAAAGAACCTTTGTCTGGACATATATAAACCCTGCACGTGGTTTTTGTTGTGAGCCTTTCATCAAATCATTCAGTTTATGATGAAGAGGGTTGGTCTGACTGCAGCGAGAGCAGGTCAATCCCAGTGCTGTGGGTTTTGCAGTAGGTATATATGTTTGTGTGGCTTCTCTGAGTCTCTCCCTCTCTGCATTGTTGCCATGCTGCTGGGGACATACCGCCCTGGCAAGTGTTCCTGGAGCTCCTCCATCGGTGACATTTCACGGGTTTGCAGAGCTCAGCTTCTTTTTGAGAATATTCATTTTTATCAGCACTAAGGAAATAATTTCCAATTGTGAGGCCTCTAAGTTTTACCAGTATAGTATTTAATAAATATACAGAAAATGTTTGGCCCCACCTCTGAAGTCCCTACAGCCTAATAGCTCTTTGGGAAATGATGTGTCATATACTTCAAGCTTGCTGCTGCTTCCTCCCCTGCAAACACTTAGGGCCAGAGCAGCTTACGTTAGGGATAAACCCTTCAGTTTCTTTAACTGATGTGTCCTATCTAATTTCAGCATAAAACTGAGCATTCTTTCCTATCTCAGCTTTGCCTCTAGTGTCCTAGGTCTTTTGCAGGAGCAAAATTTTTTCTGTTGATTGGTGAATAGATTTTAGTGCTTGGCTGGGGGCTTTCGACCTTTTGACCTCTCCTTTAGAAGCTCTTGATGGAAAAGACAATCTTGATCGTAATTTACCACCAGCTGATAGATTTTACCAGGACACTATATACATTTGTATACGTGTGTATATATACACTAGTAAGGGCACCATATAAATATGGTCCTGGTATTTTTTTATATATATATAAAAAACAAAAATCACTTGACCTACTGTGGGAAGAACATGATGTCCTCCAGCTTGCTTTTGTGAATTTGTGTAGCTTGTCTTGGAAATTGTTCTGGATAGCAGACACATAACTGATGGTAAGGATCACAACAGTTTTGTAATTTTCCTGAGTAAGCGTTCAGCTGTTTTGCCAGAGCCTGTAATTTCACTTCCTTTTCTAGCCTGCAATGTTCTGATTGCCTGACCTTGTGCCGAATGTCTTATTTTGTTTTCTTTTGTACTTTTAGTCTCATTCCTTGTTTGAACTCTCCCTCTATCATCTCTCTCCCTGTTTGACTTGAGAACGCTTACATAATAACATCATGCAGAGTCCATTTAACTAGGTTAGAGATTATTTTGACTAGTTTTGTACTGTTTTGAAAGTCATCTGATCCTTGCTACCCCACTAAACTAACCACAACAGCAAATCTTGCTCTGATACAAACAAACCAACTTCTGTTCATGAGAGAAAGCACATCTTCCCTGTGTAGATAGCTCGGCTTTTTTCTAACTTCTGCTTTCTGTGATGTGACAGGGGTAAGATGAAGAGAGAAGCAATTAGTAATAAAATCCATCGGGCATTTTTAGAAATGGAAGGATTGTTTTTAGTTTCAAGTCACTGGCGTTTCTGGTTTCAGCATGCAGTCCTGGCTTTGCTGCTACGGGCCTTCCCTAGGTGGATGTCCCACCAGATGAGGTGTGAAGCAGACATTCCTCTGCCAACCTTGACTAAAAGGTTAGTTCAGGTTATTGTATTAAACACTACTTAGGCAGTTGCTGCTGTAACTCATTCTTCGTGTTAAACTCAGCTGGCTTGTGTTCAGCCAAGGTATTTCCAGTGATGTGCTGCCAGCTTTCTCCAAGGGCTTCCTCAAAAGCCTTTCTCCCTTACCTGGTGATACATGGAAAAAACCCTCCTGTAAATATCTCCTTTTAGCGTATAGAATTACATCTGCAAAGCACATACCCTTGTAAAGATACCAGTCCCTCCACCTCCCTTCCTCTACCAAACCAGGCTTCCTTGACCCCCTGCTCCCTCTGTCCTGCCACAAGCAGCTTCAGCCAACTTCATCTCCTTGCCTGCTGGGACTTGCCACAATATCAGCTGCCCTGGCCCTGGGAGGGTGTCTCCAAGTTTCTGGAGGCTGCTCAGATGCAGGCGGCCTCCTTCATTGCCTGGTTAGTAAAATAATAGATGTGCTCTGGGTCTTTGAGAGACACCTGGTCTTATTTCTCGCCTACTGTGTCCATGACACTTGGGGCAGGGTGGAATGTCCCGGTCACCCTCTGAAAGGAGAGTGGCATCCCCTACTGTCTCTTTGGACCCTAGGAGGAGGTGGTGGGAACCTGGGCATACAGATCTCTCCGTGGGGGAGTTCCCACTCAGTCCTGCAACACCTTACTCCTTCACCTGGATGTGAGCATGGGAGCAGTAGAAGCGGTGCAGGTCCCCAGGTCAGGAGGGTGCTGGTGGTCTCAGGGAGGGCAGCACACAAAGCCCAGCTGGGGAGCGCACCAACAGCCAGCACCACTCCCTGAGCTTCCTCTGATGTGGCAACTTGAATTTAAATAAGCAGCATGCATGGAGGTTTGGGGAGTGGCATCATTTTCCCTCCTATTTACGCTGATAAGCAACAGGTATTTCCACTGTAAGAAATTTCCTTTCCTTTCCTTTCAAATGTAGTGACACAGAAGCTCAGGTTTCCTTCTACAGGGTCGGAGGCATGAGGAGGGGAGTGTGGACCACCTGATGCCTATGTTAGCCAGACTCTCCCCATCTAGCAAAGCAACTCATCGGTGGCATGACCCTACTGCTCCGTGATGCTTTTTGAACTCAGAAGGAGCTTGATTTTGGATCCTCTACTTCCCTGAAGATTTGCCTTTAATCCTCGCCTTACATCAGCCCTCTTCCGCGTTTGCTAGCCGGTCTGGGCTGAAGTGGGCTGCCCCGGACGCCTTCCCCGGCGCCTGCGGGCTCCCTTGGCAGTGTACGGGGAGCTGCCGTTGCAGAGCTGGAGCTGCTCCCTCCACCTGGGGCTAATCATGCACCGCTTCCTCTCCAGCTGCCAGGGGCCTGGACGGAGAGCGGGGAAATGACATGTGAGGCGCTCGTAAAAGCTGCAGCCCAGCCCTCGGTGCCTCGACCCTTTCTGCCATTGAAGGAAGAGCCGGCTGAGCCTCCCTCCCTGCGGGACGTGCTTCCTGCCCTAGGAAATCCCCTGCTGCAAGGCAGCCCGGGAGACCCACCGTGGGGATTTTAAACTGCGGCCAGTCGGCGCTGGCTGGGTACAGAACGAGAGCTACAGGTTTTGAGAAAGCCCTAACGAACCCTTTGACTATGCGTAAGAAAAAAATAAATAATCCTTCCTGCTCCCCAGCTATGTGGTTTGCCTAAACTCACTTCCCTGGGATACCTCAGAGTTTGATCTTTAAGAAATGATATCTGAAAAGCCCACATGTTAACTGTTCCAGCGATAGGATCATAATCTGCCTTTGATCCCATAAATTGTTGAACCACAACTCTATCCGTTGCCGAAGGATTGCAGGAAATGTACACAGGCTTATGCAAATTTCTAGGAGAGGGAATGTTTTGCAGGGCTGGAGGTGGGGGGAAGATGTCTCTTGCTGCAGCTCTCAGTTTCTGGGTTGCAGCTGAATAGTTGGGCAGTCCTGACGCTCTCCTGTGTCGCACTGCTGCCAGTTCCCACGGTTTCTACCCCTCGCTGCTTGCAGCCCAGTTGTGCAAGCCTGGAGCGGCAAGATATTTCCAGAGCTCGTCTCATGTACGCCAGTGGCATTTACAAGCAGAGTCTGCGAGCTGGGTCCTTTGGCTGCATTTTTCTCCAAACAGCCACAGCAACTGCAATGTTCATGTTTTGCCTCTAAATCCCCATGACTTTTGCTGGTTGGGGATATTTGCACAGGGGTGGGTGAATCTGACGGTAAGAGACAAAACAATTTCTTTGGGAACCTTGAGGGGAGCCAAGGCTGCACCGGAGCCCAACCAAGGCAGAACGCAGCAACAACACAGCGGAGGCACAGCTTGCAGCTGGGAAGCTGTCAGGCAGGACTTTAATTTTGTGTAAAATGTGAATTTTCCTCTTTCCCAGACTTGTAAAAGAATACTCAAACCCTTGTAAAGAAGCAGGTTGGGTGTAGTGTGGGAGTACGTCCATCACCACATTCGAAATGACTCTGTTTTACATCCGAACACTGGCTCAGGGTAGCAGATCCTGCTAAAAAATAGAGATCCCTTGATTCCTTCTCCATTCTTTCTTGTTTCTTTTTTTTTTTTTTTTTTTTTTAATGTAAGCCAAGTGACATGACACTGGACTTTGGTACTTCACCTGGTTTACTTTAATTTGCATGTTGAAGAAAGCTGTCAAAGGGCAGGATGAGCCGTCCGTCGCTCAGCCGCCCTGGCAGGACTCCCCTGGCAGCCATGCCGCGGTGCTGCGCCGGGCCAGGGGAGGCCGTGCTGCATCCAGAGCGTGGCCCAGCATTTTTCGTAAGCCGCGTGTGCCACGCAGACCTGCGCAGGGCTGCGCAGACCAGAATGTAGGGCAGCGCTGCCTCAGCTGGGCACGAGTTTGTTTTGCTGTTTCTGTTTGTTTTTTTCACCTCGGTGATAATTCTTACCCAATGTGCGATCTCTGCTCTGTGTACTTTACTACTCCTTGTGATAATCAAAATCCGGCCCTGAACTTTTTCACTACAAAGGAAACAAGAACTTTGCCCCACCGGCTGTTCACAGGGTGTCTGGCAGTGCAACAGCCTTTTCTCACGTGCAAGAAGCCCCAAAGCCTGTGGAAATCAAGGTTACGCTGATGGCAGAGCACTTACTGGTTTTTCACCGGCGTGGGTGGAGATCAGGTGCTTTGACGTGACCTGAGATTTCTGGTGTCAACCTTCTCTTAAAAAAGAGAAGGCACCCAACTGGTCGGTGCAAACAAACCTATAAATGCCAGGATCGCCAATAACGTGCCGTATACGGCTCAAAGTGCAACTTGTGATGGGCAAGTGCTGAAACATTAACCAGACCTTGGGACATCGTCTGTAGTTGCCGCTCGGTGCCCACGCCATCGCTCCCGGGAGCGGGGAACGAGGGCCGCATGCACTATTATTACTCTGTGCGGGGAAAGGGCGCAGAGGTGTTTGCACAGTGTGGACGGAAGCGCTGGCGGCGGCCCCGAAGCGTTGTGTGTGCAGCGGTGGGGGCAGCAATAAAAAGGTACGAGCTTCCCCGTGTGGGGAAGAGGGAGAGGCTTAGAGCTTAAATCTCAGTTTCTGGCTCTTGTTGAAGTGCTCTGGCAAGCAACGTGGTGGTGGCGGTGGTGTGAGGCCATCCTTCCACGTGCACTCCCATGTTTGCAGGTATAACCTGCCTGTGGGTGAAACCCCTGACTCTAAGCCTCTCTGTGCCCCCAAATGAGGTAAGGCTTGTGGGAAGAACAAATATCATTTATGAAATTGAGGGCTGCAATGGCAGGGGAAAAGGGGAATGCTAGAGATGCTTCTGGGCCCACACCTCAAATGGTTTCGGTCTGGGTGGTGTTTTGGTGGTGTTTTTTTTTTTTTAACACTGTTGAGCCGTCCTGGAGATCAGGCAAGGAGATACAAGGAGCCAGAAAGCGTTTCTGAGTGCACGAGTGTTGTAATCACATTACTGCTCCCTGAGCTCAGCTGACATGGGAGACCGGTAAACATCTCCCACTGCCCGGGTAGGTGACAGTACATAAATCTTCAGAGCACCCTGAGGAATAACAAGTCTTTTGCAACTTTGCCTTTGAACTCTGAAGGAGTTGTGCGTGCATGATGGATGGCGGCGGCGCCTGGCCGTACTCCAAGGGGCAGCGCAGCTCCTGACTCCCTTGCAGAGGTTTCATCCTCACCTGGAGGAAGGGTATAGGCAGGCTGTGCACCAGTGCTGACACTCGCAGCTGTAGAAACTGTAATTTCCTTTCCAAACACCAGCACCCTCAGCAAGGCGCTTGCAGCCGCCTTGCACGCTTGGTGTCGGACCAAAAGCCATTCCTATAGCATCTGCTCATACTATATACATGTGTAATGTTAACTTACCTGACGTGGGTTTCTCCACAGCCACTACCACATATCCGTGTCTTATCAGTGTGGTGGCTGTGGGAGCAGCCTCTTCCATTAAGGCTTAGAGTGAGTTTACCTGACAGCGTGTCCCCATTCAGGAGCAGCAGAGCGATGCCTTGCCCTCCTCGTGCTGAATCACTGTTACCTGGCAAGGGTTTGGGAACCGTGAGATCGTATTTTATTATAGTACATTACACCTGCAGAAAAAAGTGTTGGATTTTGGGTTTATATCAAAAGACTAATTCTTGGTCAGGATGATAAAGTCTTTAGGTATAGGACGTTGCCTTCACAGCTCTTTGTAAAGTAATTGCTCTCCTAGTAGTCGCAAAAGAAAGGACATGCTCATTTATGATGCTTTAAATCATACAGTTCATTTCCAAAGACAAATAACAAAATCGAGGCAGAGAGCTCTGGTGCAGGGCTCTGTCTTGGATTGTAAACACGGCAAGACAGAAACCATCAATATTTGCACAGTGTTCAGCCCAGCACAAGCACAGCTTCTCTAGTTGGGACTTTGGAGGCACGCTAATAGGGATATTAAATCACACTGAATACCTTCTTACGACATTTACAGTTTAACAATAACTGTGCATGCGTGTGCCCAGGACGGTGGATTGTGACCGTGCAGCGGCAGAACCAGGAAACCTGCGATGAGGCCAAGCGTTGCGATACGGCCCCTTGCTCATCCCGCGCTCTGCTTATCACGCGTGCGCCGCGGTGGCTGGGACCCTTTCAGGTGCTGTCAATATTCATCAGAAGCAACTTCTTAGAAGGAGCAATGTGAGAGTAAGTGTGTTACTGTGTGAGCTGTCACCAGATGTGCCAAGGACTGTGGATTGAAAAGGCAGGGGGGGAAAAAAGCATTAAAAATACCATTGCCATGTTGCCCTCTGGGCTTACACAAATGTGACACAGAGAAGAATTAGACTTTTGCAGTTTCATGTTTCCTTGACATTTTGAGAGAGGAAGAAAAAAACGGATCCAACTTCTGCTCCCAGTTATAATGCTGGAAGTCCAGAGCAAATATAATACACTGGCTCCTGAGGTGTAAGAGCAGAGTTTCATGTTGTCTATTGAAAAATCAGAGAGAGAGAGAGCTGAAGTGTAAAGATAACTGAACAAAAGCTGTATGAGTTGAAAGCTAAACCTCTGTCCCAGGTGAGTGCAATTATTGGTGTTTAAGGAGATTCGTCCACCCTGCTCTGGTGGGATTTCTGACTTGGCATCAGTGCAAGGTAAAGCAGAAAACACATGGCTCCTACAGCACAATGTCCTCTTACCGTGTAAGTGAGGGATGTGCCACGAGGGAAGGTTCCCAGACAGCAGCACCTCAGCTGACAGACCCTGGCAGTGGTGGCTGTGGCTAACGCATGTGGCAGAGATGCTGTGACAGCACCTGCATCGTGCTCGCTTGACACTTGGGAAAGCCTTGGACCATTAGCGTTAAGCTCACACATACTATTTGACATGAAAACATTTCCAGTTAAAAATCATTTCAGAATATTGTTATATTGGCTTGTGCAACTGTTGACAAACAAAATCTGCTTGGATTACACTTTAATGACAAACTCTGCATGCTTCAACAGGTTTTCTTTGTTTTGGCTTGGTTTCCTGATTTTATTCCCCACCTTCTACTAAGAAATATTTTAGCTCAGAGAGGACAAATACGGAGGGTGGGCTGCTTCCTACCTGAAATCTCAGCATTGCCTGGGAGAAGCCGATCGACACGAATCATTGCAATGAATGTGGTACTGCACACAAGTAGCTTTTTTCCCCTTTTGTATACAAGCACCAGGCTACTAAGCAAAGGACGAGAAATGTGTGGAGTACACCACAGTTTGCTAATATATGGCTGGGTTCCCAGGTCCATGTACATTCTTGCAGACAGGCTGCAGTTGTCATGATGCTATTGCCAGGAAAGATGTAAACAAAAGGAAACCTCTCATTGTCAGCTGAAGCATTAGGTTAGTAACACAAAAGAGTACTTCATAGTGTCTTTCAGACTGATACGTGCTATCTATATATCAAAGATGCTATTTGCTGTGTGTAGTCGTACAGCTTCATTGATGTAAGTCACCGGTTTTTACATTTTTTTAAATCAGAGCAGTATTTACTGTGGTCAGTCAGGGCAGTGAGCAAGGTCATAGGATCCTCTAGCATAGGATCACGACTTAAAAATTCAGGTGTTTTAGGCGTAGCTCATTCACTCGGAGGTTGACAAAGGGACATGTTTCCATTGAAGCTGCTAAAGGTTCATCTTTATGCCTCGGCTAAATTTCAGAGCTGGCAATTAGCCTGGGTGAAGTCTCCTTTCTCTCCCAACACTGTAAATGCAACTGTGGAACTTCACTAAAAATCCAGCACTGCTGTTTATGCTGGATTAAAACAGTTGCTAGCGAGAGGAAAGCAACTTTCACCCTTTCACCCTTTCAAACTCTTCTTTCCCACCACGAAGGCTTACTTCATGGAAGTAAAAAACATGAACTGACCTGGGCTACTTTTGGGTTACGTTATTTGTGCTAATCCCCGCCACGTTCCCCTAGAGTGAGTGTCATTTCAGTAGCGCGTGACAAAGCCCTGCCCCGTGCGAAGACCCCGTGTTGCCCAGGGACTTGCATCTCCCCGGCCCTCAGCTGGGGGCCCAGGGGCTCCTCGAGGGCATGATGCTGCCCCGGCACACCATGTAAATTGTGCTTATGGTGTCACTGATGCACTGAGAAGGGATGTCAGATATTTAGAAACTATTTAACGAAACGTTGCTCCAAGATGGGAAGGAATCTCCCCCTTCAGCTGTTGCTACAGATAGCGACAGGTCACCGATGAACTTGTTGCAGCTTTAATGGTGGTATCCAGGCTCTTCTGCCAAGTCCCTCTCCTTCCTCCCGCTTTCCTCCTTCCCTAGGGCCACTGGTGGCACTCCCTGTTTCAGCTCTCGATACCATGGCCCATGCTCTCAGTGCTCATTTCACCCCAGTACCACAGCATGGCAAAATGCCATCGCAGCTTTGGTGCACTGTCTGTGAGCTGCCTGACGGGTACCAATTTTTTCCCTTTCACTGTCAATTATTGTGTGCAGAGGTGAGGAATGACACACATGTAAGTGCATCAGTTGTCTTTATTTCCCCGCCTCAGGCCCAGCATAACCATGATTTGCCAGAACTATCGATAAATTGAAGAAGTTTCAGTATTGTTTTTTTTTTTCAGGTGGTAGGAAAGTTTTCTTCCCAAGATTGGCAAAACAAGTGGAGCACAGTGAGTTGTTATTGCGAACACTTATTCCGAATAAAAGGCAAAAAGAACATGCTATAAGATGACAAATAACATAGCCCAACTCGTGCAATGCATTAACATCTCAGTGCTACATACTTTGTGCAGCGCGCACAGCAAAAGCAGGGATGATCACGGTTCTGGTTCAAGGACTGCAGCAATCCATCGCTGAACACATGCTCACTGAGTGATTCCAGATTGCAGTTTTGAGCACCGATAGCCAGTACAATAGGAAAGAAATAAGCCATACTATTTTAAGGACATGACTTTGATAATTCTCTAGTTAAAAGCCAGGGATAGGCCGGGCATTCCCACTGGGGGAATAGGTTAGTTACATCGGAAGGCGTTACCTTTTGCTATTTAACATCTCAGCTCCCCAGTTGCCGTCTCCAAAGATGTTTGCCTTAGCACACGGTTGTTTACCCAAGTGACTTATCTTACCTCGGTGAGACATTTGATACCCATAAAACATCCATCACATTCTGTACTACTGCTTTTCTTTAACTCCAGGCAAGGCCCGCCCCTTTGCCCGAACCTTTGACAGTTTTGAGACGTGGCAGAGCGTCGCACTCGGTGCGGGGGGCTGTGCTACGTTTGCCTTCTCCGGGGGCTGCGCAATGCTTCAGTATTTCTCCTTTTTGAATAGAGCTGGCAAAATCCATAATTGCTTCCATTCTGCTTGGCTAAAAATGAGGAAAAGCCCGGCACCCCGCCACGGGGATTGTTCAGCACAGAGTCGATATGATGAAGGCCTCTGCACCAGGAGTCGCCCGTAACAGGTGGTGGCAATGTCACAGCTCAGCTTGTTTTTTAATATATCTCTTTTTTTTTCTCCTTTCATGTGTTGTTTTTTTTTTCCCCCTGGGTGGAGCACAACCGGGGAGGTGATGACTTACCTGCCACAGCTCGGTAGATCGCAATCTGGAACTGACAGAGTGTTAACACAATGCCCCAGCAGAGCTTTTCTGTCTCTAATTTCTATGATTATGTTGTTACCGGATCAGTGAAGACAACCATGAAAAACACAATTACCAGGAAGCCCTGTTCCTTTCCTCGTCCCTTTGTCTCGCTGCGGATCGGGCGTGTGACTCACAGAGCAATAGAGGACCCGCTCTATTCGCCCGCGCTACTGAAAAGGGTGCTGCCCGCCGATGGGACCCAAGCGTGGGAAAGCCTGACCGCTGGCTGAAGAGGCCAGTCACCTCATGTTTTGCAGCGGGCACCCAAATGTATCCTAATGAGTCAAGTGATAGCAGCTACCTGCTCCTGCTACCACAGCGGCCGAGCAGCAGCGCAGAAGAGGGGCTGTAAAAACCTCCCCACCACGTATGGAAGCACGGGGAAGGGAAGATGGTTGTGAATGGGCTTGCTGTGGCAGGACAGCAATTTTTTTTTAGGTCACTGGCATAGCATCAGACTAAAGGGAAAGGGGATGAGTATGTTTTGACCGTGGGTGCTGGTCCCAGGTTTGCTCAGTGCAAGCCCACCTGTGCATCGCAGGCTGGTGGGGCTGACCCGACCCCGTTATGTGATGCATAGTGGGAAAGGAGAACTTCACTTGTTGACTGCACTCCAAATCATATATAAACCTAAGACTCCAACGACAAATGCCAATAGCAGCAGAGCAGCTGATGTTTTTATTATTAATTGCTATAAAAAATGTCAGCTGAAAGTCAACACCAACTCTCAACAGATCTGATAGGTGAGCATGCTCCAAACTGACAGTTGAAATGTATTGTTTGCCTATTGCGTGCTGCAAAAATAAATGTCTAGCAGGAGAGAACAGACTTTGGCAAACAAACTGACAACAAGCTATGCTTGTGGGGAAGGCTCATGCGTTGATCTGGAAGGGAACATTGAGTATAAATAGGGATAAAGTTTACCTTAAGCATGCATGAAAGGCAGGGCTATGAGCCATGGTTTGGACTTCTTCGTTCTTCTGACGGAGAACAGCTTGAAACATATCTGCTATTTTACGCCTTCTGATCTATTGTCATTACAAAGAGATACCAGCCACCTCAGAAAGGTTTTTAAATAATAAAACATTTTTTTTCCCCATCCCTGGTGTATCAGTTTATCAGTGACCAAGAAGAACATAAATTCCAGCAGATGAAGAGAAATCCCTTCATCTCGGTGGTAATAAACCTTTAAGCAGAAGTTTCCCTGCCTATAGGTCCCTGGCACAAATCTTTCTGATCTTCCTGTGCGGAGGGACTAAACGTGGGCAGACGGTATGTGGCGCAGCACTGGCATGCTATTGATATAACTGAATCAGAATCTGTTTAAATGCTGGTATAGCCATGAACGACATCATCCGGGACATATTTCTGTGGGATTTGGTGACTGTCTTTGTTTCACGTACAGGGAAAAACGCAGTCTGGAAGCAGGATCCCAGTGAAGGAAAAGTCAGCTATCTCTACCAGGGGTCTCTTTCGCCGTGCCCCCACCCTCCTCCCGCCCCCGAGTTTCAGCCATCACCGGAGATAAGCACAAGATGAGGGGAACCGCGGGGAGGGGGAGGAGAAACAGGCTGGGGGTTTCTCGCTGCTTCTTTTGAAGTCACCAGTGTAACTCCTGACATCTTCAGTGGGGTTTGGCTGGGCTCCGTGCAGAAGCGCCTTTGAAGGTTTTGGTAAGGCTCAAGGCCTTGATCACGGCAACCTTTACGCCTCTGAGTAACTCTGTGCAGATGAGCCCTTCCAGGGCGCTCAGCGGGACTCTTCGTATGAGACTTTGCAGGATCGGTCTTAAGCAATGAGTGCTTAAGAGGAGCATTCTGCTTGTCGCGCTTTTATCCTCGACCACATCAAATGAAACGCCTTGGCAGTTCTGGGAGAACAAATTTGCATTGAAAACCCACAGCTCTTACAAGCAGTGCATTAATTATTTTATTAATTTGCTCTTTTTACATTATGGGAAACATTCATCTATTTACATTTTCCTGTCCACACACAAACTAGATAGATAATCCTATGGAAACCCAAATCGTTAAGCCATAAAAACACTCTCCTCCGTCTAAAGGCTTTCAAACTTGTGTCTTTTGTTTCAAATCAAAAACATTTTTAAAATCACATTTGGGAATGCAGGTAGGCCAGTGATTAACATTCCAGTTGTTACTTAAAATATGCATTTGACCATTTTCCTTAAAAAAAAAACCCCAAACCAAAAACTCAATAAATTCACAAAGATACAGTTTAAATTAAAGTGATAGTGCACATCAAAGCATTAAGGGAACACCAATAAATAAACCGAAATATATTACAAATAAATTATTTCTATTTACCTTTTCAAATATTAAAAATCTTTAATCCATTTCTTCATCTTTCTTTACAAAAAGATTATGAGAATTTTATGGAAACATCTGCAAAAAATATAATAAATACTTTTTTTTTTAAACTTTTGAAGCAGGAGACAAAAACAACACTTTCTAAAATTTCCCCCAAGGAAAAAAAAAGCAATACTTTAGTCCCAAAGTGAAACAGAATATAGGCATTTTTAATATACACTGGGCAGGTTAGACTAAAAACGGTTACAAATTATACTAAAACAGATGATAGAGCAAATACACTAGCATTAGTGTCGGTAAATGAGTCGAGTGGTTAACTAGTGGCGTTCTAGGGGCAGAATTATTCTATTTTATAGTTCTTGGTCTTGGCTGTATTTTTAATATTTTACTAAAAAACTAAGCAAACATTATAATACCCTCTTCAGCGCCAAATGAACTAACAGGCATTCAGCTAAGAATAGATTCATTTAAAATAGATACGAAAAATATTCTATAATATACAAATACAATAATTCATAATGTACAAGACTAGATAGTCTTCGTTGTTCTGCTTTTTTAGGGGGAAACTTGCTGGATATAAATTTCTGTAGCCACTTGTCAACCAAAGTCTGAACTCATCTTTCATAAAACGTTCACAAAACTAAATAATTCTGCGACACAGTTGTGAATGTGGACTCTCACCTGGATACTGCTTTGAATATTTCAGTACAAATGAGTTCCAAATAATTAATACTTCCTATGACTATATATGCTCAAAAGTGGCAGTTGGCACTATTACATACTGCAAACACGGTGATGTTTCATTGCTGCTAAAAGTTAAACACAGTGTTTCAAAACTAGCAAATACACTGGTATTCAAACGCTTAGAGGGTCAAACCTTTCAAAGCTCCTGTAACACAAAGCACTCTAGGGTTACACTGGATTTCTGATTACTCTAGTTAAAAGTCTTCTATATATTAAATTATTAGCCCTTATCTTGTAAACCACAGCAGTAAATATTTGTGCCCTGTTTATAAAGACATAGCTCAGATATCAATGGCTTTGAGAGGTAGCAAATTCTCTAGTGGTTTTAGTATGCTCTCATGAAAATACTTGGTGCCAGAACCTATCACCTCTCCTATTTTCTTGAATAAAATTAAATTAGCACCTGGCTATGATGTTGTAGGAAAAGAAGCTGTCTGGCATGATCTCGATGAATAGTTTTAGCAAGAGCTCAACTTTTTGATGATGATTTTAAATGCTTTTTAAATGCAAGCTGCAGAATTGCACCACCCGTGCAGTGGGACTTTTTGCGAGTTGGACCGTCCATAGAAGTTTAACAGCTACGGACACAGGCAGCCAGCGCTGGGGTGTGTGGCAATGGCTGCGCCCTGTGCCCCTCCATGGGGGGGGGCTGTCCCTGCCCCTGCTCCCGTTGGGAGCAGAAATCAGCCTGCCTTCCTCTCCCACATAGCCCTGCCCTGGCAGCCAGGGCGAAGAGCACGCAGGGACCAGCGGAGGGGTCCGGAAAGCATCACCGCGGGGCCGCGCGCACACCGGGGGCCACACAGCCCTCCTCTGCCCCGGACCAGCCCCATCGTCCAAACCGGCTCACGCTAATTCTGCTTTCAGCAGCACATGCCAGCTAGGCACGCGTGTGCGCACACACAGACTCACACGCACACACACGCACAACTTGCTTTCGGCAACATGCCTGACATAGCTTTCCTAATGTTGGCACAAGAGGTTTCGGTAAGCGGCATGGTCAGCGTCGTTCCCTGTCGGAGGAGGCGGAGGACAAGCTCCTGCCTCAGCTTGGGGGTGGCTGGGGGGGACAGACACTCAGGGGCTGACCTCTCAACGCTCCTCTCCAGCCCCATTGTCTGCCATTTCCCCCCAGTATTAATGAGCTACTTGGGATGCATATTTTTCGTGATTGCAAAACAATGGCAGAAGGCAGGGTAGGAAGGCTTGTTGTGAAAAAAAACTAAGTTCATATCGATCCCATAACTTGTGAAAAATACTTTATTGTTCTTCTTCAAATGGGTATTTTATACTATTAAGAGGAGGCTGAATTAGAAACTTACTCCTAGATATGGACCGTTTGGTGATAAGCAGTCCGAACAGTAGCATACAACCGGCTGTGGACAGAGCAAAGCAAGCCTGGCCTGGAAAAGCATCAGAGGCTCCATGTGCAGCAATTCGCCTACAGGTGTCCGTGTGTGGCTGCGTGGACGTGTGAGATCGGATGGTCCCACCGAGATTAAGACATCAACAAAACCAAGCTTTTTTTCTTTTTTCTTTTTTTTTTAACCAATATAATCCATACAATACAATACAAGAGGAATTGACAATACAGTACAATTTTAAAAATTCTTAATACTTGGACAAGAAAATCCTTCTTTTATATTATCTCTTCAACTGTCATTGCTTCTTATCTCCTTCCTTTTCACTCTTTTATTGCCTTTCAAAATAGATTATTTCCCTGGAAGATCGAATTTACAATCTTCTGCTGATTGAAATGTTTAAGTAGTGATTGATGAAATAAAAATGAGGCAGTTTGTGCAGCTGTGAGTGTGCAGGTATCTTTCCACAGGATCTTTTCTATCCCTCGCCATCTCACCTGTGGGATACACTTCCACTTTTTCACCCCCACAGAACTGTGTTTTTTCTCTCCCCCTCCCCACTCCCGCCCCAGCCCACTCCCCTTGTGTGACTCCTTAAATTCAGGTGAAAAGGTGTGATTCGGAGGTTTAGAATAAAGTGCGCCATCTGCTTTAAAAAAAACAGTAATAAAAAGAAGGGAATCCGAGTCATAGCTCCTTTCATCTTTTGTGAGGAAGACGGCAGAGTCCGAAAGGATCACCCTGCATGACTGAAATTTCCAAAGTCCCCTACAGTTTGATATTGCTGTACACTGGGTAACAGACTAGCTTTAGGTCAACTAAAGATCATGAGTAAGTTAAACGGAGCATCTACTGTACAGGTGCGCGGGTGTGTGGAAGTCTGAGCGCTGCGTTTATTTGTTTCAAACAGAAAAAAAAAGGATCGTACTCGTTTACATGAGGCAAAGTGGCAGCATCAGTACATGTGACAAAGCATCATGATGACATGGGCGAGCCTTCAGAAAGCAAGGGTGATTAGAGGACATCTCTCGGAGGACCGACAACTACGCCACGGCAGTGGAGTTCACTGGGAGCATCAGGGCGGCTGTGTACAGAGAGAGGGGAGGGGGAGAGAAGGGGAGAGAGAGCGAGAGAGAGGAGGAGGAGGAGGAGGTACAAATACTTCGTGGTGACCTTGAGCAGGAGCCTAGAGGGGCAGATTATACATGAGGCTTGTCTTGCCAGAGAGAGTCCTCCCGGTTGGATCCCTTCATAGCCTGGTCTGGGCTTCGGGGATGTATATCTCAATGCTTTCGGCGCTCTCGGTAGCTGAGTTCTGGCGGACCGATGCAGCGCGCTTGGCAGCCATCAGCCGTTTCCGGGCCTCTTGACGCTGCGAGCTTTCCAGAGAGCGTTCTCGTATGAGTGGCACCTGACCTTTCGATGGCTTCTTTGGCACTGGAGGAGGGACCCTTCTCTCCTGATCAAAGCAGAAGGTTAATGGCATTATACAGCTTCTCAGGGAAAGGCGGGAAAAACTAGGATACGTCAGTAGTTAGAACACACATTTTACCTAAGGTTTGTTAGCTCTTATCTGCCTTTCTGTCTTCAGTGAACTGGCTTTTGTGCTCAAGGGTTCATAAACATAGGGCAAGGGCAAAGGGGAGGGGAGGGCCGGCCGCAGTGCTACTTCTCCTCAGGGACGAGACCCCCACCGCTAACCGCTTAGTGTGGCTCCCCGGGGCGGGGGGGGATCCAGGCGTCTCCTCCTGGTGCCAGGGACTAGAAAGGAGAGCATCTCGGACACAGCCTCCCGCCGCCAGCGCAGCCGCGTGCAGCTGGGGAGCGGACGCCGCTCTCGGCAGAGGAACTCTGGAGAGCCCCAACTCCTGGGCCACCCCCTTCTATACGTGCGTAACGCTAGGCGCTCTTGCGACACGGAGGTACCGTGGCTTTGGCGTTCCCAAACGCAGATGGGAACTAGCTGCCTGCAGCTGGTGCATCAGAATAAATACTTAAAAAAACCACCATATATTTATGTATGTATTTTATAGTGGCTTAATGGCTGCTCAAAAATCCCACACTTTGGGTCTCACTGTGCAAGCTCATAAACTCTAGCCTCCTGCTAAATAGGCATGACAAGCTACAGTCAGCTAGAAATAGAAAAAAATGGTAGGAAAAACTTAAAAACCATTAAGAGAACATGCATTAATCATCACGGTGGCAGCTAGCTCCAGATACACGATCAACAAGGAGGACTTTTATGTATATCCTGGTGCATGTACACACACACAAAAACCCAAAAAACCCCTCAGAGAAGGATCTCTCCCGAAAAAGAAAAGTGTATTCAGGTCTGAATTTCAGGCGGCCACAAAGACTTTGTCAAGTTAATTAGATTGTCTTTTAAGTTACATCCCCTTCCAACTGTGAACACGGTCTCTGAGTGAAGGGATTTTATCGCACTACAAAGGTTCCATTCTGCCCTTTTGCTTTCTCTCATGCTGCTCACAACAGCTTCCACGGCTCGAAATATAAAGGTGCTTAGTTACACTTATTCATACTTCGCTTTTTCTCTCCATCCAAGGATTAATCTATGCTGCTTAAAAAGGGCCCAGTGGCAAAGGCCAAAGGCAACTGCAAATATCAATTCCACAGAAAGTTTTTTCTTCTTTTTTTTTTTTTATCCTTTTTAAGAAAGGAGATGATCTGTTTCATCTAAAATCATAGACAAATGCTGTTGAAACAGGAACACAGTCAGTGTAATTCTTTAAAATCTTTACCTTCCTACTGTAGGTCCCTTTCTTCAGCACTACTTAACTTCCTTTAACCCGTTATAGTCTTCTTTTTGTTGGAAACTCTTTGAAATGTTTTTCAGAAGCAAAGAAAAGGCACATTTTTTTTAAGGAAAGCTCTCGTTTCTTACTGCTGCAATTGCAAACACTCGGCCTACCCGCTTTACTGTAAAAGCTAATGAAAGACCATACACCAGCGTTTCTGTGCATGCATGTTTGACGGTTTTAACCTCCTTTTCTGACAGATACTGAAAAAAAAAAGAAGATAAGAAAATGACTTGCCTTCAGTACCTTGGGCTAGGAAAACACATTCCCATTCATTCCCCTACAAAACACACTAGGTGTGCACAAATGGTGTGAACATGGCACTCCTAAGTCAGGAATGAGTATTTAGTCTTGATCGGAGGAGGAGGGAGAGTGCTACCAGCACTGCCTTTGCAAACTTCCTGCTGCAAGATTAATGGGGTTTGATATTATTATGGTTATTTGTCCAAAAGAAAACATCGCTTTGGTCATCGGCAGCCAGCTGACCGTAAGTTGGGGCAGCCCGGGCTCCTGTCTGAGCCACTGTACCTGTAGGTCACGTTCCCCCTCCTTCTGGTGACCCTACCTGTTGGTTCTATTCATTGGTATCAGACCAGCCACAGTGGAAATTCAGCCATCAAATGACATACCTATAGGAGCGTGACATTAGACCGTTGATTCCTCTAGGAATGGGCCTGTCTTTTAAGGATTTTCTGAAACATTTGTGTATTTTGGCTCACCCAAGTGCTGTTTGTCTCGATGCGGATAGTGAGCAGAAAAATAAGGCAATGGTGCCAAATGAGAATGGAAAGTGAAATGTGGCTTACACTTGGAGATGTGGTAGTTTTTCATGGTGACAGAAGAAGACTACATTTAAAAAAAAAGACCAAAGCTCCAGATGATTTTTTGCTACCTTGGATAAACAACACTACCAGCAAAGTGAACCTGGTTGTGAAATAACCCATTAAAAAAAACCCCAGATAAACAAAAACCAAACAAACAGACAAAAAGAAAAAGATGTAGAAGTTCTTTCATGTAACATTTTGGAAGGCATATTTTTGATATTGCTCTGTTTGTAATCTCGTTACCAAAGTCAGCAATGGTTACAGTGCTTCCCTAGTTTTTTCAGTAACACAACCTAGAACTCTTGCTATATGCAATAATATGAACCGTAAATGTGATTTATTTAATTTTAAGAATCAATATATAAGGCAGTTCCTTCCAACGATTGGTCGTCTAATACGATTAATGTAAAGCTTAACAAAGTACCACATACCCATTATCCGATTCACAAAGACAGATTTGGTTTAAAAATATGCCTGAAACATATTACAGATAATATCCCAAATGATTATTATGTAAACATTGTTATTACAATGAAATTAATTTGATATGAGCTTCATTTCACATTTTTAATGTCAACACTGTAACACAGAGGCCTATTTAATCTGTCCAGTATTTGTGCAGGGTTTTAAATGAAGCATACAAAATCTACAATGTTCTACCTTCTTGTCATGAGGATCCATCTGTTTCCAATTATTGGCCTTTAACTGATGAAGTTCATCAAATTTCATACTAATATTTTCTATGGACAACTGCAGCATATCCCAAAACCCTGCTAAATCCTGGGAGGTCGGCCGTGGATGTGCATTAGGATTCTGTACAACAGAAGAAAAAAACATGTTGGCTTTAGTACCTCTTAATGTAAAGCATTTGTGCAAGTGGTTATGAATCTCACTAGCAAAGCAGTTTCAGTAGATCCAAGCAATTGGTGAGACACAGAGAGAGAAACAAAGCGGAGTGCTACTTACTGGTGGGGGTTTTTGCGAGGAGTCTGGCTCCGTGTTGAGCCGCTGTGCCCCCCGCAAGCCCCCACTCACTGAAGGCAGTGGCTACCTGCCGTGGACCACGGGGAAAAGGCACATGGCAGGTCCCCTGTGACAGGATCTGCCTAGGGATGTTCCTGGGCACAACCGGTGGGTTCAAGGGTGATATCCTAACCACACTGAAATTAATTGCCAGCCTCCTCTTCACTTTCATGAGGAAGGATTCCCTGCCACGTTCACGCTTGTAGAAAGCCTGATACCTGTGCAAACGTACATTTGCTGCATATGCAAATAGTGATAGACCGACGCATGAACACTTCTTCCACACTCTAAGAATCTAAGGGCTACAGAAATACACCATTTCAAGTAAAATTGCCTCTTACACACCTCAGGCCAATTTCTTAATTTTTTTTTGACAAGAATAACCTCTGCAGGGTGAAAAGCTCAGAAGAGAATATGCAGAAGCACAGCGATCCCATTTTTATGGGCGCGTTTTTGGGAAGAGTGAGACTGGGACACAGGTGGGGAGTGTTGCTTTGCGTGTGATAACTCAGTCCAGTTCATCAGCCCCAGAGCATTGCACAGAAGAGCACACCTGGACCGTCAGCATCTCTAGCACGGCATGGGCCAGAGGCTGGTGACCCGAGAGGTCCTGTGCTGTCTTGTGACCCTTCAGCGCAACCCAGCTCTGAACACTTTCTGCGTGCAGTGGGCATATATGAAACTGTTCCTGCTGCTCTGGCAGAGTTCGTATGAGGGAAAGCTTTCTACAAGATGTGTATCTGTAAGCTGGTTCCCAATTGAAACTCTTCAAATAAAATGAGATGTTGCATACGCTCACTTCAAGATGTTTTTCATAAATGCTGAGCAGTCCCTGTGCCAATCTGAGTCAGCAAGGTTTCATAGCTGCTGTGGCCTTGTAAGATTACATTGATGTATTGTTATTAATAAAGAATAAATAAATAATTATTAGACCCCTGCATGTTGTTTTACATAGCTCAAGTTTTACTCTGTGTTTAAGTTTTCTCCCTCACCAGAAGCAAAAAACACAAAAGAGTCAGTTGCTTGCCTTAAGAAATTTCTATTTGTGCTTTTCACAGCAACACGGACAAGTGATTTTGGTAGGATGATTGTGCCACCAAAGCAGCAATTACTGAAAAAAAAAAAGTATATATTTTTAGATCTTAAGGAGACCAGAGATTATACCTGGATTCCCAGTTTTTCAGTGCTTGACACTAGCAGGTTGCCCAGTTGTAGGCTTTTATTTACAAAGATGAGCAACCAGAACACTTTTTCAATTTTTATATTAAGAATTGGAAGGTTTAGACAGAACCTGCATTTGTCCGCTGAGGCAAATTTTAGTTTGGGCCTTGATTTCCAGAGGTGCATTAACTGAAGTGGAAGACGGTCACCCCACTCTGGGGAGTATCACAGAGTTTGCCTTCCCTTCCCTATTCTATGCTGATAGAGCATAATGCTCTATGCTTTTGGGGCTTCTAGGAATTTATGCCAAAATTGGGAATTAAATGTATTGCATCTACTCTGCAAGGATGGATAGTTAATTAAAAAGTTTGAAAATTTTTATAAGTGGTGGAATTTTTGAGAATACTACTTTAGGTACATGGTGTGAAATGCATTTTTATTTATCAACAGAAATATCATTCTGATTCTACAACTACTAACAGCATAAAAACAGCAAATAATAATAATAGTGGTAGCATATACCAATTATATACAGTAATAATAGTGATAACATACTGGCTCTTTGCCTCTTTGCCCTTTTAGCACTCTGGAAAATGACTTTCACTGTTGGGGTTGTGGAACATGAGGCACCAACTTTCAGTGTCTGATTTTCTGGTATTTCTGTCTTGCTGAATACAGGCGGCATTGGGATTACATGGGAAAGCCCCACTCGTGAGACTTCTGGTCCACTCTGAAAGACCCCGAGGAGGCACCCATGCATCTCTGTGCCCATGTGAACTGAACTCAGAGGGCAAGGGACAGATCCTTGCTCCTCTGAACTCAGTAGCAGAGCCTCAGTGATATTTGACCCAAAGCTTTTTCCCTGTCTTTATTTTAGGGATCCCAAGCTATTGTGAAACTCATGCTGACTCCACCAGGTTTGACAGAGTTACTCCCAAATTCATATCAAGGCCTTTACTGGAAAAATTACTGTATTAGTCAGAAAATCTGTCTAGTTTAGGTATGATTATTCACAGGGTTAGTAAAAGGCACACAACAGTGTCTAGCAGAAAAGGTACATACCAGGTTTTCTTCACAAAGTTCTCTGAACTGGTAAAATTTCTGAGCCATGAGAAGCTGTGCACTGCCCACCGCAGTTCGAATTTTTCCTAGAACTGAGAGAAAAAGAAATGTAAGTCACGATGCTTTCTTTGCTGTGGGCAACTAAAAGCCTATAAAAAGAGCGAAGAAGGCTGCACAATAGTCAGCTGTGGCTTTCAAAAAGCATGTTATCTTTCAGTCACGGATTAGAGAGAAACTGATAAATCTGAGGCCAGATCTGCACCAGGCAAAGGCGTACTGCAACGGCTCCCAGGGCAGCTTGCATTGGCAAAAATACACATCTGTTGCTGCAGTGTAGTCTCATTCCCCCAGTAAGACCAGTTCCAACCAGCAAAGAGCACTTCTATGGCAGTATAAATACGGCTAATCAAAAGCTTTTGCAACCTGTATAGAAAGCTCTCCACAAAACACCTTTTGTCATCACTGTGACCCAGGCTCAGGCTTTGAATAGAAACCCAGCTCCCTGCACAAGGACATGCGGCTTTCAAACCCTGTGATGCCATCTACACTGCTTGGAAAACACTGCACCTACCAGCATTTCTGCCATCTCACTTAGCAACTCGGCACCTTGTTTTCAGGTTTAGCTGAGTGTTGCTCGATCTGAGCCCCAGAAAGTGAACAGTGATTTTAATGCACATCGATGAATCTCATTCGGACCCTCTAAGTATTTTCCATGAGCACAATCTGAAGTGGCTTCTGCCTTTGAATCAGGATGCCCAGGCATACTTCAGGGAGCAATCACACCCTGGCCTCTCCTCCTTGCTGGAGACCTGGAGGGAGGTGTCAAAGAGTCCTAGCCCAGCTCCTGTGCTGTCTGGGGACTCCTTTGTACAGGCAGCTGGGTACTTACAGTCTCTTTGGACTGACTGAGTACTGTGAAGGACTGCAGTGAACCAGAAAACAGCCCATAGTAAATGCCTCTGAGTAAAACAGGAGCTCATATTGTTTTGATTGCGTCCAACCTCACTGAAACGGTGGGGTTTCACTGCTGCAAGCGGTAGTTGAGAATATGCTACCTGAAACTGAGGCATACACTGGTGCATTCAGAGACCTGCACATCCTTGGGGCTTTGCCGAGTTCTGGTCGAGGGGGAGTGTGCGTGTGTGTATGTGAAAAAAGAAGCAAGCATGCAGAAACAGAGCAGACAGACAGACATGGCCTCAACTGGCAGTAGAACAGTGAATCCAGAAAAGAGAGTGTGATTTTGGGGACTGCTGATCGAAAGAAAATTGATGCTGTGAGCAAGAAAGCAGCTACCGGTTTGTTTGAGACTTTCAGTGCTCAGGAAAAAAAAACAACTACTGTGCTTATGCATGTCTTTACATAAACAGGCTGGCATCACGGACGTATCTGGCTCCACCATTAATTTTCCCTCTCAGCTGAAGCAACTTATTATCCTGCAATTCTTTGGTTAAATGTTTATTTTAAAATTAGTTTCATTTAATAAAAAATATGATTACCACTTCATTAATGAAAAACATGAATGGCAGCCATTGTATCACAATTTTCACTATCATTTCTACTCATAGATATTTGCATTGTCCCAGCCCTCATATAAACACAGCAACTTCTCCCTGACAAATTTACAGTCTGGATACACAAGGCAGGTGAGGGAGGAACAGGAAAAACAAAGAGATTAAGTGGCCTGCTCAAGGTGAGTGAATTGTTGACAGAGCCTAGAAGACATACTGGTCCTAAGCTGCCATCCTCTGTACCATCCCTTGGGCACGGTCACTTTTTGTATAAAACCTAACACAACATTAGCAGAGCTCCACTGGGAAAATACTGCTAAGTATTTTGACTTACCACAGTGAAAAATAAACAAATAGATAAATAAATAAATACAACCTTGCTATAACCCCTTCTGACAGCATTTTTAGGGTCTCATGGTCCTTTGACCGGCCGCGGTATATGTCAGCAGCTTGCAACCAGAATGCCACCATGCAGTGTTTGGTAAGAGAAAGGCCTCTCCAAGGGATTCACTTGCGTAGCCACACGCTAAGCAAACTGGCCCAAACAGTCATGATGAACTGAAATCAGACACACAGTAGTACAAAATCCATGCTCTGCTCCTTCAAGGCAAGCGCCTTTTCCTTCAGCAGCCTTAAAGCTTGCTCCTTAAGGCTGCTGAAGGAAAAGTGGGATGTGGAGTTCATTTATACTTTAGACATACAAAGGGGAAAAAAAAAGGGGGGGGGGGGAGGAGAGAGTCTTTTCACATTTTTTTCAGAAACTATAGGAGAGAGCTCTGTGAACACACACAGAGCCCAGACTTTCATTTTGTTCCCAGAACTCAGCTCAGCACTGCCAGGAAATAGCCGTGAGCTGGAAGATTCACTAAGCAGAATATTTTCAGCATATTGCGCAGGGAGTTTTGCACACAACTCTCATTATTGTTAGCAAGGCTTGCGTGTCTAATTCTATGCGCACAGTGCTGAAAATGGACCCCTTGGTGTGTCTAGTCATTTATGCAACCCAATATGCAAACCACTCAACTGAAAGGACTCTTCAATAGTAGGAGGAGCTACTCCGGGAGCTTTCATGTGGTTCCCATTGTTATGAAAACTCTTCCCACTGAGTATATTTGGGAACAGCTGCCTCATCTGGAGCTCGGCCACTCTGACGCTTCCCAAGACTTGAGAATGGGAGAAAAAACAGTCTCTCGACTTCTTGGGACAAAAAAAGACAAGGCGGGCTCTTCCTGGAAACCTGCACCACCCGAGCTGGAAATCACATCCCAAGCATGAAGAAATGTAAATACACCTTGCTGGTGATGGATGGGAATGTGCCCCTTTCTTTGAGGGAAGAAGAGCTTAATATTCAGAGATCTCAGCAGAGGGAAAAGGAAGTCCTTGTCCTTGGCTGCCTAGCGACTGGCTATTTGCCTAAAAACCATCATCCCAGCTGACTGTGGGATGCATGCTGATGCTGTTCTCCATTGTTGACACTTCTGCTGTAGCTGTGGCTGTATCTAGTCAAGTGTCACTGATTCCTTGCCCCTCAAAAGCAAGCGGTCTGTTAATGTGCAACCAGTCAACAACCAACTCCGTCACGGAAGTTAGGGAAGAAAAAAAAAAAAGACAAAGCATGTGAAAGACTGAAAGGAATCTCTCCAGAAGGCACAAAGCCTTATCAATAGTTTTGTTTCCAAATGCACGTTGCTTTTAGTGTTTCAAGGCAGAGTGCTCGTTTCGCTTACTCAGTCAAAACCTCCGGTGCCAAAGAGAAAGGCCAAGGTGTAGTAAAAAAAACAAAAAGTAAAAATAGACTGATAATTTCTGAGGAGAAAATCCTGTGAGGTTTGAAGCCAAATACCAAGAAAATAAGTGGAATTGCAAAGATAATGCTCAAAATATGTAAGAAAAGAATTAGAGAAATCTTTAACAGCAAGGGAGATGGGGTACAGGAGAAAAACATACAAACATTCAAATCGATGTGTCCAGCTAATAGGATACAAACAAAATGTATAAAACCAAGCGACAACAAAAAATGCCAACCCATCAAGATGCAATCACAACGGACTTAAACACCTATATAATGTTATTCATGTCTGCTTTCTATTCCATACAGGGTTATACAGCACACTCAGCACTGTTGGATCTGAATGCCTTCCAGTAACGCATTAAGCAACATTATTAACATCCATCATATGCTTTGCTGTCACCCCTTCCCCAGGGCAAGAAGTGTGTCTACTGCAAATTGTTTTGGTTTTATAGTTTGAATTTCCCCCCCCCCTTCTTTGACCTCTCTTCCTTGTAAATCCAGTTCTTTCCTGCGATGACTTTTAAGAAATAGACAGTTATGTCTATTCTGGAAGAACTGCTTCGGTATAGCTATTTTGATATAATTCAGCTATTGTGGAGTGCCTCCTCACTATTATTGTTTTTGACTAGGGGTCGCAGAATGTTATTCTAGGATAGACACATACCAGTGAATTTCCTTGTGTCTTTAACCCCGCAACCTGTTCTCCTTTTAAAACATTCTTAAATATAAACTTAGACTACATGCTGTTCAAGCAATAAGTTCCTGCTTCTCTTGGTTCTAAGAATTGCATAGGACCTACTTTGGGATTGTGGAGCTCTATGTATCTCCTCCTTCTCGTCCCTCTCCCCCCATTTTCATGGGAAAAGAAATGAAACAACAAAAAAAAGAATTTCAAACACAAGCAAAGAATTGGTGAGATTGGTGTCTGCTCTACCTTGGAAGGAGACTGTGTGTGTAATGAGGATAACAAAATATAAGAAAACAACAACAAAAAACATCTGAAGTGATGAGAAAAGTCATCACATAGAAGCCACAGGAGTTTTGAGCAGCAGCAACATTATTTGGCCTTAGAACACTAACTGATCTCTTTGCATTTCAACTTTGACAGGCCCCAGGGTCTAACAAGTGACAAAGGAGTCACTTTAGAACTGTGACTATCAAATACCCTTAATGTGAAAACACCTGGCTGGTAGGCAGGGCGTGAGCTAGGGAACAGAAAACCAGCGACTTGTTCATTGCCCCAAGAGCAAGTGGCAGGAACAATAGCCGAAATTACAGGGACACAGCCTGACATTTGCGTTGCAGATGTTGGCTAGGCACTGTGCATATGAAGAAATCCTGCCACAGAGCTGTCACAATCCATTTCCAAACCAGGATGGACCAGCATTTTAGCCTATTCATGTTGACAGACCTGCATTTAAATAATGCCAAGCATGACAAAACCCAGGAAATTCAAAGTTAAAGCTACTGCTCAGGTCTTAAGCTCAGCTATTAAGGAGAAAACAGCCAAATGGAGCAAGCTATGGAAGGGGCAGTCCTTGCTTTGAGTCATGTTTACTTATAGGAGTGATCTCATTGAAATTAATAGGGCTGTCTGCATGAGTAAATGCTGATCACCGGGAGTAAAGCAGTTTCCATATGTACTCTGACTTACTTGGCTTTTATTAGCACACTTCATGTTTTTTCCCTAACTATATTGTTTCCTTGCTTGCAGATTTCTCTTTTTTCCTTCCTTGCCTTTGGACACTGGCAGGGATTCCAGCCCCAAGCTGGCTTTCCTTGGAGAAACCTTCGCAGATGGAGAAGTCCCTTCTGGGGAGAAAAGAAAACCGGAGGAAGAAAAGGACGAGTCGGGGAGATGGCCAGAGGCACGTAGCCAGGGGGATTCCAGCAGGACTCAGCCACACGTCAGGCTGGGGACCGTCCCTCTGCAAGGCTGCATCAGCCCGCTGTGGGATGAGGCCGCCTCGCACCTCCGAGCAGCAGGGACCAGGACAGCTTGGGAAAGCCCTGCAGAGGACTGGAAAATGGTTTTCCTTGCTCGTGACTGACAGTGAACTCAAGGGTCTCCCTTTCTTTTGCCATGCACAACTATTGCAAAAAGAATATCTTTTCCTTAACTTTCTTCTCTTGTGTCTAGCCTTCACTCTTTTAAGTTTTCCTTTGAAACAGTGAAAACAAAAGAAAAAAGCAGAAAGTGTGCAAACATTGCATAATTTGCCAGAACTGGCTGAATTTGCAGAGGCTCTGGTCCTAAGCAGCGAGGTTACTGCAGATTTGAGGTCAACCTTTGTTCGCAGACTAGCCCAGAGGAGTACAATATACATGCAAGACAGTTATAATGACACATCTTGTCAGAGCCTTGGTTTTCTATTTTAGTTTTTACTTGATTGGCCTGACTTGTCTCGCCACTAAACCCACATTACACCTGACTCGTGGTGAATCAGGCCCGCTGTTTTCTTCCAATGGTTATCTTCACATCGAAGCCACATTACAACCCCGTGTGAAAGAGAAACATTTCTGAAGGGAGGCAAAATGAAGCCCTCCGGTTCTTCCAGAAAGTTTAATGCCCCATGTGAAATAAAAACAACAGCAAAAAATCCAGCAACGGCCAGGCCGAGGCCATAGGTGTATGTTCCCATGCCCACCACTGCTGTGTAAAAAAGAGCACTTTACACAGTTGCTCGCTAACAGCGCTGCACGGGGAGCCAGGCCTGTTGCTGCTGATTCTATGTGTAAATGGTTACCCCAGAGGCCTGAGCGAAAAGTCACCAACATCAGTGGCAAGGCTCTGACTACATGAAATTTTGCAGGTGTGAGGTAGGAGGAGAAAGCAGAGGGTTGAGGAGAAAACCAAAAAAAAAAAGGTGAACAATTGATTTCACTTGAGGCTTGATCCAAAGCGTCAGTCAATTCTTACAAGGTGTTTAGCCTCGTATCTCTAACATCTTTTTTTCTTATGAGAGCCCTGGAGTTTGCAGCCAACATCCCTGTAACAGCAAAATACACAGAAACCTTATCAAGTATCCTAGCTTAAAGTGTGAGTGATATTCATCTGCCTGTTACACACGCTGCGGCTTTATCAGAAAATTATTTCAGATAAAACCAGAATATACTACAAAATAAATAATTCATGGCGGAAGGGGAGCCACATTTCTCTCTATATTGGCATTTCATCATGCAGCCACTGAACCACAGCTTGTTTTTATACACAGCAGCAGACTCCATTTCCCAGCTAGAAACATTCAATCCCATCTGGTAGATTCATTCCCAGCTAGATAATACCCAACGTATCTATGTAACATACAAGCTACTGTCAAACAGCAGCGAGCCGTCTCCCCGAGACAGCTGTTTCGCACAAGGGCCGCATTGTCTGGAGGAAGCGCGGATCATTTTACGCGGAGCGCCGGGGGGACGAGCCCTCTGTCAGCTGCCATGGCATCGAGAAAAACTCGCTCATCACACGTTCTCGTTATTTTGTTATCTGGCCAAACACACGCTGGGGATGTCAGGTTGAAAACAAAGGATGCGTTCCCTGCTCTGTTATATTTCATTAGGAAAACCAAAGCAAACACACCTCTTCTGCTCCTTTCCTCCCTCTCTTCAAAGTTTATAGACATATGAAAAAGACATATTTTGGGGCAGGGTTTGTAACAGCCAGGCTTTTGTTTCTGGCACTGCTGAGCGGGCAGTGTGGCCCTGACCATATGCTTTTCCTTGGCACCAGGTAGAGCGGGGCGTGCTGAGCCACAGCAGAAAGCCCTGCGCAGCCTCCGTGGGAGGCAGCTGCCACGTGCCGGAGCGGCCCACGGCGTCACACTGAAATCAGTACCTCACCAGCAACCACAAAACCCAGGTGATCCCTTTCCTCCTCCCATTTCCGGCGATCATGAGAAGTGCCAGTCAGAAAAATGAGGAGGAATAATCCGCAGGACACGTGCCATGTGCTCTGTAAGGAGGCATTGGGAATAGCCAGCCTAACCACTCCTTTATCTTCCCCATAACTGACTTCTCCCACCGATTGCTCAAAGAAGAGCCCTTTAAAACTATTGTATATCAAAGACACCAAGACACTGAGAGAAAATTCTGTACACGGATATACACGTTCTGCATGTATCAGCCTTGTAAAATTCACTTCACGTTCTTTCCCCAAGGTGAATAACTACTTTGGTGCACAAATAAAATATTTGTAGGTTTTTCCATTATTATCAGTTCATAAAATCATAGAATCACAGAATGATTTGGGTTGGAAGGGACCTTAAAGATCATCTAGTCCAACCCCCTGCCACGGGCAGGGACATCTTCAACTAGATCAGGTTGCTCAAAGCCCCATCCGACCTGGCCTTGAACACTTCCAGGGATGGGGCATCCACAACTTCTCTGGGCAACCTGTGCCAGGGTCTTACCACCCTCATTGTAGAAAATTTTTTCCTTACGTCCAATCTAAGTTGTTGTGGCAAAGAGAAAGCAAGTGGGTTTTGTGGCTTGGACTTACAAATGTTGTGTATTTCCTATTTGTTATGTGCTCACACTTCTTTTTCAATCTAAAATCTCTTAGTTCATGGGGTTTATTTCTTGCATACTAACAACAGAAAACCTTTGTATTCTGATACATGTTCAAAGAGATTTTTGAACGTATGGATGATGTATATTAAAAATGAGGTTCAAATACTCTAAAACTTGGGGAATCTGGATCTGCTTTGAAGGCTAATCCTTCTGTATTTTTCCCTCAGAAGAAAGTGTTAGCCTATTATGTAACAGAAATTTTGTAGAAATAAAAAACCCTAACATTAACCTTACCTTAATGTTAAGGTTATCTCATACTTTCCATTAGAAGTCAATTTCCAGTTGCTTACAATAGTGTCTAACTATCTAGATCAAACTTCTCTGTGGTTATTTCTTTTATTGGGTTGAATGGAAAGTTCCAGCAGAAACAGCTTATGCATTTCTAAGAATTTAAAAAAATATATTCTTTACCAGTGTTAATTCCTTTCCTTCCATAAATCAAACCCTTCACATCTCAAAAGAATTCTAGCACCTCCCTTCTTGAGAGGAAGGGTTAGAAATTTGGAAGAAGCAATCCTGGAGCTGAAGTAGTAGTCCTTGCTTTGGTAGGAGCTAATTTGGGGGTCAGAAAAGTGTTATTTGCTATATCCAGGAAAATACGCTTAGGCGTGCCTGAATTATACAATATTGTACTCTTTATATGCAGCTGCTCCATAGTGTTTTCTAGAAGCTCCCTGCTAGAATTTGAAAAAGCTTCATTCACAAGAAGCATGTTCCTAAGCTCACAGGTTTACCTATGTCCAAAAGTTGACAGCTATCAACAGTACTGCTCCTTGTAATGGAAATAAATAGAAAAAACTTCCCTTTTTACTGGGAGAAAAAATTCTGGACAGGAAGCCATATGTTCAGCTCTTCTTCCCTAATTAGAGTGAATGAATAAGTCGCGAGCTACCAAACCCTTCTTACTAATGAAGGCTTACTAGACATTCCCATTACCTTACAGGTGAGGTAATACTTCTGGCAGCGGTGACAACCTGTTTGCATGTGTGTGTTTTTTATCACAGAATATTGAGAGCTTGTTTTACCGGGAAGATCAAAGAGGAATGAGAACTGCAAGGGAGATGAGGGGAGACTGGAGAGGGGAAGAGAGGGAGAACAACTTGGAAGCATAGCTGAAGTTTCAGTTGGGAGAAGCATCTGGAGACTCTGATGCCAATCACCATCTAAAAAGGCAGCTAAGATATGAATTTAATGAAAAGGAACTAGAATCTGTTCAATCATATTCTAAGGTTATGAGAAGTGATTCAAATCACTTTTAATCACTCAAATTAAGTGGTTGAGTCACCATCCCTGGAAGTATTTAAAAGACGGGTAGATGAGGCGCTTAGGGACATGGTTTAGTGGGCATGGTGTTGTTGGGTTGATGGTTGGACTCGATGATCTTGGAGGTCTCTTCCAACCTTTAATGATTCTATGATTCTATGATTCTAAATGGAAGAGTTAAGAACTCCATTAATACTCCAAGATCCCTAACCATGATCTCCTAATTATCCGTTGAACTATGCAATCCCAAAAGCTAATACGGAAGTGCCGAGCATTTGGATTCCCCGTCAACTTTAATAAGGATTATTATACACATACATACAGTCTTTTTGAAAATCATGACCATAGCTTCATTAGCTAAATAAGAAATGGCACGATACAGAATTCACTGGAGTAAATTTGACCTATATTAAATACTTTTCTGTAGTTGCAATATTATTGTATGCAGTTACTTACTGTCCTCAGGTAAGTTGTTTTCCTGTTCTTCTCTCTCCATCTGTTGGCACCAGCCTTCCATACGATCTCTCTCTGCCTGAAGTAGCTTCAGAAACCAGTGGCCATCTCGTGGGCACACTGATCTTTGAACAGCTTCCAGAGGATCTTCAGTGATAGAGTCAATCCAGGGGTCAGGAGGAGGTAAAATTGATGGATCAAAATCTGTATCAAAGTCATCATCCACTGCACATGCATGGTAATGGTTTCCTGACCCTTGTATGCTAACGGTAGAGGTGCTTGCATCTCGGGAAAATTGTCTTGATATTTGTCCAGAACATGTATTGTCTTCTTGAGGGTCGATTACTTCAAAGTTCTCATGGAAATCCAGGTCTGCTTGCACGGCTGTTGTTACACTATTAGATCGTGTAAACCTGCGAAAGCTTTGGAGAGCACAAACATAAAATGTTTAGGAAGCTTTTTCTAGGTAACTCAGTAAGAAAGGGCTTACTAAGATTCTGCCACTACTCCTAAGACTGGCAGTCATGGCTCTCAGGCTACACTTCTTTTCTTGAAGTGATCAGATTTTCTCACTGCAAGCCAACAAACATCTCTCTTTTTTCCATGCAAGCTCACTGTTTATATAGGCAAATGCCCCTAATTGTTGTGTGGTTTAACAAAGCCAGAGGCTAGCCCAAGAGATAGCTAACGGTGTCAGTAGCTCAGGATTTTAGATTACCAATTAATGAAAAGTTACAGGGGCCCAATTTTAAGAAGTGACTTATCTTTCAACTTTTAAAACTCACACCCCTTTGAAGTTGCACACTCAAACTCACAAGCCACATTTAAAAATTATACACGAGACTGATAAGATAGTAATACCAACGAGTCCACTATCTATGTAATGCTATACATTCCATTTATAAAGAAGATAAGTATTTTTAACCCAGATAAGTATTTAGTATTGCTTCTTCAGAATTACTCTTCATAATTATGCACCTGCTAGTTTACTACTTTGGCAAATACCACTGCCATCTCTCACAATTTTAGCATCCATTCCCACTGTTAAGACAGTTTGTTTTTCACATCCAACCCTCAGTTTCAAAATGGTCTTATCTTTTTCACCAAAGCTAGCATTCTCAGTCACTGCCTATAGAATAGAATAGAATAGAATAGAATATTTCAGTTGGAAGGGACCTACAACAATCATCTAGTCCAACTGCCTGACCACCTCAGGGCTGACCAAAAGTTAAAGCCTGTTATTAAGGGCATTGTCTAAATGCCTCTTAAACACTGACAGGCTTGGGGCATTGACCACCTCTCTAGGAAGCCTGTTCCAGGGTTTGACCACCCTCTCGGTAAAGAAATGCCTCCTAATGCCCAGTCTAAACCTCCCCTGGTGCAGCTTTGAACCATTCCCACGCGTCCTGTCACTGGATCCCAGGGAGAAGAGCTCAGCACCTCCCTCTCCACTTCCCCTCTTCATCGTGATGGCTGCTATCCTGTAGGTAGCTTCCTTTCACCTTGCATAGTTTCCCTATGTTGGAGCCTCTGAGGACGGAGAGGAAACCTTGAGGGTAAAGGCAAAAGCAGGGGAGAGAGGAGGTTTGGGGCTTTGGGTTTGGGTGGTTTTTGTTTAAGTAAACAGCACTCCAGATTCTGCAGTCCAAGGCATCTGAGGTGAAGAGGCTGATGGAGAAGGAGCAGAGGGAAGTGTAAGGAGTAAGAGATACCTAATGCTGTTGCAGGGGGTGGTAATGAGAGCAGATATGACAAGCAGTAAATTGTGGAGGGAATGAGTGGAAAATCTGCAGGCAAATAATTACAGAGTCGGGCTAAGTCCGGAAACTGATGCACTGAGGAACACAGGAAAAATACAAGAGAAGCAGACATCTGTCTTGCCCCATGATGGAAGGAGATAAAGAAGGTAGAATCATAAAGTAATTAGCGTAGATGTTACTTAAATTAGTAATTTTTAGGCTTCAGAATGAACACAGTTTTGAACTGAATAGGGACAGATTCCCACTCCTCATTCTTACTAATCCAGGATGCCGGCACACTCATGCAGCTGGTAGTTCACTTCTAATTTGCTTACAATCTCACATTTACTCTTGAAACCAGTGTTAGGACTTGTTTCCCTGTGATAATTTGGCTCTTTTGCCCTTATCTGTTCTATTTTTAGTCTGAGCTCAAGCAGCAGTGAAAACGCTGAGGAGACAGTGAAGCTGGATGCTGAGCACCGTTTCACTCCCTTTCATTTATATTCCACCTTCCACTGAAGAGCAATAGCCCGTTAGACAAGTGCAACTGACAGCAAAACTTCGTCAAGTGTATTTAGTCTGCAGTTGGGGAGGGAGCAGATGGAAGGATGCTGAGGGAGAATTTGATGTCCTATATACCTGATGCATCCAGATACCTCAGGAAGAGTGCAGCAGACTTCAGGGAGGACTGTATCAGGTCCTGCTGATAGAGGAAATTAGTGGCTGTTGATCTGAGGCTTTGAGAGGAGTAGATCAAAGCAAAACAAGAGTTGAGAAGGGTTTTTCAATTAACAAAAGACACTAATTCCTCTGCAGAAGAAAGCTACAAGTAGCTTCTCGGACACACCAATCCCTGGAAAACTTTAATAATAGATTGTGTGTATTTTTTTTATAATGGCCTAGAATACAAACATTTTAATGTAGCGCCTGCCACTTGCAGTTCTTTTGAAACAGGTGTTGTTAAACGATGCAAAAGTAACAGTTATGCCACCGTAGTCTTGCATGATACGCACCAGCAAACTGAAAAATATGGAGTGAGCAGAATTCTTCAGCTCAGCAGTATTTATCCTTTGACAAGCAAAGCAAAGCATTTTGCTACGGACTGATACAGAAGAAAAAGTTCAAAAGGAAGGACACGGATCATTGGAGATATGGTATGGCTTCCACAGGAGGAAAGAGATTTCTTGGTTTAGAAAACAGATGGCTGAGGAGGGATATGAGAGCCCTATGAAATCCTGACTGGGTGATGTTTCATCATTTCTTAGAGTGCAAGAACTGTGGGGAGGAAGGCAGCCAGTTGCAAGGCTTAGAGGTCTAAAGATTTAAATCTAGCAAAAGGAAGCACTTCTTCACACAATGTGTAATTAAATTGCCACAGGATCCTGGGAAAACCAAAGGTAAAAATAGGTTCAAAGAGAACCTGATCAAATTCACAGGAGATAGGTCCAGGAAGAGCTGGACATCTATTCCACAGATGTCGTATCTGGTTTAGGAAGTTCCTGAACAACAGACTGCTAAATTGGGAAAGTCTACTGGGAGAAGTAGTGCTTTATACACACCCTTTATACCTTTCCTTTACACACACTCCTTTATACTTTTCCTAGGTATCTGCTACTGGCCCCTGGCAGAGAAAAGCTGTTAGACTGGTATTAGTGGTTAGAAAAACTTTAGCTTTAGGCTGACATTACAATGAAAATCTTTTGGTCCAGTCTGTGCTAGTTTTGTAAAAATGGATTTAATTTGGCCACCTTCCTGACAAATCCCTTATCTGCACTGAAGTGCATGCATGCATACACATACACACAGACACACGCATGCAAACGTGTGCCCACACAGGCACATGCTCACACAGGATTTCTTTTCAGTCATTTAGTCAGGGTTCACCGACACCCAAGGCGTTAGTACATGGTGTACTTTTCCACACTTTCCAGGATACTGGAGAGAAAAGCAAATCCCTTAATCCAGCCTCGTTCTTCTCTGTGCCCCTACCTCCACATCACAGCTGCCTTCTACTTTCCCCAGTGCCCTAGACTCTGCTATCCTTCTATTTTAGATGACCATTTGTATTTTCAGTTAATACCCTAGCTTTTCAGTGTACACCAAATCCCAAATGTAAAAACATCAAGGTCTACTTGCCAAAAGGATGTATTGCTGGAGGCACTACCTTTCAAAACTTTCAGGAGTGTACTCTTACTGGGTTCAATATGAGCTAGTACCACCAAAACCAAACTCTGCTCAACAAATAAAATAGAATGACCTACTTTTTTTGCCTTTGTTTTATCTATATAATAGTATGCTACAGGCTTGCTCGACAGATTCTTGGCACTGGATCATGTAACCTATCTGTCTTCAAAAGAAAAACAACTTGGCAACAGAATATAGCATCAGTTCAAAATTAAAAAAATACTCCCAAGGAAATGTATGTTGAATGAAATGGAAATGCAGGAAGGCACCCACTATCTGCCTAACTCCAGCACATCTATATAAACTGCCTAATAGATGGTAATTTTAGTCTCTGACACAGCTTTCTCACTCACTTCCAGGATGTTTTACTCTTACAAAATACCATTTGTGTCCCACATGAGTCCTTTTTTTTGTTTTGCTCTCAGTTAAAACTCCGTACCACAGGAGAGCTGCTGAAGCTAATGCCTAAGTTTTCACTGTTTCTATACATACAAAACATTCACAGGTCTACCTAAAAAAAAAGTTTTCATAAATTGCTGGTAATTGTTCAAAACAGAGATTTGCTTCTTTCTCTGCTTTCAGGCTTGGCCCTTTTGTAATCAGTTGTGCCCTGCAGGCACAAGGTGTAATAATTACAGCTTCAGAGAACTGCAGCAGATATCTGGCCTAAGGTGCAGAAAGCAATGAAACCTCAGACTGGATAAACCAGTATGGAGAACAACAGCACGATGTGTTTTGAACAGCAACAACAGGGTCACTTGTTAGCATTTGAGTCTCCGTTTCTAAGTCTTCTTTGGCTTTCTTTTGAAAAACATGTTTACATTTCAACTGAGAGAACTTTTTTTCCTAAAAAAAACCCCAAACCCCAGAAAAGTTCTAGGTTTCAAACCAACTGATGCATGGTGGGCCTCAGAGGCACTTACATTAAATTTGGCCTGCCTCACTTTACCCACTGGCTGTACTCTTTCTCGGTTGTGGGCTTCCCTGCTAAGGCTGCAGCTGCTGTCAGCAGAACAAAACAAACTGCAGAAGGAGTTAGCAGATGAGGTACCATGTCTTCTGATGGCAGGATCTTCAGCCATACATCTTCAAGCTACACAATCTTGTGTGCTTTGCTCTATTCCTACCCCTTCTCCCATTCACATAGTCTTTTTTCATGACTAAGAGTCTTAGAAGGGAAACTCTAATCCCTTATGGCAATGTTAGACTATTTCACTTGGAAGGGACCTACAACGATCATCTAGTCCAACTGCCTGACCACCTCAGGGCTGACCAAAAGTTAAAGCCTGTTATTAAGGGCATTGTCTAAATGCCTCTTAAACACTGACAGGCTTGGGGCATTGACCACCTCTCTAGGAGGCCTGTTCCAGGGTTTGACCACCCTCTCAGTAAAGAAATGCCTCCTAATGTCCAGTCTAAACCTCCCCTGGCGCAGCTTTGAACCATTCCCATGCGTCCTGTCACTGGATCCCAGGGAGAAGAGCTCAGCACCTCCCTCTCCACTTCCTCTCCTCAGGAAGCTGCAGAGAGCAATGAAGTCGCCCCTCAGCCTCCTTTTCTCCAAACTAGACAAACTCAAAATCCTCAGCCGCTCCTCACAGGACATGCCTTCCAGCCCTTGCACCAGCTTTGTTGCCCTCTTCTGGACGCATTCGAGGACCTTCACATCCTTCTGAAATTGTGGGGCCCAGAACTGCACACAGTGCTCGAGGTGAGGCCGCACCAGCGCTGAATACAGCGGGATAATCACCTCTTTTGACCGGCTGGTTATGCTGTGTTTGATGCACCCCAGGATGAGGTTTGCCCTCTTGGCTGCCAGGGCACACTGCTGACTCACATTGAGCCTGCTGCTGACCGGCACCCCCAGATCCCTTTCTGCAGGGCTGCTCTCCAGCTACGCCTCTCCCAATTTATACTTGTGCCTGGTGTTACTCTGTCTAGGTGCAGAATCCGGCATTTGGACTTGTTAAATTTCATCCCAGCACTACAAGACCCCAGAACTACACAATGAACTCCTAGCTTCTCCCACATATTTCCTAGAAACTCACACGCATACGGCTTCTTCACCCAATAACCGTTGGTCTGGGGTCGAGGATGCTTCGCATGCAATTGGCAAGCTGGAAGACATGGGGGCATGCCTGGGTTCTTTGAGTGGCAGTGCTGGAAGCAGCTCGATCCAGCTCTGCAGAGATAAGTGTTAAAGCTTCCTCCAGCATGTTCTGCTCCCTGACACCCCCCACCCTGCAGACATCCTAACCAAGCTCAGCCTGCCAGGCAGCCTTCCTCCTCCTCACACCTGCCTGCTCAGGCACCATCCCAAGAACTGCTCTTGGTGGTGGGGATGGTGGGAATTGTCAGTTTGGCAACACAACCTTAACTATTTCTGCCCTTACTCCTTTCCCTTGCTCCCTTTTTGTCTATGCCTTCCTGATGAAAGGCAGCTGATATTACAGAAATCAGCATAGATGGTTTTACTTGCTGTCCAAAAGAGCTTAATTAACAAGAGACAAATGATTTCTGCATTGTTTAGAGGCCAAAACTATTCTTACTTGGAATCCAGCAAGTCTGAGGCCTCCAGGGTTTGCCAGAAATGCTGAATGGCAAAACTAGCCTCCCCCCAAAACTCCTTTGCAGGCAGCAGTTCTGTAGATAACTGGTCAGGGCACATCTATTGTTTTCCTGGTTTAGATTTGGTTTTCTTTTTTTCCTGCACTAAAAAGGCAGAAAATAGACCTCTACAAAAGACTCAGAACTGAACATCTTCAGTGGCCCTGGAAACATTTCCCTGTGATTTTACCTGTCAAAAGCTATCCTGTATGGTGCAGTTATAGCTAAAAAAGAGGAAGAAGGCATCCTTCCTGGTGATAGATGTCAAGGGCAAAAAATGCATCTTGCAGTCTCCTAATGAGACACAGAGATGATGTTCAGCTGGACAAGGCAGTACACTTTTAAATAGATAGCCTGCTTGTTACAAGTTGCACAGTGGACTTAACTGAAAAAAGCAGGTTTGCCCTTTCTTCTGATCAGTAAAATACTAGAATTCCATGGGACTTAACTTGTTCTCAGTAGGGCTTAAAAACCACACAGGCAATAATCAAAGGTGAAATTTAATAACAATTATATCATCCAGGTCAGAAATTATTCATCACTAGTCCCAACTGCAGTGTAATGAAGAGATGACATCATGCATTCATGGCATGTCTAAGCACCATCCCACTCTTCATGCACATCCATGAAGCCTGAGATGAATCTAGTGTTTGCCTTTAAATAGAACTTTCAATTATTTTTACCAGATAGAGAAACACCATTCTGAAACTGCCACGGTGCCCTGCGATGCCCTCGGAACATGGGCGCAGAACAGGACGAGGCAGGGGCGGGGAGAGTGGTGCCACTTCGGTGGCTGCCTTGGCGCCTGCAGGACCTGGGTCCGCTACTAACAAATAACAATGTCAGGATTTGAAGTAATGTCCCTGCTTCCTCGCTCTGCCCACCTTCTCCCTCTCCCACCGCTCATTGCAATGGTACTGCAATGCTGATCCCAGGCTATGCTTGAAGAAGACCGCCCATTGTGCTGAGAGGTTCCGGCCCTACCCAAGACTCTATCGGCGTGGGCCTAGCTCCTTGGCAGTGGTCAGCCCCCCAACAGAAAGCAGCCAAGAGGGAGCGAAGAAAACAGGTATGCTGCGGCGGGAAGCTGAGGCCTTAGCACTGTTCTCCACTGCCATGTCCCCACTGTCTCCTGCAGACCTGCTGTCCTGAGATGGCCCCTCCACTCCCCAGCATGGCAGTGGCAGAGCCCACAGACTTGGGAACTGTCACCCGCAGGGCTCAGCCTGCCACAACTGCAGCAAGTCCATGCCTGCTCCACAGGGACACAGAACAAGGGCTGTCCTTGCCTGTGAGTGTTGAGCTGCTGCACAGCCCACCCTGCGGCTGCGCTCTCCTCTATCCATCCTGCTGGCAAGTGGTATGGTTCCCAGTGACCAAGAGGGTGGGCAACCATCCAGCCCCATTGCCCTGGCAGGACACTCCTTCTTGTTGGGTATCAGAGAGGCTTGAAGTCCAAGATGTAAGGGAGTTTGGGGAAACCAGGGAGGTTTCCAGGGAAAGGAAATGTCTAACGCCATGTGCGGACAGCACTCGGCTGCTTTACATGCAGAGATCCCATAACCACTTTTTTTTTTTTACCATATATTGGCCTTTCCATTGCAGAGCAGAGGGTGCTGGATGGAGTGCTCAGCCTCCCACCAGCGCCAGGGCTGGAGGAGAGAGGCTATTGCCAACCAGCGGGGTCTGATCAGAAATTTATGGCAAATACCAGGCTTGGGGCAGCCCACCAGCAGGCTGAGAGTCACCAGGGCTGTTAGGGTTTGCTCTGATCACAGGTGGCTATGGCCAGGGAAGGAAACTGGCCATGTCAGAGCCGGTGGCTGCTTCACCTTCTGTTGACCAGAGTGGCATTTCCTCCCCCAAGCACGCGCGGGGCGGTGGGAGGTGTGGAGAGTAGGTCCCACCAGGGTGGGACTGGGCAGGGGCAGAGCACCCTCAGCCCCAGGCACCCTGCTCTTCCCGGGCGGGACCTCTTTCAGGCCAGATGCCCCTCTGCCAAAGGGACCCACGGTCAGCCGTGTGCTTGGGCTGCCATGACAATGGCGTCCTGATGTCAAATGCCACCTCCTCACTGCTCGTTGTCCCCCGCCCCATAAAATGGCAGCCCTGCCCCTGGCCACCACTTGCCGAGCTACTCGCACCTGCAGGGCCAGCAATCAGAGCAGGACAGGAGCAGGGAAGCCTCAGGCAGCGATTGCCAGCCTCTGGGTGCTGCGTCCCAATACCCAATAAAGCTGCCAAATGCAGTCAAAGGGCAACTACAAGGTTGGCCTAACCAAAAAGGATGTCTGGGGACTCTTTGGTTGGCCACCCAAAACCACAGAGGATGGCATGGAGCCAATGGAGGTCGACCCACTGGAAGATGAGGAGGAGCCCATGGAGGTCGATCCAATTCCAGCAGACCTAGCTGGGTACTGCAATGCTGATCCCAGGCTATGCTTGAAGAAGGGAGCCCATTGTGCTGAGAGGGTCTGGCCCCACCCAAGACTATCGGTGTGGGCCCAGCTCCTTGGCAGCGGTCAGGTATGCTGCAGGTGGGAAGCCGAGGCCTTAGTGTAGCTGGCCTGCGCATGTCTCCCAGCCATCAATCAATTAATCTCTGTCCATCAATCTTCCTTGAAACATGGTGGAACTTCAAGTGCTGCTTGGGCTCTTCCTCCCCATCCTGCACTGCCCTGCTGCCCCCCAGATATTAATAGGGTATCTACCCTGCCCTTTCCAGTGTGTGAGTAGCACAGCAGCACAGGGAGGAGATGACGCTACAGAGACCATCCTCGGCGAATACACACCCTGTGCTGGGCACGTCTCTCACCAGCAGACTTTGCAGCAGATGGAGGATCAAAGCATTCCTGGGATCTTTCATCCTCAAATAAACCTGTTCTAACCTTTGCCTTGTGATACTTTCTGGGCAGCACTGGGGGGAATAGCTGGAACAAGAGGGAGCAACACTTTGTCGAGGCCTAGCACACAAGACCAGGTCAGGGCCCTTAGCTTTAAACAGGGAACATTATTAAGCCTTGTTTTTGAAACTGCCTCTCTCTTCTTCTGAATACCAGCTCAGTCACTCGCAGCCAGGTTAGAATCATAGAATCATAGAATGGCTTGGGTTGGAAGGGACCTTTAAAGGTCATCTAGTCCAACCCCCCTGCAATGAGCAGGGACATCTTCAACTAGATCAGGTTGCTCAGAGCCCTGTCCAACCTCACCTTGAATGTTTCCAGGGATGGGGTCTCTACCACCTTCAGAATTTCTCAGTGGAATGGCTTCCACTGTGGAGAACACAGATACCCAGAAAATGCTGCAGACAAAAGCCAAGGAAATATTAGTCCCAGATCAGCTTAGTCAAAATGCAGACTTGAAGGTCCTGTCCTAAAGACTGGAGAGTTAAGAAGTTTGAGTTAGAGCACAGGACTGGCTTCAGGGAAGACCCTAAAACCCGAGTATGTTTTGTCAGGACAGTAAGTGACCAAACCCAAAAACCTAAATGAAAAAAAGAGAAAAATATGGCTTTACATAGTAACAAAAGGCAAAGATGTGGGTTTTTTTTCCTTGAAGAGGCAGAAGAGTATTTTTGGTTGTTTTTTTCATTTTGTTTTGTTTTGTTTTTTTACCACACCAAGAGGTGGGGGCACCTTCCCTGGCCCCACAGAAGCCAGAGAAAATGGAGAAGGACCATATGTCTATGGTCTTAGTCTCCCATGGCAGTGTTCTTACTTCAGAAACTACCATTGTTTCAGCATTCATAAATTCTTGTGATGGCAAACCAAGCACAATTACCAGCTGATGGTAGACTAGGAGCAATAAGCAAGACAATTTTGGGGGTGAGGACGTAATGGGAGGAGATCTTGGGGCAGACGAGGTAAAATGCAAGAAAGACTAAACATGATTACAGACCTATGGGACTGAGAGTCCCTTGTTCAATAAGAATGTGTGCTGATTGGCCTAGCATAATATATGACTTCTTCTTTTCTGGTTCAGTAGAACTGGTTGACTTCCAACAACTCAATTATCTTCTGTAAGTGAGGAATGGAAGGTGGTCCCTTGAGGTCAAGAAGTCGTCACAGGTAGAGAAAAAGGACAAACAGAAATGGACAGAAATGGAAGTGCCCTGAGATTGCACTGATCAACTTCATTAGATACCCATTTCAAAATTGCCCTGGAAGGGGTGGGTCATGTGAGGAAAGGGGAAGAACATTTTGGTTGGGGTTTTGTTAGCATCATGGGGGAGATCAGGTGAGAGATAAAACAGTAACAGCAGGAAGATCATGAGGTTACTGTTGAAAGAAGTGCATACCAGTTTTTTTCCAAGAGAAGGACTGTACTCATATAGAAGGAGGTACTCATATAAATGCTAGAAATCGTAGAGCTGCACTTAGGGAATGGGTGCGAAAAAGATTATTGAGAGCCGGCAGCATAAACTGAGGATAAGATGAATAGCAGTGATGGATCCAGTTGTAATATGGTCAGGTAGCGGTAGGCACATTTATCCTTTGAGCAGTACAAGAGGAGGAGGAGGAGGAGGAGGACTTAGAGTCATTTGTCTTGGCAGGAAGCCCAGGTTACAGAGAGTGAAGGGCTAATGAAAGGTCTGAGTCAAGATGGAAGATGGAAGAGATAGAGCTGTCCTCCGAAGAGGCTGTTTTTGAGCTACTTAGATCAAGAAATGGAGACAAAATCTTTTGCTTACCTGGTCCAAGCACAGAAGCGGGAATATTTAAAAGGACATGAGGAGGTAAGACTCCTTAGTGTGAGAATGACAGTCATATGAGGTGAGGAAAAGGGGGAGAAAAGAGCAAGAAGCAAAGAAGAGGAGTGAAACAAATTTTGTATGGTAGGCTTTTGGTGCATTAAGCAAAGAGCTTTCTTGTTTTATAACAGTGCACTTAATAGCTTAGACTAGCACGGAAACATGATCAATTTACTGTATCCTCTTTGCTATGTCATTCTTCTCTTCTTACTTTATATTTATTTAAAATTTCTGAAACCTGGAAGATTTTAAAAAACATTCATTTGTCAAAGATTCAACTCAAAAGGACTTTTCTGAGGCTCTGCAGATGTCATGGTGCAGGGGCAGGGAAGAATGCACTGTATTTACAATTCTATTCCTGTAACAGATAATCAATACATTGTGCTCTGCTGTGTTAAAAAAAAAAGAAGGAATATGAGTGCCAAACTGTGATGATAAGCCCTTTGTGTCTTGAGTGCACTCATTTTCTAAGGATTAGGGGCTGTCCTTTATCAGCCAGTTCACTTCTGAAAGTCCATGATGGATTGCTGCTTGCCCTTCTGCTCCAAACAGCAGCAGCCTCAACTTTATCAGCAAGGAAACCCCCAAACACAGCTGTCAGTAGGTAAGGCAGAAATACTGCTTTTTCAGGGCAGACCCTTACAGGCAAATCTTACCTTTTTCTCTAGAGCAATAAAAACTGCAATAGAAAGAGGACTTTGGAAGTAAGGTATTTACAAACAGCCATTTCTTTCTTTGTTTTTCGTTTTTAGTGTGGGTTTTTTCTTTTTGTTTTTTGAAGGGAGGGGGAGGGTTGGGCTTTTGGGGTAGTTATTTCCTTTGTGCTCAGGCTGAAGGGAAATGGTCCTTCAGCATCTATTCTAATGTGCTCATTTATCTAGTGCTGGAAGAGTTGTGGGTAAATGGGGCTAAGGTCTAACACATAAAGAAAAGTCTGCCAGCAAGAGATGTTTTCGCAGGTTAATGAGGAACTTGGTAACAGCCTAGCAGGGTCATTGCAAAATCACATTTCTTTTTGCTGAAATCACTTTAGCCTTTTAAAACCACAGGAAAATACTCTGCTACTTTACGGGGAGAGTTTGTTGCATTGAAAATGGTGTAGATAACATGTTATTTTTCAGTATTTTTAGAAGACGTAGGAAAACAAACAGTGTGAAAATGGACGTCTCTACTCGCTACTGCAGTCAGCGGGCCAGAGGAGGGCAGAGGGCCCTAATTTTGCCAGCTCAGATTTGCTGCACCCAGGTTTCCTCTGGAGAGATTGCAAGGGCGACTCTTCCCTCACGGACAAGAGATAATGGCCCGAAGCTTCTCCTACGCTACCATACAGCGAGTTATCAACAAAATGGCTCCAGGCTCCAAAAGTTACGCTGTGCCCAAATGGCTTGTGAAAAACAAAGACTGCAGCAAAAATAGCCAGGCCTGCACGCTCAGAGCTGAGGGAAGAGTCTGGCTTCTCTTCAGCCACTGAGTCCAGCTTTGGGCAGGAATTAGGGTTTGCAGATGTGGTCAAGCACTCAGAAACTTTATGTGTTTGGAAGGTGCCATGCACAATTATGCTGCCCCGCCACATAACTGGAATTTGTCATCCAAAAGAAACATAACCCTTGAAGACATCAACTATTCTAGATTTTTTTTTTTATTTTTATTGGAGGATATTTGTTTACTAATTCAGGTTACACTGCAGATTGGAGAAAGAACCGAGTTTTACAGGCTTGCTTTTTCATCTCAACAATTTTTTGCAAGGGAGCAGTTGTAATGCAGAGATGTCTGGGTGAGATATCTGAGCAAAAGCAATCAGTTTGGCTCTGCCACTGCACTGCTCCACGTGGCTGAAATTATTCTACTGAAAAACAAGGTAAACTTCCCCATCACCTCTATGCTGCTGCAGCCATCCCGAGACATAATCTAGCTGCATCACCTTCCGCTGTTTAGGTAGATTTTCTGGGGAAAAAGAGCTTATTAAAAGTATATTGACCTTCAAAATATATGGCACTTTTCTTCCAGTTCTCCCACTGGTCCTGAAAATTCTCCTCTGAGAAGTAAGAGCTACAGCATTTATAAGATTTGGCTTTTCAGCTGGGTGATCTAACAATTCATTCAGGAAGCAGGTTTATATGGTCATGCGTGCAGGAACTAGGGCTCTTAAAAATTAGTTGTGGCATAATTGTTTACTTTAGAAAAACAGTATTAACGTTTACTCACCACTTCTCCTCCTCTACTTGAACTCCTATGGACTGGAACTTACTGGTTGCTTTATTTTCACCTGATTTGGTGGATTCTTCAGCACCATCAACCTTAAAAAAATTAATCAGCTAATTAGAATGTATTTTAGCAGAGATATCACCCAGCTACTTACAATTTCTATGCATGATAAATACTAAGTGTCTGCACATATAGCTTGTAACATAAGTACATTCACCTAGTCAGATAGTTTATCTGTGGTGCGCCCATTTCTGATGTTATTAGTGAATATTCATCATTCTTGTTAATCTATAAAGCATTTCTGGTAAGACAACATTTGGCCTGCAAAATGCAGATGGAGTTTATCCAGTATTTTACAGAGGCTGGATGCTCAGGTTTGCCAGAGCAAATCTCTGACCAGCTGTAACTCCACTTGCTGCACTCCACCATTTGTTTCATTTTACCTGTTAGTCTGTATGTGCACGCGTATGTAATCTCATGTCAAAATTATGTGTTTATTTTGTTTAAATGTTAGTGCCCTGAATCAGAGCACTGTACAGGTAAGATTTAAAGAAAGCAGATGCATCTTTTGGAATGCATTTTCTTTACTGCTTCACCACACAAACAGGTGGTCCCCAGGAACACAGACAGGAACTTTATACCACCTCTCCATCGCCGTGAGAAGATTTATACCAATGGTATAAAGCTAAAATTTAACCACAGATGTGTCTTTCAGCAAAATCACAAACTTCTGGGTCCAGTCAGTGTAGCTGTTAATTCCCAATGCTATGTAAGATATTGTTAGTCATACAAGAAAAAAAAATTTGGGCACATGGAATTTTTGGATCACAGCAGTATTATGAAGTGACCTGTGGATCCCCTCTGACCTCAGGTGTACAAAATCTCCAGCTATATCCACCAGTAAATAAGCTTGTTGTTGAGCTTTAACAGCCTATGCAGGAAAAGTGCTCAAGGAGGGATGGGAGTTACAGAGCTGTTCAGTGAAGTAGAGTACTTACCTGATACCGAGGCTTTTGGGGAGATAACTACGCCTTAAATCCCGTAACTGACAGAGAAGCAACCTTTTGATGGAAGGGTTTTTCTTTGCTTTGCTTTACTTTACTTGTTTGCTAAACAGATTTACAGCAAAGACTTGCGGTGTTCTAAGAGTGACTGAGGGGTGCAGAGGACACGCACGAGGTTCATCACAAGTGCACATTAGGTTTATTTATTAGAGGAGGAAGCAAACCAAGAATATGCCTCTGGCTAAAGCAGCTTGCCTTGCTTTATAGAGATGGGCCAGACTGTAAGTAAGGTGTATACCTGGTCTGAGGCCTAAGCCTAAACTGGGCTCCCTTTACAGTCAGTGGAGAGAGACTGACTTCATACTGCCAGTCAGAGGGCTGACAGCCTACCTACCTATTTTAGGCAGTTGTCTCTAAGAGAAGTAATTTCTGGCAGCAACAGCAATCTTACGGTATTTCCACTCCCACACTACCCCTTCAGCTGTACCAGCATGACTGCCTGTGCAATGATGCTGCAAATGGGCCAGACAGAGGACTGGCAAAGTAGTTTTCTTTTATTTGTGAAGCCTATCTGACTCTAAAAATCTCATTGATGGGCACAACTGGGAGGGTGGCACGGTGCACAGGCAGGAATCCTG
>NW_008824001.1:874024-885708 GCF_000699105.1 Pygoscelis adeliae
TTTCGCTTCATGTAGTCCCTTCTTTAGGCATCTCCATTGGTTTGTACACAAAAACCACCCTGGCAGCTCCTCACGTACCATCCGCAGGCAGCTTTCACATATGATTACACTGGTCATCTATAAATCTCAGAATTTTAGAGGGAGATTTTCAAAGGCTTGAACAGCATTTGAGGCTCTGGTTTCCTCAGATCTGAGGAAACTGAGGCCCCTATACCTCTCAAAAGCAGCATTTGTTACTTGCAGTAACAGCACCTTAAGAAGAGACAGCAGGGAGATGGTGTCTCAAGAGCCATGATTCACATTACCATTGTCCGTTTTGGCTTCTGCAAATGTGGAAATTATTTCTTCCTACCCGTTACTTTGCAGGGTGTTTGCCTGCTAAGGAGTCTTTGTTGCTTTGCTCAGTGAAATGAGGGATTACAACAATAAAATGGCACCTTAGGCTTGACTGGATATCGGAATAAGTAATAGAAGAGCTTTCCTCTATCCCTGTCCCACCTGGACCTTGCTCCTGTGTTTAACACTGAACATCAGCCCTTCTTTCAGAATATACCCAAAGCAAACGGCTGTGAGGCAGAAAAAGGCTACAACAAAGGCAGTAAACTGAACCCACAGGCAATAGTAATTATTGCCCTTCCAAGAAGAAGTAAGAGAAAAGTCACAGCTGCTCCAGGAGCTGCCCCTGGTATGGCATACTTCTACACAGCGCCTCTCATCTCATCAGGCTGATGCAGAGATTTCACGGTAAATTCTTAGGCTTTGCTAATCAGATAAGCCTGTCCAGGCACATAGTGCCGTGCTTACAACCTCCATCTGCAAGAAAAAAACATCCTGTCTTCTTGTGAAGGCTGATAAGCTGTGGATTGCTATTCTATTTGTTTGGGATTCATCTCGCATCAAAACCTGTGTTGATTCTCTGTTGATTGTAAGTTCAAGTACTTTGTTGCAAAAGCTAATCCTGCAAGCAGACAGTTGGAGTCCTATGCACATTCTTTTGGGGGGGTATGGGACAGATTAATTAAGAAAGCAGATTAAATTTGTCAAGTTTATTTGCTCTTCTCCTTTCTGTAAATAGGAGTGAACTTTGGCAGGGTTAGTTTTCTTGTTTCATTCCACTAGAGGTAACAAAATGTAATTTTCTTTAACAAGGGCAAATCAGAAGGAACTTATCCTCTGCTCTTGAGGCTGAGGTAGGAACAATGCTGCCTCATTCAAGCGGCTACCAGTCATTATGAAATGCATGAATAAGCAGTGACAATTAATTCAGTGAGGCTGGATGAAAATATTTTTTGGGTGATAGTGTAATGTAAATCATTGTTTTACACATTCCCTTTGAATGATTTAATTCATGCCTTTCTGGCCCCCGCTGTGTTATGATTCATAGATTAGTGCTCATGTGTGTAATTTAACAGAGCTGAATAACAAGCAGCAAGGAGACTTAAACAAATCCTCACATCCGATGTTTTTACAATAAATTAGTAAAACATTATTAGTACCATGTGGAATGATTACACTGCTGCAATTTCTACATAGGTACCTGTCAGGAAAAGAAGAAAAATACACGGAACATTGCATAATGAGCAGTAAAACAAATGTAGAAATCCAAAGCGATGGCAGGCGTATAATACACATCCTGTACCATACCTGTATTCCAATAGATAAGCATCTGTTTTTCTTGAAGTGGTCCTTCTTTCTATCTTCTACTGCAACGGTGGCAATGGTTGTGGTGGTGGTGACGGTGGCGGTATTGTTCCCTACATGTTGACTTGCAGGGCCATGGATCTGCGCATTGGCAGCTTCAATAGCAGCTGTTAGCGCCTTCATACTGTCCAAGCTCTCCGTGGAGTTGCTAAGTCCAGACTGACTGATGATATCTCCCCTCTGTCCATGCCCATCCATATATGCATCTTGGGCAGACTCTGTGCTGCTCTGGGCTGTGATGGAAATAAATGGTTTGGTGGTAGTTCTTGGTGGGACTGGAGGCGGTGTCTTCTTATAGGTGGTAATGCAGGATGACACTGGAAAAAACATATGAGAGTTCTTGATTTATTGGCGCTGCAGGGAAAATGGATGCAAATATGATCTCAAAGCATCAGTGAGCACAGACAGAGCAGACGTAAGGAGGACACTGTTAGCCAAAGAGCCCCCAAAATCTCCAATGTAAGTGCCATGGAAATACCTCGCTTATCAGTGCCCTCTGTTCCTACTGATGTGAGTGGCAGAATTGCCAGTAGAGGGAAAGAAATTATCTATTTGCCATGTTCCTCCTTAGCCTTTTTATGATTGTTTTCTCCAGTATATTTTCTACTAACTGTTCTAAGTCCCATGAGAACAAGTCCTTCCACCAAAATGTGTGTTCTGCTCATGGCTTCCAAACAAGATTCACAAGGGTGATGAGTCTCCAACCACTTATCCTAGCTAAATTGTACTTCATGTGGTTTTATTGCAATTGTTTTCCGTCTCTCTACCCTGTCCTACTGTATTTACCAAGCTTACGTAGAATTTTAAACTACATTTTTCTGATCAGAGCGAGATCCCAAAATGATCCTAGGTCAAAGTCTGTTAATACTCACCATGCTTGGACTTGTGTATTTCTTACTATAAAACGTCTCACTTGTTGCACAGACTTCTCAAATACTTTTAAATGCTTTGCAAGCTGCTAAGGATGTATTTAAAACAACATTTTGCCACGCCTAAATTTGTCATCATAAATATAACATATCAGTTCTGGAAAAAAAATGCTTAATTTTACACACAGGGAGTGAGCGTAATGAAGTCAATGGCTAAAGCCTGTCAGTCAGTGGGACTACTTAAAGGAAAGTGTAAGTATAAATGTTTGCAACAACAGAGGCTTTAATAAAAGTTCATGAGGACTCCTGAAGCATGAAGGCCATGCTCTCTTTGTAAGTGCTTCAATATGGATTTAGAAGATTAGCTTGAGGTTCCCAGGTTAAAAACTATTGGCCTGTGTTTACAGAATTACATGCAGAAAGCACTACATGGAGATAAAAATGTCTTCCTTTAAGGGATAGCTGGCAGCTCTGCATTACTGAAGCCCTGGAATGCTTTCAAATGAGGAAATAAAGTCCATTAAGAACAAAAAACGATCATGATATGCTCTATTTTTTTAAGAAAATAAATGCAGGCATGAACCTGTGCAAAGTTCAGACACAAACATGTTAACATAAATTCTTATTAACAGTAATCATATGGCAAGAAATGATTCATCAGGTCATTTTAATTGGCAGACATCTATGCCACCCACATAAAAGGTAACTCTGCTACAGCTGTTCTACTCTCTGTTTGCGCTGTATGTGCTTGTCGAGCCAGAAGCCATTATGGTATTAATTTGACTAGCTCAGATCCATATGCCTCATATCTCCCGATAGCTGTAGGAATAGTTATAGCGTAAAAGGTGTTTCCAGGGCATGAAATCACAGGGGATTTTTTTTAAGGACTCTAGTACAAGTTTCTGATAACATGTCTGAACCCATGTTAAACATGTTGAATGCTAATGGAAAAAGAGTGTTTCACTAAGGTAGTGAGGGTTTTGAATCTATGATTCACTTCTGAAGAATCAAACAGAAACCACAGCATCTTTGAGAGAAGAGATGGCTAAAAATGACCTTGTCAAATTTTAACTCCGGGAAAGTGAATAGTTGATAGGGGTTAAAGGTATTTTTTAAAGTGCTTATGTCAGATATGACACGACCAATATCTGGAACTAAGAGAAAGGATGACAATTTTACAAAGGGGATTGTGAATTTTGTGCTGTTCTTCATTGCTTTTGATGCTGCCAAAAAACATTTGTTGCTACTGTGCACGTTCAGGTAAATCAGCTGCTGCAGCAACAGCACAAACATTTACTCCGGGACTTATGGAGAATTGTGGAGGCTGCTGCTTGGGTGATGGTATCCCAGAAATGACACAGGTGGTTCGTGGTCTGGAGAATGTTCTCCGAGTGGTGGAAACGCAAACTGAAATACACCACTAAGAATTCAAAGCACATACACAGGCGTATATCCAGGTAACGCTTTGGGAAGCCGGTGCCAAACTTGTCTAACAGAGGTTTATGTGCAATGCTACTTTGCAATTCATCAAAGTATAAATTGCCCCATTTAAAATATGCTAGGCAGGGTCATTGTGGAACTCCTAGGGAGATGCCAGCACCTTCAGGACGTCCCAGCAAGGCACGTAAGTATCATTTTTCCTACATAGCAGATAGGGAAATGATAATGAAACACACTTGAAAAGTGCTCTTAGGTAGGAGAGAGAGCTTCAGAAATAAAAACCAGAAAATAAAAGCAGAAAATAAAAGCAAGCCTTAACAAGACTGGTCCCCACATCACTGGTCATCTCCCCCTAGAAAGAGAGTCAATAGCAACCGTCTATCGAGAGCTACCAGGCACTCTGGACACAGCAGTACAAATACAGAAACGCTTGATTAAGATGTCTTTCATTCTGTTGGTAAATGTACTCAATGAGGACTCTAATCCACACTGCAATGAAAGATGTTTGCACTCAGCTAATTAAATCTGAAGTTATTCTTAAGAGGGGGAGAGAATTGACAAGTCATATGGTGAAATTGTAAAGAGAAACAGCAAACGTTCTTTTAGCAAGTCAAAACAAATCCTCAGTTTCCTGGAGTCACGCAGCACATACTGTACAGCTCCGGAGAAGCGGAGTGTGCAAGTCATAAAAGAACCCCAAGCACTTCATTACTGGAAATGATGTAAGCTCCCGCCGCTCCTCTGCAGAAACGACAACAAAACAATGCTCGGGCCGCCGCCGCCGTCGGAGGCAGCTGCGCTCTAAATGTCATAGCTGGCTGAGCCCTCCAAACGGCTGAAGCACAACAACGAAAGGGATTCGGCACATCAGTTTTTCTCCGGGCACTTTCAAGAACCTGGCAACTTGCGACATGGCAACCTGAAGGATCTGCTGGCTTTTCAAGTGGCTACAGTATTTTAAATGCTAAGCTGCTTGAAAAACGAAACGAGTGCTCCCCAAGAAAAATGACGAAACCCTGGCACTCTCCTTGTGCAGCCAAGAGAGCCCAAGCGTTCAGTCGGTGCGGGAAGAGCACATCACGTTGCTTTCTGTCCCCACGGGCAAGGGGGAAGCTCATCCATCCAGCTCTCCCACAGCAGAGCTGGGCTGCCCGGCAGGAGGACTCTGAGGGAGAAGATTACAGGATCATGGGATGCGTGAAAAAGATGGAGAAATCCTCACTTCACACACAGGGGACTTTCAAAGGGTTTTGCACAGGAAAGTTAGTTTAATTCACATCAGGAAGTGAATCTAAAGGACTGTATAAAATCCCTGATAAATACGTTCTTGGACGTGGATCAAGGAGCGAAGTTCTGTACAGAAACTGATCTGACTGGAGGGTCAAGTCAAAGTAGTCTCGTTTTTCATTAAAATTGTTTAGACATGGAGTTAATCGGAAATACTGTTTTCTGAATAGCGAACGTGTATATGAACCCTCAGTTTGTCACAATATAGAGAAGCTTTTCATATTATTTTCCAGAGCACACATGCTGCTGGAGCAGGTATACATTCCTCTCCTAGGGCATATGCAAGGTTTAATCCAGAAACTAGTTAAGTCATGTGCAAGAATCCTCTGACTCCCAAAGCTCCTTGAATCCGGCCCACCGTTTCCAGCTCTATCAATCCACTAAGCAATGCCCTTCTTTTCATTTTGATCTTTATCCTATTTCTGTGGCCTGCCTTCGGGTTACAGTTTAATCCCAAATACCTAGTGAAAAAGCACTTTCTCTGGATTAAAAAAAAAAGTCCTGGTGTTTGTCCTCCTAGCCAGTATTTCCAAACAACTAGCTCATGGGACAGGAATTTGGAACAGGGAGTGTCAACCACCCAGTTCAGAAGGAAGTCTAATGATAAAAAAAATAATCCCAGATTGCATAATAATAAAGGCTTGAATTTGAATGTTTCATTGTAAAAGCACTTCAGTTGTTTAAACATGCTCACTAGGGAGATGAGCCCTCAGGAACAAACATCAGCACGCAAACACAGATTTTTAGCTCAGTGAATGGGTGCTCAGGAGAACCCCAAGGCAAATTAATATTTGTGAAGAGATCAAATTCATGCAGTACTTTGAACAGTTCATGTGATGAGATATGTAAGCAATATCTTTCTAATTTGGCAGTCTCATATAAGCTTGGTTAACAAATACAAGCATAAATGAAAGTGCAAATTTAAAGTTAATTAAAGTGTTTCTCTTGAGAAAAAGGACTAATTCCACAGTTTGAAAAGAGCAGCAAAGGACACAACTTGTGCACCACTAAGTATTAAGGTACAAGGCAGGAGTTCGTCTATCCCACACAGATGGACCTCAGTCTTCTGATTTACTGTCTGTTAAACAGGCATGTTAACAGCAGCGCCCTTGCATCTCACGCAACTGCAACAGAAAACAAGCAGGCCTGAGCCTCACAACTGCAGACCCCGAGCTCCCCACACAAAGGTGTAGTGCTTGATTTGGCTTGTTAGACTCAAACAGAGCAGTTATTCTCTTTACTATGCACTTATTTCCTTGCTCTGTTGACATTTGGGGGGAACGCTTGGAAATGGGGTTTCAGATCTCGTATTGTTATTTTTACATGCAAAAAAACTGGTACGAAAACAGAACATGCGTTTTCTTAATAAAAAACTATTTTCATATAGCAGATGGCTTCTGAGGATGCAGAGATTTACTATTAAAAAACTGAAATAAAGATTTTCCTAAGAAGTTCTAAACTGCCCAAGGGAATAATACCAGAGTGAGTTATGGATGTCATTATCCCAAATGAGAACTACTGAAATCTCTGTACCACACTGCCTTCACGGTTCTGCCAAGGCCATGCTTTTTCCGTACCTCCACCACCGCGAAGCCAGATATCTTATCCGACAAAAGCCTAAGCTACACTGGATTTGGAAACAGGCATGACTGATAACTAAAATCCTGCAGAAATCTATACAAAGTATCTAAACTATCTTTACTGCACACAATAGCACCACAGTGTTAAGATTTAATATCCCATGCACTCTGAGGTCTAAAAGCCTGTGCTGGTGATCTTTTCATAAATCTGGACATTTTTGTTCACAAGTAGGGTGCCTCCAACTTCCTTGCTGCGTACAGTAAAGGACCTCCTGAAACCTAAGAGAGGGGTGAGACTAAATATAGCTCATCCTGCATCACAAATGGATCGAGTTAGAAAATCTGCACATGCATAGTCAGCGGATGACAGGTGAATATTTCTCCAGCAGATTTTTTTTTTCTTTCAATATATGCTTCTGGAAGCTGCTGATGCCAGTCAGAAGTTTAATTGCTATCCCAGGGAAGCTGAATTAGTGTACAGGTGAGACAGCCAAAGGTGTCTGCTAAATGCAGTTTATCGCTAGGATATCACCACAAATTATGGATGCACAGACAAAATTCAGTGCATGTAGGCTTCCTATGAGACCCACTTCACTATATAGCCAGAGCTGAACTTCTCTATACATAAAAATTACCAGTACCTTAACAGCACACAACTTAAGCAATTCAACTCATTTGGCCTCAAAGCCAAGAAGTCTATACATAACTGAAACTATGGAAAAAAGATTTCACATAAACTGAAAGTCATTACCCAAAGTGGTTCATTGCTAGGATGGCTTATAGTATTTTACTCCTAAAAACTGTGATCTTTACTGGTGTCAAGCAATTAAGACTCAGCTTTACCTTTTCAGAAGACAGAGATAAAATAGGTAAGAATACGACCACGTGCAAACCCTAGATTTAATTTCAGTTAATGCATATGAACTGCCTTGCCTTTTTACGTGGAGTGAGCAGTTGGAGGGGACAGCAGTAGCATTTGCTTCTGCCATTCCCTCCCCAGCAGCTGTCTCCATGAGATTGAACTGCACTGTACCTGTGGAGATGGTGCTTTACAGATGGGTTCAATCTTGGCCATTGGCCCATGGGACGTGATGAAGTTATATACCCACGGATGACAAATGAATAGCTGCTCAAATTGAAATTTAGTCTGGCTGAGAATGAAGACAGAAGTGAAACTATTTTGGCCTTGTCCTTAAATTCTGGCTACCAACAAAGCATCTAGAAAAACACCACCAAGATCTGCAGGGATGATGATGTGAGTCTGTTCCAGATAGATGCTCTCTGAGAGCTTCAAAGATTCAAACTGCTTTAAAACAGTCATGGTAGAAGGTATCTGACACAGAACATCAACCTCTACATTCAATGAAGCACATTGGAGAAGAGTGAAAAGAAAAAACAATACAGCAGTGTGGTCTTTTTTGCTTAGCATGTGAATTATTTACCATCTCTTTTCATCTGTAGAGCATTTTTTTTTTCTGAGAAAATCAGGGAAACACTGATCTATAGCTTAAACTAAGTCTAGCAAACCATTCAAATGCTTTCTGCACGTAAGTACTTCACCAAATTCTTCATGCTTCCCCCCTTTCAGAGCACTCATGGAAAACAAGAAACATTAGAATTTTTGATTAAAAAAAGGATACTTAAAAATATTTTATGTTTCAGAACTTACATGTCATAAAATCACCATGGTAAGAAATTCATAAGCTTTCTGAATATCAATACATTCATCTTATAAAAGGCATTTATGGAAAACAGAGGAAACCTTGTGAAATATAGTAGTTTATCCCACTTAGACCAAGAATGTGTAACAGTAAATAAATGTAATAATATGCAGCTTGATGAAATCAGATCCTTTTCCCATATATTTTCCAGGAAGCAACTTCACCAGCACTTTGATATAACACTTTGTTATGTGTTACTGCAGCACTCTCAAATTCCAGAATTTGCATCTTTTTCCCTCTGGCAATACTGTTAATAAATCAAAATGGGCAATTTTTTTTTAATGTGGAGTTGTACTAACCAAATACAGACACACATATGTAAGCAGCTATTTAAGTAAAGACACAGTGCAAGAACCAAAGCCTGATTTTCAGAAACACGGGGGGTTGAACTTTTTGCAAGCATCTAGCCACCTTAGCTAGGAAGATGTATTTAAATAGTTTCAAATCCAAGCATACTCTGAAAAACTAATAACTACTTTTTTTTTTTTTTTGACTACTGAGGAATGGTTGAATGTAAAGACTTGAGCTGCAAATGCACATTGCAAGTTCTTGGGGCTAATAATTTGAAAACCTCTCATTTACATTTCTAAATTGCATCTGGATTCTTGAAAACCTGACCTGAGCTGTGAATGCACAACCTAATTTCCAGACTATACGTGTAGCTCTTTCAACATATAGATGTGCAGCAAGCATGCCAAAGTGGAGCCCACACTTGCCACTGTGTTTGGGTATATTACCGTAGGTGCTATTTCTCAAAATTATCATGTAAATTTGTAACTACTGGTTCTGGACATATTAATATACTCCTGTATATACAGTTTCCCCTCAGTTACAAATGGAATATTTAATAACTGAGCTGCCAACGCATAGGAGACTTGAACCTTGCAAACCTGGAGATACATTAGGGCAGATGTGTGGTCAGAACCGAGCCTACATGTTGCTCATGAAGCAAGTACTGTGGGTCGTGCCCTCCTTCACGGTTCATTAAGAAGCACTGCATTTTGTCCTTCCTGCGCCTCTGCTGCCAATCTCCCATCCTCCCACGGTGGCAATGGAGATGACTGATGATAAAGCAAGTTTAGCAGTCAGTCAGTTTAGGATGAGCTTGTCATGAATTTGATGGAGAAATTGCAGGTTGAAACCGCACAGCTTTTGTCATGCAGGATGTCGGACTAGAGAACAATTAGGATTCTCCTCTTCTAAATCTGTGAATCCCAGATACTAACCTGTGAACCTAGAGGACACTTAAGCAGGCCAATTATCTCTGAGTAATCTGATCATGTAGCATTTAAGCTAGCTAGATATTAATGTAGCTGGACATCACTGTTTTCAACATTACTGCAAGGATTTTCTTTTTAAGCTCTTCACTGCAACTAACTTTCAAAAGGCAGTATTTGGCTGAGGTATTGACACTTCAAAGTGTGATTCCTGTATAAGAAAGAAATTACTGTAAAAGTTGTTCCCTCTCCCTCAATCTGGAAATGTACCTTCTTTGTTTGCTGCTGATGTTAGCAAGAAAACAAGCTTCTACTGGTTTTTACTCCCAGTGGTTTTCTGAATACTTAATAAACTTAAGGTAGGGTAAGCAGAATTCTGTATCATTGCACACATTGGCATCAAGCTGGCCTCACAGAATTTGATTAGTGATGCATCTAAATTGGCTTAGAAATCAATTAGCTTAAATTACGGCAAACCCACCCCTGATGTGGACACATTTAGAACTGGCTATGACTGATAAAGTCTTTTTTTTTTAAACTTAAATGAAAATGCAGTGGAAATAAGAGTGATTCATTCAAAGAGTTTATCCCAATTAACTGTATCAGTTCACTGATTTTAAACTGATTTCCTTTTACGCCATGGTGTGCAAACAAGCTGTACATTGTTATCTGTTACATCCAGTTGAATCCACTAAAAACTGTATAGGTATAATTTGACCTGATGACAACTGGTGCAGTTTAAGAGCCCTCTTTAATTTTCTGAGTCAAAATCAGTTCTCAGGGTTGCTCTGTTTGAGTTCATTTGTGCCTGCATAGTTTGGTTACTTTTATATCTGGGATTTTTTAAAAGATACAATAAAACACAGAACACAGTGAGCAGCATTGTTACTAATGAACTTTTCAAAGCTGACCCACACTGGGGAAGTTCTGCACTATGAGACAGGTGTATATATATACATATAGGACAGTTATATTCCCCCAGTCATCAGGGGACTGGTATACACAGCAAGAACAGAAATGTAGGTACACCAGTTTTGCATGTTATTCAACCCTAAGGCTGTTCAGAAGATTTTAAGCAATCAAGAAAGTCATTGCTCTGACGTAGACTATTCAAATGTGTTTAATACAATCTATATGAGATGGAATTTACTATTTTCAGTACAGTAGCCACCTATTTATTAAGCAAACTACCTCATGATGCTGATGAGTATAGGTTGTGATTCCTCATAGCAGAAAGCACTTTGTCACCCGATCCAGCAAAGGACTCAAATCTCTCTAAACTCTTAAAAGAAAGTATATGCTTAAGCTTTTTTACTCAGTCCCCAATGGCATCAAGGCTTTAGTGCTTTCACATCATCTCAAATGCCTACCTTTCAATTTGTTTTGAGAATCTTATTTTATGCTACTTGATATCTAAGATTATATTAAATAGTTTGGCTAAGAGTTAAAAGTTATTCAAATGACAGCAATGATGAAGGGCTGCTGTGTTTTAATCAGATATATGTTGGGAAGAAACTGTACAAATGCCAAAGACAAGAAAATAAAAGCCAATACAAACTAAAAGAAGAATGCGATTGATAAAAGCAACATGAACAGCTTTTTAGCTACTATAAATTGCCATGAAGCACCACAAGAATTAATTTATATAGTTTTATTATCTGTTTTGAGGTAGTTCACTACAACTGAAAAGAGCTATGAAGGTATAACAACACACTATGTTATTCCCACAGAGAATTACTAATAAACATAAATGTAGAAAACCAGCATTCAGGAAGGAAAGCATCATGTGGGTATTGAACAAGAACATCTGTTCAGCCAGGGAAGTACTGACTTGTTTTTACGCAGCCGGTACTGCATTTTTCAAAACAC
>NW_008824001.1:885758-887517 GCF_000699105.1 Pygoscelis adeliae
ACAAGTTATGCTCGCATATTTCCTAAAAAAAAACCCCAACCAAAAGCAAGAGCCATTTGTAGCAGAAGGAAGGAAGGAAGGGAAGAGGGAAAATTACAACTAAATCCATACTCCGGGCTGAACAGTCACTTGTCACCTGAGAGAGAGAATTATGACCCAACTCAAAAGTTCTGCCTCCCCTGTGGTCCTGATAAGGTTATCAGATGACCTGCTAAAAGTCACCTGTCGGGGCAGATCCTCTAGCACCATGGGGGAAAATCCAATCCCTTCTCAAATGAGGAGGAAATGTAGGCAAGGGGTTTACACAAGAAATTATACTTATCTTTGGCCTAATTTCAGGTAAAATAGCAAAACTGACTCAAGCCCGAGTACATTAATGTCTTTCAAAACCTAGAAAAAATAGAATTGTTTGGTTAACAAGGCACATGAAGGATGTGTATGAAATATGTATTCTGTGTCGAGAGGAATTAAAATCTACACCCAAACCTGATTTCTATCTTCCCATTTTACATTCAAATTAACAAGTTACATCATTGCTCAGTGACAGGTTTGAGGTCACTGTGAGTGACCTCATCCTTTTATCTATTTGCTTGTTTTTATGACAAGAGTCCTAGTTAATAATGCAACAAATCAGCTGAAAATACTGGCTTGGCGTGAGAAATTCCTAATGATCAGCCTGAGTGTCCTGAGCACAAAAAATATTGACATCTCATTTACAGATAAGAGCATGTCAATAAATCTGAGCACAAAAATCACTTCTTGTTGGGATCCTGAACTAGCAAGAGGACAGCACGAGTTCCCAGAAGACATTTAGACAAAGAAAGATGGTGGCCCTGGCACACATGAAAGAGGACAGACCAGTCTTGTGTTACTTTTAAACAAGATTTGAGTGAAAGACATTCTTATTTCTTTCCACATATTACTCCATTTATTAAAGCAATGCCTGTAAAACAAGCCTTGAAGAAATTCAGATTCACAATTTGTAGGAGATGTCAGACACAAACTCCCATAACTTCCTTGGAGACATCAGCTGCATGTCTGATGATAGCCCAACAGTTTTTTTTTTTTTAAATTTTTTTTTTGTTTCTTTTTTATTTTAACAAACATCAGTTTAGTAGAGGTGGAAATTTTAAAACTTGCCAACATGATCCTGAAACCCTGATGGCTGAATTCATCTGATATCCTTCCAGTGGCAAAAATCAGAGGTTATTTTACATAATTTCCAGAAGGACAAATAAGCATTGCTGCAGTAAAGAATAAATGTGAGCAAACTTTTCTCTCCCAAGCACACACAGGATTTATCTTTCAGTTACAATTTCCTTTAGCCAGAGATTTTGGAATTAGTGCTTATGGTCTCAGCCTGGGATAAACCTCCCTTTTCCCTAACCCCTAGACAGCAAAATAATATTAGCATTTCTTACATTTACATAATTGTAAAAAATGAATGATGCATTTTGTACTGGCTTAGTTAAAAGGTAAACCCAGACGTTCTGTGCTGGCTAAGTTAAAAGGTAAACCCAGGCCATCTATTTAAAACGTAAAAAGAGAAAGAAAACATGCCAAATGAATTTTGACACTTCAGAGTATTTAGAACTTTTGAATCTCTAGACTACTTTCTTTCTAGAATGCTTTCTGAAGATCACAAGGCCAATAAAAAATCTTTGCAAACACCAGCAAAATGAATTCTACAAATTCGTACAATTTCACATGCACATAGCAAATCCTCCACACCTCTGAGTGCATGAGATACAGGAAAGAT
>NW_008824001.1:887573-906922 GCF_000699105.1 Pygoscelis adeliae
CTGCCCCAGCCTGAAATTTCCTCTTCTTTAATCATCCCTCTAATAAGACTCATTTATTGCACACACCTATCCCTCCTACAAACTTGGTGTTTCTTTTGGAATAAAAATCTGTCTCTCAGACTTCGCTGGCTCACTGTGAATCAGAAGGTAACCCAAACCTCTGACTGAAGATGCTCCCACAGGCATATGGGATGTGAAAGAAAGGGGAGGAATCAGGTCTGGATCCTCTTGTCCAAATTGGTCAGTTAAAAAAAAAAACAAAAAAAACCTAATAGAAATAGCTGTGAATGTTCTACGAAAACAAGGATGCTCAGCAGAGCAACAGGCAACCTGGTTCAACTCGGGCTGCTCAGTTCAGCTCTGCTTTGCTTGAAAACCTTTACGTGACCTCAACTTCTGTTTGCACGGCTGTTTGAAGAATGTCTGTCTTAATACCAGCACCTTTATCTGCCTGGTTAACATTGCTGAGAACATGTGGTTATTCATTATTTGTTATTCTCATCAAATTACAGAGTCTGAGCAGTATCACTGTCAACTGCCAATCACCTAGCACAGAAAGCAAATAATTAAAATGGACAGATGATGAATAATCCAGAGGCCAGGGTCTGCTTTTCATAAATTGTCTGTTAACAAATGATAAACAAATACAAGTGTAATAATGGGGACTGCTCGCAAACAACTTGGGAACTGGGAAAAACTATAAATTCAAGATCGATATCAGTTCCAGTGACTAAATCAGTCAGCTTTTGTTACCAACAATATTAATATAATTTAGTTTTTATCATAAGGGATCTAAGAGGATATGCAGAATCTGCGTAGCTGTAGGTCACAGCAGCATCATCCATGGCTGCACTGCACCCAGCTGAGAGACCGGTTTAAGGCTTGTTGGATGTTTTGTAGAGGAGCTATTACTCTGGAGTAATTATGCATTTTGGAAGTGGTTTAAACTGAACCACTACACCCCCACTTTTTATTTGGGATTAAGGGTATCCAGACAAAGAGTTGTTCTGGAATAACCACGGTACTTTTGGAGAATTTCCAGAGTTAGGGAGACTTTGCTGCAGAGAGGAGTGTGGCACACAGAGCCAGCAGTCTCCTCCCATGACCTTTGTTTTCTTCCGAGTCTGTCAAAGAGCTGGCAGGTCTGATTCCCTTCAGCTTTTAAAGACTAAAAAGGGCAATATTCAAGGCACTTTGGCTGAATGACTTGGGTGAAAAAAACAGCATCAAAGTGTGTACATGAACTTGCCTCTATCTAAGATTTCTCAGGGCACAGACTTCCCTACCTGCAGAATGATTAGAAAAGTGTGAACAATTAGATTTTAATAATTTCAAAGGCAGCTTATTACATCCACAATGTCATTCTTTTGTGTATAAAATTGCTGTTTAATTCATGTACACCAGGAGTGAAATCCACTCATACAATAAAAAGAAACTTTCTTAACAGTTTTCCTGAATTTAGCACTTAGGACTGTGGATGAGTCATATTTTCCTTGTTATCCCATTCAGTTGACTTTTCTATACATGTCTTAAATGTGCTATGTATTAACAGCCAAGTAGGCCATGACAGCAGTTTTCTTTGAGATTGGGAACCTGCTGTTTTGACCTGTTTATGAAGAGAAAAGTGTCATCTCAACAGGACAAAATTGTTTCATATTTTTCATCCCTATTTTCCTCTTGTGAGCAATTTCTTTTTAACCCTATAAAGCCAAGTAAAAAGTGACTGGTCTAGAGGATTTTCTTTTTCTTTTTCTTCTTTTTTAATATTTCTACATCATTCAAGAAAAAAATACAGAAACATTTTTCTTTATATAAAAGTTTAAATTGTGAAGTTGGAAAAGCATACCCTTCACGTTCTTTATATATGTCTGTGTGGAACGTCTTTGTGTCTCTTTTCAAGCACATGCAGTGGAATTTAGACTCTTAAAAGGGAAAATAAATGTCTGTATTTATGAACAACCCTACAAAGATAAAGGGAAAAGTGCAAAACCTGTCATGACAGAAATGAGAAGACAATAATTTCAAACCTTGCCATGCTCACACAACAGAATGGACTCGAGCTCTGTTGAGTGTGTTAGAGTCCTTCAGGATGGAAGGCACTATTCAGTGTTATTTGTTAGTATTACAGTCAAAGAGCTTTCGGTTTTAAAAGTGTCCTAAGCTGCTCTGAAATGTTCCAGAGCTTTGTTTTCCTCACTTCTACTGGTACAAGTTAAAAGTAAGACCTCCTAGATTAGCCTTACTAAGGAGAACTGAGCCAACGATACTTCCCCCTCCCCCATAAATTAGATGTTGTTGAAAGAAAAAAATGGGTTAAAAAGGCTACTTTTCACATTCTTCAGACCGCTGCATGCCACTTGGTCGAGAACTGAGCTTCCTGTGAGCTTCCAGAGCCTGCCATGTGTGAAATCCATCCTACGTGACAATTTTAACATCAGTTGCATCATTAACACATGTTCCTGTCTGCACAATGTTTTTCTGCACTTTGCCAGATGAGGCAGAGGCTAGATGAATTGTTACTGTGCACATGCAATTTTCTAATAAAAACAATATGGGCATTATTATTCTTGGAAATGCATTCGGAAAATCTTACTCTACATTGTATAATACACATTAGGGTGACAGGTAGGCGAGGCGCTGGAAGTGTATGTGGAGTAAGAAAGAGGAGTCCACAAGTACAACAAATACCTGTGTGCATGTGCTTGTCTGAACACACAAATATAGCCACCCAAGCATACACATACAAAACTATGTTCATTTTGAACTCTGCCTTGGAGTTTTGCTTTTGTTCTCATCTTAGATGATGCAACAAATCGCAAGGCATACTTTTTTCCTGAGCTTCAATTTGTATCTTTGGTTTCTTAGAAGATGCTCCTTTTGGGTGGCATTCTCAGCTTCCTCAGCATATGACACTGGAAGGGATTATTTGGTCTATCCACAGCTTCCACGCAATACATGTTAAGTCCCAAAGTATCCTGTAACACTAACCATTCCTACTCAAACCCCAGACCACCCCAAACCACCCCAAAAATAAATGAAAACACATAGAACTTGCAGTAAAAAGGGTAAAACCTCAAAAATGAAATGCTACGGGAAGAGATCTGAAGAGCTTCAAGGGCTCGGCCAGTGTCATGGGCCCTTCTAGCTGGGGGTGAAGCTGCCCAGGTGATCCTTTCCTACAGGTAAACTAGTTTATTTGACACCACAGATTGGAGTTAAGAGGTCAGTGTCCCCAGCATTAACTGGTTTGAATCCAAATACAACTTAGTTCCCTGCCAGTTCTTCACTTCACAAAACGGCGTATGAAGAGATATTGAAAAATCTTTTTTCTGGAAACAGTTTTCTTCAGCTTTAAGGTAAGTGTATATGCATGTGCATATATTTGTATAAAGGTGTTACTGGGACATGGAGGGAATTATAGTTAATAGCACCAGATGTCCTACGGCTTTGTGTCAAAGACAAAAAACCCGCAGCTCGGTTGCTCGCACAACCTGCTTGCTATGGGCTAAAAAAAATTCTGCTTATGAACAAAATAATACACATTATTTCACTGCTCATTCTAGCACCAACCCTATAATTACTGCATTCTCAACTATCTTCCACATTCCCCTTGAGCTGTGAATTACAAGCTTTCAGCTTATTGGATACTAGTACTGTGGCATGATTAGATTACCATTTCCACAGGTTGCCAAAGCAGAAGAATAGCTCATCTAAGTATGAATAGATTCATTTACTTGAAGAGAATTTTCCTTACCTTTCAGACTAATCATCTGTGTCTAATACAGGGTAAAAAGAACAGAAATTCTTTGCAGGTTAGCTTCTCCTAGAAAATAAAATTAAGCCCCTAGTTTTTATATCACAGAATTTGAAGGTATGCAGATTTGGGGGTTTTGTCTGGCTGCTCAGAAGAGAGCTGTTGTTTGCAGAATGCAGATACAGACCTGTTTTCTGTTGTAGACTGAATGCATTAGTCACTAAGGAGGCTAGAGCATAATGGAAAGTAGCCATTTTGTGTTCATTTTAGTGCACAGCCTTGGAGAGGAGAAACACACGTATCCGTGTCATTTTTGATGTGCTGTTGAGTAGAATATAAAGATTATAAATATTTTATTAGTCGTTTATAGGTTAAAAAGGTAATTTGCACAGAGTAAATATTTCCCCTTGGAATTCACGAAAACATGACAGGTTTGAATTTGAAATAAGAACCAGCAGTTGAGGATATTTGTTATTTGCAGGCTATTTATAGTGTGAAAATTTAACTGTGTACGTTCAGAAATACTCAGATCACCAGTGTGCCAGTAACACCCGTTCCAGTGCTACCAAGCAGCCGTAACCCCAGCCTAACAGGCAGCACACCTATCAGATTCAGAGCTCTCTTGTGCTGCCAGAACTGCAGGCAAAGCAGGCAGGTGAGTCCACTCTACTGTCCATTCAAGTATACAGTTAATAGATCACATGCAACACATTTGGCTTTTTTATGTGGAAGCTGATATACCACACGTGGTATATGCAGGTCGGAAGCAGCCTCAGTGGCTCACCGGCTCCACTCGCCCACCATTGATAGAAAGCTGGTTTTGCTCAAATGCATTCTCATCCTTGCCCTGCACAACGGCATAAAGCAGACAGCCCCACAAATTGCCTTTGCAGCCGTTCACATCTTACAAAAGGTTTTTGGTGGATGTGAAGGCTGACCCATGCAGGATGCTGGAGAAGCTGGTGAAAAGTCGTAGGTCCTTCCATCAGCGAGCAGCCTTTGTGGCCCATCCCTTCTGTTTGTAAATGAAATTCCTGCCACACACTTGTGGCCTGCTCGGCACTCTTATCACCCATGTTTTAACCCTCCATTTTATCATTTTATTATTTTAATATGGTCTCCAGACCATCTGCAAACCACCTACAGAGCCTGGCAGCTCACACAGTTTGGGAAACATTGCCTTATGATACTCTTCTGTAGGTACTACATTAAAAGCTTGTTAAAAAGGCAAATCTAAACAACTTTGGAGATGTTCAAGGAGAACCACAGATTTCTTCTTGACATGCATCATTATGTAGTAAAAGAACATTCGGTGAAACACAAGGATATTTATTATTCAACAGATTACACTCTGTTACAGCTTAAGCTAGTCTGGAAAAAAAAGGACAGCATTATTTAATTAATGATGGTTTGCAAATTACATCCAGAGAGAGAATAGCTGCCTTTTCAGTTTTTGTAAGCCTGCATGTGGCCATGTGAGCACTGCTCACAGAAATACCACCCTCTTCTCCCTCGCTTACACACAGACACATACATCATTCTCCTGACTTTGTCCTGACCATTCCTGAGTGGTTTTCCATTCAAACAAGCATCTAGGCAAACAAAAACATGCCGCCTGTAGGAAAAAGAAGCCCCTTACCTCGGGATATCCACGTCTCTCTCTCCGTAGGACACTCACTCACTGTGTTTTCTGCCGTGGCCTCTCTCCAAGCTTTCCACCCCCTCCTCAGCCCTGTCCCACATTGCAGCCTTTCGGATGCTCTTCCTGAGTCTCACTGCTCCCCGCAACCTGGTGTGATTACAGCCAAATTCCTCCTTCCTTACGGACTCTCAGGACACCATATTTCTGCCTCGTAGTTCAATGCATCATGCCATTGCCGGCCTCTTGTGCATGTGCTGTTTTGCTTTCTATAACAATGCAGTAAATGTCACACTCGTTATCCGGAAGAATAAAGCCCCCTCACTGCATAGCATATGCACAGAATGCCTGAAGTTTTCCAACATGCTGTTTATGCCCTGTTGCAGTACTGTCTTTCTGAAAATCCCAGTTATGACCTGACTCCTGTATGCTGGGTAATTTCAACCCGGCTAATTTCAGTTCCTCGCTGCAAAAGAAAAACTGAAACAAATACAAAGCACGCTCACAATCCACTTTTAGCAAATATTTCCAGAAAACAAAAAGAGGAAAAATCTGGAAGAACCTGTATAAATGGCTATAAATGCCTAGAAAACACAGGCACTCTGGGCAAGTAACTTATCCCACCCTCCATACAACAGCTATATTTGGAGGGGATGAACTGCCCTTTGGCAGGCCCTCTGCCTCCCTCCCTGTACTAAACAGCAGGCCCAGATGACTAATTTTGGATGGCCAACTAGGCACGAGGAATCCCAACGCTAAACAACTCCAGCACATTGCTGCACAAAGTTGCCCCTATTTGTATTTGGTCCCTTTTCTCCATTTTTGTTGAGCTCTGGGATGAAAATCTGGAGACAAAGAGATACTATTCTAGCTGGAGAGTTTATCTATCTCAGATACAATGCTTGTAAATGTGCAGAAGGGCTCCGCTTTGCTGTTTGTGTAGTGCTGCGCAATGGAAATCAGCAGTTTGTAGACAGCTCTTTCAAAGATCAGTGAGAACAAACACTCCTTTCTTTCCTCTCTGATTTCCTCCGAGTTAACAACAGATATTGACCTTATGGAATCACTGTAGCACATTGTGAATTATGTATGAAATGCAATTTCCCTGTCCCCTGTGGACAAGTTTGACTGTGCTGCTTGCTGTACCCATCGTCAGAGGGCTCGCAGTATTATCAGAGACAGAGCTAAGGAAACCCAACTCACCAAAAAGAAACTGTTCCTTTTCAATTAAAAAAAAAACTTCTTCATTTCTTAAAATCCTCCCAGCAAACAGCTTGTCGTAGCTGCTGCCCTACCTCCTAACACAGTTTAAGACCTTTTAAAAGCACGTTTTATATTCTCCCAAGGGTTCAACATGTGCTTAAAGGTAAAATGCAATGCTAAAGAAATAGCATAGCATAGCATAGCATAGAATAGAATAGAATAGAATAGAATAGAATATTTCAGTTGGAAGGGACCTACAATGATCATCTAGTCCAACTGTCAGACCACCTCAGGGCTGACCAAAAGTTAAAGCCTGTTATTAAGGGCCTTGTCCAAATGCCTCTTAAACACTGACAGGCTTGGGGCATCGACCACTTCTCTAGGAAGCCTGTTCCAAAAAAACCCCAAAAACAAGGGAGATTCACAAGTATGGGCAGACGCCTCACTGGCAAGCCTGGAATCAAGAAATCAGTGATTATAGCCTACCTATTCTTTTTTCCATCCAGCGACACTTACTTCAGTAAAGATCTCACAGATTGCATCAAATGAGTCATCTCAGTAACAGGTCCCATATAGAGAAAACCTGACTTTCACGTACAACCTGGCTTGTGGTGGTTCCCTGCTCAGCACATTTCTTGTGCCCTCCCAATTAGATCATCAGAGATCTTCTGCAAGGTTTATCCATGTGACTAGTCTCAGGAACTAAAGTGGAATTTGGGCTATCTTAATATAACTCTAGAAGTTTTGCAGCCCCCTAGCAAATCAGTGGGAAAACATATTTTTTAAATTCTAATCAGAACATTTCTCCATAGTTGGGTTATTAAGAAGTTGGAACATGAGCACATTTTTATGGTGTTATTCAATTTTCCTTCCTTTTGTAATATTTGGTTTTAAAGCTTCTAATCAGTGTTTTTCTCTCATCCTATTTTTATTCTCATCCTAGAAAAAAAATGCCAACATAACAATGGAAAATAAATGGAAACACTTATTAACACTTATTAAAAAGTATATAAAAGCCATAGAAGAGGACTGAATTACTGAAGTTATTATGAGGAAATTTCAACTAGGTGGATTTTTCTCTCTCTTCTTGTGCAAGCCCCAATAACAATGTACAGTGTGTACATTGACAATGTATGCATGGTCCAGGACGTGTACTAGGGTAGGAGCCTAGCAGGAGCTCCCCAACAACATGAGAACAGTATCCAGCCCCACTGCTGTTTTTCTGAGACTCAGAGATTTTTTTGCAGGGTACAAACTACACTCACGCATGAGCTAGTAACATAAGTAGAGGCAGAAAATATAAGCAAGCTGCCTTTAACTGCTGCCTGCATGAGCAAATTGGAAAGATACTCAAGTACAGCAAGTAGATTTGTGTCAACAGTTCATTCTGCTGATGCAAGGGTTGTCCTGTAAGCTGCACCCAAAAGCAAGCAGAGTTGGCTTGGAATGTTTACTTCTAAAAATGAATCATAAAATGGGTTATTTTAAATGCACCAAATCTTGATTTCCTTATGGGCATATACAATTTGCACTCGTGGAAACTGTAGGAGCATTCTTTTCTTCTGCTCTCAAGTAATTAAAAGTGAAACTGTTCAGCTATTTGCACGCAATGAATTCGCTGTTCCCTCACTTACGTTGCTATGCCCTGTTATACATTACATATCCAAGGATTATATATTTTATACACATAATTGCTTTTGATCCTGTGGTGGAAATAAATTTTATAAGCCAGCCAAACTTCTCCTAACCACGTATACATCTGCTGTCTCCCTGAAGCTTGCTGACAGTTAATTCCCTTCACATCTCCTGTAGCTGCACAAGAGGTACTATTCCCACTGCCCTTGCGAAGTTACAGCCTGCTCCCACCCCGCATGACTAAATCAAAGCATTCCGAAAAACCAAAGGGACAGTGAAGTCTCTGGAATTTCAAAGCAAACATTTTTCTGTATGTCTGGTGCTTCAACTCCTGCCAAGTCATTTCTCCTGGTAATCATGCGTTTTGTTTAGCACACCAGCCCAGCTCCTGACTTCCATTTCACTGACAGAGCAGAGGCTATGATTCTGGTCTGACATACACCTGGATAAATCCACCAAGGTCAACAAGACTGCACAGGTATAAATAGAAAAGAAATAGATCCAGATCTGGCTTTGTGTACACGGGTAATGTGTAGTAGGAACACACTACGGCTTTTGCAGTAAAACTGTTCAGCCTGTTCAAGAGCGCGCATCCGTAGGGAATGGCAACCACACCGACCCTCCATGCGCAGGTGCTCTGCTGGGAATGGGAGGACATTGTGGCAAGACAGCAGGCAGCTCCTGACAGATAACACACCTACCTTAAACTGAGGACAACTCAAATATAGGTTTTTCAATCAAACAGGCAGGCTGCCAAAAGAATGATAGAGCTCTCATAAAATGATAATCCCATATAACATCACTTAATCAACACTTAATTTACAAACAGCAAAGCCTCTGAAAAATGTTGCCCTGTACGTAGGGTGATTTAATACGGGACTGTACTACACTGTAAGGCAGAGCTGCCAGCTTCTGCCAGTCCACTGACTCACAGCTGTGCTGGCTGGAGCAGAGAGTCAGATCCAAAGCTGCAAGGGTTATACAGTAAGGTTTGCTCAGCCCTGCCTAAGGGAGAGCTGGGCCTGGGTGGGAGCTGTTAGCAGTAAAGAAGAGTAAATGGACTGATCATAATCAACCTCAGATGCTTCTGAATCAATTGCCCACTCTCCTGGGCCACCTCCGGGATGGCACTGCCTGCGACGGGCATGGGATGGAGATGCATCATCATGCAGTTCTCCTTCCAAGCATGATAATACTGTCTCCTGTGGACAACTGCCATACCTAGAGAGAGAGCTAGCAAGAGCTGTTGATGCGCCTGCTCTGGGTGGATTTCCAAGGCAATGGCACTCAGACACCTCCCTTGTGTTCCCGGGAGAAGGAGTCATCTACCACACCCCTGGTTTAGCCCAGATTAACACCATTTTTTTTATTCTCTGCTGCTACTGCCCCAAACAGAGCCTTTCAGTTAAGAGTCCCTTTTTGTTAACAGATGTAAATCTAACAAGCCTCCATAAGAATCAATGCAAGTTTTTAATCTAAATATGGAGTCTGTGCATGACAGGAGAGAGAAGTAGAAGAAAAGAAGAAAGAACGGAAAGCAAGCAGGTCCAGACCTGATACCAGGGACCTAGGCTCCACTCACCACAAAACCCAAGGACAGGTATAATTCTCCCAGCTTTACTCATACGAGAAAGTGAAGCTCGCTCTCACACACTGATCCTTCACACTTTTTATTTCTCTTTTCCTAATGCTCTCAGAGACTTCTGTCTTTACTCAGTCATCCTTGCTCTAAGTTTCTTTAAACTGCAATTGGATAATGTCCCTGCCTCTGGGGGAACCCCTTGTCAGAGCGATTCCTGGGGATATCGCCCCTATCTGACCAAATGGAGAGTAGCTACATTGCCAAAGGACTGACTAAAGATACGGTTCGTTCTTTGTAGTAGAAATCCTGCTTTACCAGCAACTATTTTTAAGGAACGCTATAATACAATATGTATGCTTGTACATTCATGCTTCTGTGTTTTGTTTTCTGTCAAATAAGACTCTGAATTTCTGGATATTGTGATCTGTGTGTATGTCTCATTGGGAATTTGGATCTTAGACCGTGCACTCGCTACCCCCAACCTTAGAGATCCCAAATGTGTAGGCACCATTTGAACTAATTTCCCCAAACACTCTCCCTGCATGTACATGTGGCTCTTAGTCACATGCAAAAGCCCTGTGCATAACAACACACACACAAACCCGCAGTAAATGTAAAGAGGGGATTGCTTTATCCCTTTAGGTTTCCAGTGTCTTCTCTCTCTGCCCTGGATCATGTCCCACAATCTTATTTGCTTTAAAGAATAACCCTCAAAATACTTTTCAGGAACTTGCTTAATCTGGTATTACTTACGCTTCTAATATTTCAAGGAAGACCTTGAATGACATTTAGCTAACAGGCAGTGTGTAGCTACGGACATCATTATTTCTGAGGTAAAGACCTTGAGCTGAATGTGCATATGGTTTACATTTGTTTTTTAAGAGAATTCCCTCATGAAGCACATTCCCTATCCCACAAGGCATAATAGTCTGCAAAAATGGTGGAGATGAAGTCTTCCCATTAATAATTAAACTTTTGTTGCTACCACAGTGGTGAGCATTAGGCAATTACCTTTTGTCTTTGGAGCTATTTGTTCAGATAGGTTTGTAAATAAATCCCTGCTTTCATGGGTCTGATACATTAAAAATAAGAGAAAAATAGCGAGCTACCTCCTGTTCCAGAAGATGCCAAGGACTACTGCAAATGTAATGGATTCTGCTCCAACCACCATACGCATTTTGTCTGCATTTTGTCCACAATCTTTGACATATAGATCAATAAGCAATAAGCAGTAAGCAATATCCACTACTTATTACTCATTTCAAAATTAATAAGAGAGTATTTCTGAAGAAGTATATAAACTCTGAGTCAATGCAAGGAGTTGTCAAGGCCACCACCGTCAAATAGATGAAGTGCTCAGGACCGCTTCTGTGCTTGACGAGTGTCGTTTGTGTCTCAGCCAGGGTGTACTTCGTACCGATAACACAATCTTTCCAACAACCACCTGCACAGCTCAGTGTTGTGACCTCACGCATGAGGGACCCAGACAGAAGAGGCAGAGCTCAGGCACAGGTATTTCTGGGATGTTCTTCCTACTGCCACCAAAGGGGACACAATGGATGGGACTTGGTGGCTGCTGCTGGCCAGGTGTCCTCAACAAACACGGCTATCGGCCTGCTGATGCTGCCTCTTCTTTCAAGGGCAGCATCCCTAGCAAGTCTTGCTTCCCAGGACCCAAGGCAAGCTGGGGCTCGCCAGCTTCCATACAGATGCTTGGAGCACATACAGTCTGGACTCTCACCCTGTTTCAATGCCCTCCCTCCACCTCCATGCCAAAACCCAACTATGAGAACTTGCAGTTTAAAGGTGCGCTGTTTTTTTGCCACAAGTTTTCAGACATCAGTAACATGTTTGAGGTGCTGTCGCTTTTTCCTTTCTTTTTGCTTGCTCTTAAAAACACATTTTTGTGGTAAGGAAGAATGAGGATGGCTCTCTGTTTTGGTATGTAGAAGGCTGTGATTGTGCCAGTGAAACTGTATTAAGAAGAAGCCAGGGATAAAGTGTTTATAACCAATAATCAATGTAGCCACCCCTTTTCCTATTCACAAAGCTTGCAAAAAGTTTTTTGACATTTTTGGTTATGCAACATCATTCTATAACACCTCTTATGGAGCTAGGTGAGGTTTTAGCACTTGTTTATAAACAGCTCACTTCAACTATATCTTGGCATATTCAGTGTTTATGGTGTGTGGCTGAGCAATTTTCATCACACCTGACTGCTACTGTTTGTTTGTTAATGGAAATTTTTCTAATGGGTGGAGAGATTGGCAACTTCAAAATGCCTCCGAAAACAATCTGAGTATCTGAGAAATGAAAAGTGCTTTTTGAACTTTCCATGAAAAATAGCCGGAAAGAGCGAAGAATACTGTTCAAAGAGACTTTACATCACTTTTCAGACAAAAATGTATAGAAGGGAGTTGGGGTTAAAAGTCCCTATCGCCAGGTCAGAATTAAAAAAATGGAGCACTGTAGTACTTCTTCCTAAACCAAACATTACACAAGGTGGAATTCAGCAGCAAAGTTAAATATAAAATAAATCCAACAAGATTATAGAAGGGCACCATAACCCTGTCCCTGCAGTGACCCATGTAATAGCTCTATGCTGGTGCTTGTGATGACATGTCAGCAATCCCACGTTAAATGTCCTTTAAAGGCACATTAGTTACTCCTTTTCTTTGTGCTTCCAGGAGTTTCCTTCACTCCTTTATGAACAAATTTCAGTGCCTTCTGCCCTCTTCCCCTTACCCCCATGTTATCTGTGAACAGCATTATGCCGTTCTCTCCTGACCTTCCTCCTCAGCTGATTACTGCAGTGAGGAAAGTATTTGGAGATACCAGCTCACTTCTTTTTCTCTTCTGTTTTTAGCAGAAATTCCTTCACAGCAACTTGTTCAGAATACCTGCCGTGTGCAAGCGCTTTTGCAGCCACATTTGCTTTAATGCTGGCAAACAGCTAACACTGTCTTCGTGAGACACAGAGGTAAAACAGGCAGACGGAGCTCTAGAGGAGCAGTGGCAGGAGCAGAGATGAGTAAGGGTGCAAGGAGTAGGTCTATGTACCGGGTAAATACTATTTGGGGTAAGGGGAATAAAATTTTCGCGACGAACTGGAGGATGGATAGATATGGGGGGATATTTAATATCATATTTTACACTTGTGAGGTTACATGTTAGAGATCATTTAATATAGGCCCTTGTCACGTGATTTCAATTTGCTCTTCCAGAATATCAGCCCTAAAATTGTAAGTTTGGAAGAGCTTAAAACACTATAGTTGCTCCACAGATGTTGTGGGTAGGCAGGGGGAGCTTGTCTGAATGAAAAAAACCACAAACTTCTTATTTTGAGGCCACAGTTACAACCTCCAAGTTTGAAGGCCGGCAATGCCTTGTTGCTTCACCCCTTTTCGGTATCTCCAGGTCCCTCGCTCCAGGCCCCCGGTGCCACCAGCTCACCAGGGCCAGGCGGGGCGAGCGGCACCCACCCTCTCTCGGGAGCAGCACCCACCCGCTCTCACGCTTCAGGGCTGCCGGGGCGGGAGCTGCCGGGCTTGCCAGTGAGGATGCAAACCCGAGTTGCGCCTTCCTACCCCGCCACTGATTTTCACAATGGCCAGCAGAACGTAAGCACTCCTGAGAGCTTTTCCTCACTTAAATTTGGTTGAAATGGATCAACGGGTTAAAAAATTATTCAAAGGGGCATGGGTTATTGGCCTCTGCTTGCCTGTCAGGCAGTGGGAGAATACGGGTTTAGGAAACCAGACTAAAATCAGCTATTCTTTTTTTTTTTTTAAAAAAGGAAGAATAGTTTTTTTAAAAAAGGAAGAAATTCAGAAGTAGCCGATTCATAATTTTGCTGTGAGATGACAACGATGGGAAGCTTGAAACATCCGTAGCACTCTGTCATTAACACTGCTTGTGATAGAAATGCCGGACACGGGCAGCTCTGGAAGTACCCGCTCCTAATGAACTGTCATCCCTGAACTCCTGAGCTGTCTTCACTTGTGCATCGTCAGAAACTCCTTCTCTATTCAAGGACTAAGTTTTGGAATGGCAGTCAGGACACTCACCTTTTCATTCATGAGAGAATGAGGATGTATTCCTGCTTTTAACGCAAAACTCAGTGTTAGGAGCTACCGTGAGGAACTGCATCTGTCACCTGAGGTTTACATTTTAACGAACATTAACAAATATCACCATTTGCTGCCGTTTGGATCTTGCAGTGAAACGTGGCTGATGATACATGTTGGATGTAGGAGCTTTATTAAAATCCATCAGTTCATACTATGTGCAAATAAAAAAAAAGGTATATTCCACTTGCATGTATATCTAGTTTCTCTGTGCATATACTTTAATTTACACAAAACTTTTTCAACACTTGTTTTTCTTTTTCTTGCTGAAAAATAACACAAAGTTATTCCTTGTGCCTCTTACACTATTCCCTTTTACTACATGCTAACATATATGATGGGAAAATGGTCACGGCCTTGTAGAAAGCAATAATAGAAATTACCCAAATTTCCAAGTAGTCCCATTTCTATAAGTATTGCCAAATCTTGACATTTTATCAGAAGGTATTTTAACAAAATACCTTTCTCAAAGCTCTGGTCCTCAAATTAGGTTAATATTCCTGTAATAAATCAATTGCACCTAAACGGTTTGAAAATCAGAATATAAGCAGAAAGAAATCCCTTTTTTACATCTCATTATTTTTAGGTACTCAAGAAACCATGAGATCTGGAGTCGATGCTGCATACAAATGACAATGAATGGTTTGGGATATTTTAGACCAGAGAAAACCTCATAACCGATGAACACAAGTTACGTGTCTTGTTTCAGAAGTTATGTGACTTCCAGAAGTCATGTGCGGTGTTCCCAAATTTTCTGGGAGTCTCTTACAGGCAGGGAGAATAGAACTTACACAATTCCTCCTTTTCTCTCTGTTTTTCCCCTTAATATTTTAAAATCTGAACCGTTCAAACCACACCTCTGCTTTAAGCCAGCAAGTCAACCAGAACAATTTACAGGAAAAAAAATAATCTTGTATTTCATTTTACTCATTCAAAAGAGAAAAGATGTGGCAGTTTATAATCTCGCACTGTGGTACTACTTGTAATTTTGTATCGGGTATCACAGAAATAAAACACATAAAAGTAAGGTTAAATGAGAAATGAACAGCCTCATAGTCCCGAACAATTAACTAAATATTTTTTCAGAAAAGGGAAACTTTCAAGCCCCTACACTATCAGGCAAGGGCCTGTACCACCCTGGTATTACAACCTCTTTTTTTCAGGCCTGGAAAGCATAAAGAGAGACTAATATTACTTTTGGGACACTCTGCCTAGCATAGTTTGTGTGGGAGTTTTTTGAAAGTTTGCCCCAATAAATGATTTACCAGGACAGTAAAAAGATCAAGAAAGCGCTGAGCTGGCCTCTCAAGACAAATTACTTTCTTCACCTGCTCCTTGAAATCCTTTAAAAACTTCTTGTAATGATTAATTTTCCAGAACTCTATAATCTGTTGAAGATCAGGGCCTGTAACTACCGCCTATCTCTCCCGGGATAAAGATACGGCATGGTTTTGGATTGAATCCCGTCCAGTGCATCCACACATTTGCTTTGGGTACCCATTTATTTTGTTCGTTACCTGAATTTTCCTACAGAGTCATTACGGTTTCGATATTTTATAATGCCGCACGTTTTTCTACTAAACAAAACACAAGAGAGTGTTTTGCCCTCCCTTTTTCATATTTGTTTTGTCAAAATAATTTGTTTCAGGCATAGTAAAGACAAAACCAGACTAGGAGGGAGGAAGGAAGAGGCAAGTGGGAAGATGCCAATAAAGGCAGAGAAGAGAGATAAGGGAGACAGAAAGAAATGACTGCACGTACTCGGGTGGCTCCCCTGCCTTTCCCGATACTGGTGCCTGCCTGGGACCCCTGAGGAGTTTTGCAATACACATAATAAAGAAACGGTGGTAGGAGACACATGGCGAAGAACAATTAAGAACAACAATGAGAAAAAAAATTACAGGCATAATTGTGCCTCGTTAGAGGTACTTTATGATAATAAACAATGATATGTATTTCTGGTGATAATGATCCTGCAGTTCGCTCTCTCCACTTATTCTAATTCCCCCTACAGTGCCACTGCTGTCTAATATAGGATATTTATGTGAAAGATGAGTTAGAAAATTAGATTCCATTATAACAGCATCAGGTATAATAAGCAAAGCTATGGAAAATAACCTCTCTCTTCCTCTACCGCTTCTACACCTGTCATTTCCAGTGGTTTCCACCACCCACCCATAGACATGAAACATTTTACAAGCACCACTAAGTCTCATATTCTCTTCATTTTACCGAAGGAGAAACTGAGGCATAGAATAACTTGCCTACAGATATGGACCTACCAAGCAGCTGGGCTAGGCACCGTGCCAGTCCGCAGTCTCATGCTTTAACTGTTTCTGATGCTTCTATATAGAATATTATTAATTACTGGCAATTTGTAGTAGGCAAACCCATCTGAAGCAGTGTGCGAACACAGCAAGAAGAGCTTCTGCTCCCCAGAGGAGCTCCCGAAAGGCTCACAGCTTTAATAGCCCATAGAAGCTCACATTGGGAACAAAGATCTTTTAAAACATTGCTCCCATAGTAATTTTAATTATGGCAGATCATTAGTCAGCAAACCCATGCTCAGGGACTGCTTACTGAGCAAGGAAAGCCTCATATCCACAGCTGCAGCTGCGATTGCAAGCTGGAGTGCCTCGCAGTGCTAACAAAAGCAATTACAAAAATATTTTCAAGACCCTTAGCAGATCCAGGCAGGACAGTTTATTCACCTACCACTACTGGTCTGATTGACCTGCAAAACCAGGGAGGAGAAAAGGTGCTAGTGATGCAGACACTGCCCGTGGGGCAGTCAAGGGTCAGGCACTCATCCCCATTTTAGCAGTAATTTGGTACCTAAGGGCTGTGTCTGCCTTTGAAGCGCAGTCCAGTTATTTTTAAAGGCTCCCATCAACCAGCCCATCGTGTAACTTAAGAAGAAACGGCACTGTAATAGCAGACATAATATTCTTCTTGCGGACTCTGCAATTCTCCGACACGTCTGCTTGACTTTCCTTTCATAGCGGACAAACCTCCCGGCAGGAACCGGTTAACAGGGATGGCGACGAGCAGCACCGACAAGCAGCAGCTCTGGAGGAAGGCAGTCATGTATTTAGAAAGGAAAAACCACCACCAAGAAGCCCACAAAAAAGCCACACTATTTATTTTTCTGGGAGGTGAGCGAGAAGACTTTCAAAGCGTGGCTGTTATGCTGTTTTGGCACAAAAAGGACTTTTCCAAATTGAAATCTTCCATCGGGCTGGCTTGGAAAACGGCATGTGGTTTATAACCACGGCTTGTTCCTTTCGGCTTTGCCTCCTCTTTCAGGTTAAAGTCAGCAGCTGGGAGCGTCTCTGGGAGGAGGGAGGAGCGTGTAAGAAACACAGCATCCCCAGCGCGTTTCCACTGGCTGGCCCTGGGATCTGCAGCTAGTAAACACAAACGCTCTCCTTAAAAGGACCTTGCTTGGCAGGACACCGAGGGAAAAAAATGAGACTATTGCCGAGGTGGGGAGCGAAAAGAAGTTGTTATTTGCTGGCACGGGGGAAAGGAACGAAGGATGCTGAAAGGGTACTGGGCAGCTGCTTTTCCGGCTGCTCTGGGAGCCAAGGGAAGAGCCTTTGATCTACTGAGCAGGCCTGGGCTTGCCGCCAGGACCTATATCCTTTCTCCAGCAGTGACAGCAGGCTTCCTCGCTAGTTCCTCTCTGATTGCCGAGTCAAAAAACAAGTGATGTAACTCATATGGGGACCTCACTGAAATGTTTCTATTACCACCAGCTCTGCAGAAAACATATGCTACAGATGCCTTAATCTGAAATTATCTTCTTGTCCAAGGTGGGGGGAAAAAAAAAAAAAAGAAACCATGAGATCCTCTGGATTACGTCTTGCAAAGCCTCATAAAAACCCCTCTAACGTACTGGTGAATTAAACAAACCTGTTGGTTCTGCAGCTGAACTACATGTCTGCGTAGCACCTTGGCCAAGCAAGCCCTCCCCCAAATTTTAATGTGCTCTTACCTGTTGTGACTGGGAGATTCAAATAGGAATATGGCTTCCAGACCTATACCTCAAATGATATCGTCAAGATAGTACTTACTAAAGAACGAGTTGTTTCAAAATAATTGCCAACAATTTTCAGTATAGAGTGATGTGAAGACCAGCCTGCTTGACTTGTGGTGTTGCCCAAGAAAGGGGAACATGAAGACAGCTGTGTTCCTCAGCTCTCAGACCAGAACAACCAGAGTATACAGAATTTCCTCCAGCACCAGCATGCCTTTAGTACTTATCAGCATAATGCGCTATTGCCATCACTGCAGGTAAATTCTGCTTGGATGCGATCCAGGCTTACATCGTACCCCAGAACCAGCCAGGATTTGAAAGTCTCATCACTTGAAGCACAGAAACATGTTATGTTCTATTTCTAATGAAGCTGAACCATACATTTTTGCATTACATAACCAAAAATTCACTTTATCTTCTTTGCAGCACAACAGCTTCTGCACCGTAGCCTCCCCTTCCTTTTGATGCTCACCATCACTGCTGAGAATGCAACCTTGCAAGACGCTAGGAGGACTGGCTCAGGAGTTTGGATGGTCCCATAAAGTTAACTCAACAAAGCACTTCTGTTCTCTCAATAAGGCTTCCAGCTTGCTATCAGGTACGTCCTGATCTGTATTAATGTTACTTGCACGGCAGTGGCAGCTTCTCTCAGGTGGGGTCCCCTGCAAGATGCACTGGGTGGCTCTTTATTAGCTCTCTTTCCCAGGTCATAGCTTAACACTGTGAGATGCAATAACAATTGCACCAGGTGTGCTGTTTTCACCATGTTCAGCTCTGCTGAACTCAGCTGGAGCCTTAATATTTGGGTCAGGTTCTGTCTCCAGACATTATCATACTGACTTCAACTTGCTCTTGATGAAACCCTTAGTCTCTGGTGCCGCTTGGGGCACCAGCTTCAATCTGTGATGGTGCCTCCTGCTTTTCACATGGACAGAACCTGCAAAGATTTTGTGCTCTTTTTCCCCCCGCAGTTGCTAAGTTTCACTGAACCTATCAGACGTTGCTACACAATGAGAAGACATTTTAAACACAAACTCATTGTTGTGGTTTAACCCAGCAGGCAGCTAAACACCACACAGCCATTTGCTCACTCCCCCCCACAGTGGGATGGGGGAGAGAATCAGGAAAAAAAAAGTAAAATTCATGGGTTGAGATAAAGACAGTTTAATAGGACAGGAAAGGAAGGGGAAAAAAAAACCCCAAACCCAACAACAACAGAATAGACAAAATAAATGATGCACAATGCAATTGCTCACCATGCGCTGACCGATGCCCAACCAGTCCCTGAGCAGTGGTTGCCACCCCCCCAGCTAACTCCTCCCAGTTTATGTACTGAGCATGACGACACATGGTATGTAATATCCCTTTGG
>NW_008824001.1:907020-926037 GCF_000699105.1 Pygoscelis adeliae
AAGTCCTTGACCAGTGTAAGCACTGCTCAGCAACAACTAAAACATCAGTGTGTTATCAACGTTATTCTCATCCTAAATCCAAAACACAGCACTGTATCAGCTACTAGGAAGGAAATTAACTCTATCCCAGCTGAAACCAGGACGCTCATTTATGAAGTTGGGTGTATTGAGAAAAGAACAAATCACAGAATACGAGCGACAAGTTTGGAAATCATTGGCTAAATTTTGCCTTCTAGCACACACAATCAGCTTTTGTAGAGTTCTTTTTGAACATATGCACCTGAAACATTTTTTTTCACTTGAAACACTGTGTCAATTGTGTGCAATTACTTGAAAATGAGGCAACACACATCAGTGGAACTCACAGCTGGAGTAAACTTGTGCTGACAACCAGGATTTCTATCAATTTTAAGAAGCTGTTTTGCTCACTGCAACACTGCAAGAGCAGCCAAATCTTCACCTTATTATTGCCGTCTTGGACAGTGGCTAAGGCAGGCTGCTCAAGACAAGAACAAGGCAACTTCTCTCTCCCAGCCACTCTCCCAGCTGCAGTGACTTGCAGTTCAGCAATTTCCCTAGTCTGATGTGGTATCCTTCGCACTTATAGCCCTTAGTGGATTTTATTTCATTTATTTGTATGGTTGCTTCTTGAACCCATATAGTAACAGCAAAACATCTAAATAACTTTGCACATTTCATATAAACAGTGAATTTTCTTCCCTACCTGTGTGCAATTCAATTTCAACTTTTTCAGCACACTCATATCAATATACCATGTGTGTGATTGCCTCATTGCTTTTTTCTACCTGTAATTGTTCACCTTACTGCTGACGACATTGACTGATGCAAAGACAGGTGTAAACAGAAAGGGGACATTTGCAGATGCAGAAACACTTTAAAATAAAAGGTCTGTCAAATGGAAAAGAACAACACTAATCAGGAAAGAAATTATGTTTTCCATCTTCCAAATGTGCACATTACAAAAGATGCGAAGTTTGTTAAAAAGGACAGCTTTGAAAAAGTAGTTGACACTTTAATTTTTATGAGAACTGAACGATGAGATTTTCTGCTGCGTAAATGCTTGAAACTTAATTTTTAATTTGTCATCAGTAATAAACACACATGCTATAGAAATGTCAGTTTGGTTTATAGGAACTTAACACTAATATAACTAGAGATAACTCTGCAGAACAACTGGAAGCATACAGCAGCAAAGCCCTCTTCACTCTCTGTTCACAGCTGCATAGAGGGTTAAGCTGTGACAAGTCAGCTGAAGGACTTGTCAGAATTATTATATGGAAACATATTAATAAGCTGGAATTTGGCCCAAAGAGATGACACAAAAACCATTTTGCAGTGACAGATTTTCCCTGCCATTGGCTTTTTGAAGCTGAAGGCCCATGATGACTTGTTTTTTCCTGTGGTTGGGAAGCAGGTGGCCATGGCTTCCAACAGCCCCTGTCACTCACCTTCTTGATGCAGCATTAGCAAGAACTATCAGGACCTTCCTTCTGGAATTCAGTGCCAAACAGCCCAAATTTGGAGATCAGGAGGGAGACCTAATGCCAGTAGTTCTTCAGCTAGTAGCTCTTCTTCCTATCTTTTTCCCATGCCTGTGACTCTGGCAAATGACTCAGTCACTTAAAGGGCATCACATACTTAAAGAGCTTCCTAAATTGGTACCAGCCAGATCTTACTTAGCATAGCAGGCTCCTGGAACGTAGAGCTGGGACTAAGCCTGTTGGAAAACCAGCTCAGGCTATATGCTTTTGTAATCTGGTGGTAATAAAAACCAGCGGCATATCTCCTAAGCCTCTTCTTCAGACTGCTGACAGTTCTGTGTGTCTAGTAAGTAACTGGCGTCAGACAAAGGGAGGTAAGCCTATAGAGTCAGAAATAAAAAACACTCACTAAACCAGATGTATTGCAGCTATCATAGTTTCCACTTATTTTTGCACATCTTTAATAATTGCCAATCTGAAATGGTATCAGCTGACTGCCTGCAATATATAACAAATATGTTCATGTTTATATATGTCCCTAGTTTCCTCCCCCACATGTACACGTTTGAAAAGCCTCATGTTTTGCAGCTTTCACCCAAACATCTGCAATCATTTATGGAATAAAACAGTCTGCCATCTCAGCCTAGGTTTTTCAGTGCACACTACAACTGATGTCATTTTGGTATTTTGGATTTTCAAAAGAAACAAATAGGTTTCCAGGCAAACCACATCACAGAACGTACCACAGTTATCAGTTCAAAGAGCCTCACTGGCTCAGCAGCTAGTGCTGTATTTCATCACCTCTTCCTGAGGTCAGGCAGGGAAATGTTAGCCCAGGAATACACATCTGTGCGTATACAAATAGCTTCAGTCTTCGGTTGTTCTCTCCCTGACTGCCCCCTGAAATAATCCTCTGCAAAGCACAAGAACTGTCAAGTACAGGCTTGGCCAAGGATAGACTTTAATATGAATCATGCTATGTTCTGGAACGTGGGTGTTCTGTATGTCATTTTAGGGCTGAAGGAGAACTGACTGACTGAAACTGAGATCGTTACTGTCCTATTCCATCACCTTACTATGAAAAGGTCCCTCAAACTTATTTACAGAAGCGTATTCTGCTTACATTTTGTCTTTCCTCTAGCCCACACCAGAGCTAGGGTGAGAAATAAACTCCCTAACAATCCCAGAGTGTGGAAGTAAGACTGGATTCAGAATGGACTGCTTAGACCTTCGCCTCTCCAATTTGGCAAAAGAAGCTAGACATATTTTGGGTTCCCAAGAGGACCCAGAATGGATCCAGGCTCCAGTGAGTGACAGATTAGACTGGACACAGCAGAGGCAAAGCAGAACTTCCTCTGGGGCTGCTCCCAGCTAACCTGAACATGTTTTCAGTTAGTAGCCTTGGGCAAATCCTGGGCTGATACCTATGCAACTTTTCTGAAGCAAATTCTGCTGCATAAATGAAACGAAGGCATTGTAGCAAGAGGGATGAGAGCATGCTAACAGCTTAGCATCAGTAGGTATTGATTAAACACTTTGCTGACTAATCCTGACAGGCTACCAGTGATTAAATGACATCAGACTCTAAAGACATTGGGTAAATTTTCTAAACAAACATTCTTTATTAAAATTAGAGGAATAAACTGGTCAGGGGACTCAAAGGAGTACTGAACATTTATTAATCCGTAAAGCCTTTGGAAAAAGACATTATGCTAACTTGGTAAATGAGTGTGAAACTAGCTGAGCTAGGGAAAATATGATATAGGAGACACTGTATTCTAGGTAGATGAAGTATATTTCTGGAAGGGCTACAGTTTCAGAAGACCACAAACATCAAATCAAGTGTCCCAATACCTTGCTGTAAAAACATAAGCTAGAAATAAAGGAAATGCAAAAGTTCGCTGTAGAGAAAGACACATGTGACTCAAGAGTTTTACCCTTGGAAATCAGTCCCGGTATTGTCACTGGGACTACTGTCCAGTGCTTCTCTTCCCTGTTTGCAGTCTGACATATGCAGGTACACACTGCTGTGACTAAGATTCATTTATTGTAGGTTATAAGTCCTCATGAAAGGGCCCCAAAGGCTGGGTGTTGTTCAAAGTAGGCGTTCAAAAGCACAGGTTTCTAAAAATGTATTATTAAAGAGGAACTATATGAGCTTTGCAAACCATATTTTCCCAAGGGCAAGCTGACCTTTTCTTCCTTGTTCGTATCCCTGACGTGTGGGATTTCTTTTCACAGACACAGATCCTGAAAGATCCTAGTGAGAAATGATTCTTCACGTTACAAATGCCTCCTCTGCTGTCCGTACATGCTGCCTGGCAAAACCTTCTGAGCTCTAAGGTAACATAACAACGATTACTTTTGAATGTAAGTCATGCTTGGCATTGCAAATTTTAACTGTTTGTAGTGCCTGGTTTTACACAAATGTGATTGCTCCAACAGTTTAGAGGACTTGTCCTTTCCACAGGCATGCTTATCTGATGAATAAATTTAACATTCATAAGCATGTGACCTTGCTATTCCTTTTTGACTTGAGATGCTAGTCAATTTTGGATTAGATGGTTGCTATTGCTGGGAAAGGACTGTGGTGATGGAGTAAGCATCAATCTTTGAATCTTTGTTAACAAAGAATAAAGGGAGACTGACTTCCTTCAACTCTGGAAGAATCAGAAACAAAGATTTCTGTCTTGCAAATCTAAGCTACTATCAGCACATACTTTAACCAAAAATAGTCACTCCATATTCCCACCCACCCTCAGTGTCATGCCCTGAGGTTTTCTGTGCTATATCTAGCATTTTTGATGTACCCATGTGAGTTTCTGTTGTTTCTGTCATGCACCGATAGGTACAGCTCAACAAATCAATGCCCCAGCTCCTGTGTTTGCTATTGCACTTTGGTCTTAAGAGATATTCACCATGTTTTTATGTTTTGGGTGACGACAACATATTGCTTCAGGTCTATAAAACACTTGTTTTGGATATCTGTACTCAATGGAGGACAGTTGCTAGACTCACAAGCTCCTGCGCAGATTCTCCCCGTTCCTCAGCAAGCCAGTGTTCTCCAGGCCAACCAGCAGAATTCATCATAAAAGCTACTTTACAAAAAATATTATTTCCCTTTACCACAGTGCTACAATACTGTTGCAGAAGAAACACCTGCACTACTCCGGAGTTGTGGGCTGGTCACATAGAAACGTTTTAGCCTCACATAGAAATGTCATGTGGAAATGTTTAAAAGTCTATAATGAAAATGTCCCCAGTGAATAGGCTGTTCACAAAGGATTATTTCAGCTCCTTTCAGAGCATGTATTAAGGACAAGGTTTGACGGTAGTTGTCTTCAGTGGTAGCACTGCTGCAGATACCTTAGCCACTTCCTGACACTTCTGCATCGCTACATCCCCACCTGTACTAAAACACATTAGTTGGGTGGTGCTGTCAACCAGATCAGGTACATGATACATATGACTGTTCTTATGTTCAGGTTTTTTTCCCCTTCCCTTCTCTTCCTTTTTTAGATTTTTTAAAAAAAGCCAGATTCACAGCACAGCTCCAGAAAACAGCCATGTTAGCAGAGTTGGAGGGAGCAATAAACTGTGAAGTAGGGACAGAGATACCGTATGACAGTATCACTTCTGAAGACAGAGCGCTGTCACTACAGCCTAACTTTAAGCGCATGGAGGAGCCCCTGTGTTTACACTGACCATGAGAGCAGCCCAGGGAGATTTATTTTCCGAGGCTGAAGTTGGCCTTTATATATAACCTTTACTTCTCTCCATATTGTAAGGGAGATTCAAATCTGTACGCTGATTTTTACCTTCAAAATCAGGAGCAATGTATTACCTTGCAACCAAAGAATCAGACCTGAAGTCACAGAGATACTGATATTTAAACAGATTTACAAAACCAAACCTACTTAAACATTTGGTCTGCATAGGGGTTTCTGTCAATTTTACCAGGCACCTATCCATATCATTAAATACCTAAATAAATTTCTCCTCCTCTACATTTATATTGGTGTAATTAAGATGAGAATTTGATTCTAGTTCTCTCAGGGTTCTTTTTTACCTATCGGAAGAAAAAGATTTACTGCCTGGATAATTTGTGTATGGTTCTGATTTAATGAATCAACAGTTAAACACCCACCTCTAATAATGCCCAGATCTTTTAAAAGATCTCTACAATGCAAGTCATCCACCTGAATGTACGGAGCGTCTTCTGTGCTCACCATTATCATAGAATCATTAAATCATTAAGGTTGGAAAAGACCTCTAAGATCATCGAGTCCAACTGTCGACCCAACACCACCATGCCCACTAAACCATGTCCCTAAGCACCACATCTACACAGCTTTTCCCTCCAGGGATGGTGACTCAACCCCTTCCCTGGGCAGCCTGGTCCAATGTTTAACCACTCTTTCAGTAAAGAAATTTGTCCTCACATCCAATCTAAACCTCCCCTGGCGCAACTTGAGGCCATTTCCTCTCGTCCTTTCGCCAGTTACTTGGGAGAAGAGACCGACACCCACCTCGCTACAACCTCCTTTCAGGTAGTTGTAGAGAGCAATGAGGTCTCCCCTCAGCCTCCTTTTCTCCAGGCTAAACAACCCCAGTTCCCTCAGCCGCTCCTCAGAAGACTTGTTCTCCAGACCCCTCACCAGACTCATGACCCCTCTCTGCACACGCCCCTTCTCCAGACCAAACAACCCCAAGTCACGCACCCAAAACTGAAAACACTAGTGCACCAGACCCCTCACCAGTGCTGAGTACAGGGGCACTATCACTTCCCTGCTCCTGCTGGCCACACTATTTCTGATACAGGCCAGGATGCCGTTGGCCTTCTTGGCCGCATGGACACCCTGCTGGCTCATGTTATAACAATGCCAAGATCCTCTTTTTGTGTTGGTGAGCTCTGTAAAGCTGACACACCTAAGAAGAAGAATAGACTCATCTCCATTAGATCTTACACACCTGCAATAAAACTGTAAAACAAAAAATAGTTTTGTTGCAGAATCCTTCACCTTGGCAGCATTGTGAAAACCAGGGGTATACAATTTAACATCGGGCTCAGCCTGGATTTACTTTGATAGTCATCAATGAAGGGATGATTTTTACAGAATACCCTTTTGAGAAAAGAAGAGAACTTTGAAGTCTTTTCTGCTGAAGAGGCAGCTGGATTGTGTAATGAGCTGATCTTTGCTTCATACTCCACAGGTGAACCTCAGTGTAGTGGCTGTGGAAAGTTAAGCATCATGTAAATAGTAGAAACTAAAAGCAGTCAGTGCAGAAGCATTAATTACACATGGGGAAAAAGCAGAGAGTGAGTCTCCATTTAATTAATTGTCTCGGAACTTCAGTGGTGAACTGGAGAAGCTTCCCACCTGCCCCAGCATTGTGTGAACCATAATGGAGTTGGGTTAGTTTGTTTGTTGAAATGTTTTTCTAAAAAATACTGGTATAGGTTCACCTTGGGGCTGTCCACATGTTTTCTTTCAATCAGTTACTGAAAATCGAGCAGTTGCAAGAGCCTTTATATGGAGAGCCCAGGGGATTCACTTTTCCTGGTCCAGGCTAGCTGAGACTTCGTGGGCAGAAGGACAGACTTCTAGCGGGCAGAAGGACAGACTTCTAGCAGGCACAAAATACAGGTATAGCTGCTGAAAGGGCAGCTCATTTCTAGGGAGTAGGTAACCCACTCGCTTCTTTCCTAGCTGTGTACCCAGATTTGCTTCCATGGAAAACCAGGGCACCTGGGGAGATGGTTGCATCCTGGTCCCTTTCCAGCACGCAGCACACCTCGGGACCAGGACCTCCCAGGGTCCGAGGACTTTACCAGTTCAGACACAGGCACTCTGACAGAGGGAGGGCATGTGTGGATGGACCAGGAGAAAAGACTCATTTAATAAACAAGTGAAAATGGTTATTTCTTATTTCCTGCTCATCTGGCTCTGGACACTGAACTGTAAACCTCCAGAATTGCAAACAGATCTTAAAAAGCTATGGACGGTAAGCAGGTGTTACCAGCAACTCCTTGGTACAAAGAATCAGTACGTTGGAGTCAGCACTGAAAAATGGTGAAGAACGCAAACTCTTTCAAACAGTAGAATGAATGGTTTCACCATTTATAGTTTTGTAGAGTCATGTCAATTGAACTTTTTTCTCTGGTTAGAAACCTCAGTCACGCTATTTACAAGTACCGTATCCCGAGGCTTTCCTAACCTAGATCTCCAGTAGAACAATAACTCCCTCTGGTGTTTGCCTGCTATTGTTACTGCCTCAGCCGCAGCCATGGGAAACCCTGCCAGATGATGTACGTACTATAAACCCTCTTTCCTTGGTCGATGCTATTTTACGCTTTGGGCGGACAGGACAGTGTGTGCCCACCAGGCACACGCCGGCCCCAGCGGCACTCACGTCTACAGGTGAACATCACTGCACCACGAAAAGTGGATCGCCAAACTCTGCTGCTGCCGAGCAGCTCACGGTGCCAAAGACTCATTCACATGCTCCCTGCATTTATTTAATTACACGAACAGTAGGCTTATTGCAATGTGTCTGGATGCTGTATTTGATGAATACTGGAACTTACCAACCCAGTCCCAAGAGGGTCAGGATATAGGGCTATGTCAAGTGGCTGGATGATAGTTCAGAGTTAATGAATTGCTGTGGTCTGCTCTTGGGACAGACAATGTGGAACTGTCATTCAGCTGCAAACTTATTTACAGGAATGCTGTCACAGCTTCAAGGCTCAAATCTGCCCTACAAGTGAGTTTCAAGCTGTATCTGGAAGCAGAGGAAGCAAAATGGGATGCAAGGGAATTAGGCTCCTGTCCTTAGTGCTAGACCTTACCTACCTATTACCATAGTAGTGCTGATTGTCAATTCTTTTAATGCAAAATTTACAAGAATATAGAAACTTTTTATTTTAAAAATGTATCACACGATAATTTATAAGTAAACACCCAATAATTTTTTTTTTCCAGATTTTTGCTGTAATCAGTTGATGAAAACAAATCTGCAAGACAAGATGAAGGAAACTAAATGTTTGAGATATGCCTTTTGCCAAAGAGAAGAGGCTATTTTGCTGGGAAGTTTAATAGAAATTCCTTCCAAAGAATCATGTGATCATTCAGCTGGGTGCTCTCTCCAACCAGCTCACAGGCTTTTTACATTTGACCTGAATGTCTGGAGTTTTTTTCCTTTTCTTCTTCAGCATATCACAGAATGGGAATCTGTAAACTGATTATTGTTGCTGTTAATTCACTTCTGAATGCAAACATCTTTGCATACTTCAAACACTGGTGTATAGAGCTGAAATCAGAAAAGTTAAGAGAGCTTGAAAGCTCATACTAAATCCTGACTGTCTGGCTCCCTCATCCTTGTTACAAATAGCCCTGTGGCAGAAGGCTCCCTGGCCAAGGCCTTGTATTATACAGTGTGTAACCATACTACACCTTTGATGTAAAACAACTCCCCTTTAATGTGCTGTAATCTTTTATCCCCTTTGCCTCTAAGATAATAATCCTCTTGCATGCGGTAATCCTCAAAATCATACATGCTTTTGAAAGCTTTTCTTTTGGAAATTATTCATACCCATTTTCTGGGCACTGGCAACTGAATATTACAGAAAACCTGATTCTGCTGGTTTTGACCAAGACAGTCTGATTTTTTCCATATTCCAGATTCACTGCTTGGCTGGAACTGGGTCAACAAAATGAGTAAACAGTTTCTAGCGGTCCAGCAGAATGGTAGCGTGCCTACTTTTTGTTTGGTCAAGATAGAGGCACAACATTTCTGGGAGAGTTAACAGAAAACAAGCGAAACAACATTTTCTATTTGCGTTGTAGAACAGAGAATTAGAAAAGAAAGATCTAGTTGTCTAGAATGATTTAAAAATATCTCCTCCTTGACTACTAAAACAAATTAGTAAAAGAAAAATTCCCACCTCAGCAGTAATAAGCAAGACCCCTAGCACTGGCACCTGGACATTTACAAGCATGCTACCAGCTACTCAAAGTTTCATTATTGCAAGACTGAACATTTTCAGATATTGCCACCTTAAGTCAGAGGTAGAGGTTGAGACTAGAATTACTTCATCAGATCAGCATGTTTATTTAAATGATCTAATCGTGGCAATAGGTGATGACTATAATGTGAGTCTTATCAGGTCAAATGCAACATCCTAAATGACATAAACTGCATTAATTGCAGGACATGATTAATATTAGCCTAAGAGTTCAAAAAAATCTTTTTATTTACTGACAAATGTGCACATCTCCGTAAGGAATTTGTAGCAAGCTAGGAGGAGTGCTGAGGTACAGCTTCTAATGATACAACAGCATAACCTGCTGATCAGACCATCTCATCTTGTCTGTCCAAGCCCAGCCAGCTTGCCTCGCTCGCTCCCCGAAAGACCAAGCAGAGAACATTTCTCAAGGTTTGCTTTTTATGGAGGGCGGGGTCTGCTGCCAGCAGGACAGATCCTGGTTGTACTGCTGAGGTCTAGGGGCATTTTATTCCTTTTGCCCTTGTTGGGAGGTGGTCCCCACCATCCCTGGGCATGGGGATCACCCATCTGCAACCCCTCTGCATTGGTCTGTCCTATGCAGTCACGTTGTTCTCCCCTCTCCTGGGCCAGCAGGCAGAGCGGGGGATCAGCCGTGGGCTCTGGGTCAGCTGCTGACTCACAGCAGCTGCCCTGGGGATGATGGATAAATACGCCTGAGCTAAACAGCACAGCTCTCTGGCATCCTGAGTTAACGTTTCACAGTGTTCATAATTTAATCGTGTAACTACAAGAGGCTTAAAGTTTCTCCTGAAGTTCTGTGAAACTCTCATCCTCGTACGAAATCAAAATTACCTTGCACTTACTTCATTCAGATTACAACCTATTCCTCATGAGTCACAAACCTGAATGCAAACTCCCCAGTTTCAAGAGTTTGAGGGAAGGGGTCTTGGTGGGCTCTCAGCCTAAGAGGCTTTGAACTTTGTTGGAGGTTTAAGGATGCCCCGCAGACCTGCAGGTCCTCCTTTGAAGTGAACTGCGGTAGCACATGTGTCGTAGCCCAAAGACTGCCTCCCAGGCATAACAAGGACAATAAATAGTACTGATAAACACTCCAAGCTGAAGTGGGCTGCACATGGGAATCAGGCAGTACTATTTCTAAAAGAAAGGCAGGAAATTAGGCTCTCTTATGCCATTTCAAATGTTTACAGTAAATCAGCAAAATTAATGGTTCTAGCAGAGAGAAACTCTACTCTCACTGAGAATTTCACTGTACTCCAAGCAAACCAGCCAAATATTAATTTCCTTACAGCTGTTTTCGCCATTTATTTCCTTGATTTGCCAAAATTAAGTCAGCTGAATTTTCTCATGAGTGCAAACATTTGTGTTGCAAAAAATAAGAAACTCAAGTATTTAATCCATTTTTAGGAAATAGAGTTAACTTATCAACTATAAGTGCTAATCTTTCCGTCTCACACGAAAGTCCAGAAACTCCAGATAGATATAAAACACTTGGGTAACTTGACTGTTCGCATGAGGTTTTAGATTCTGAACATCGAAGGCAAACACCTGTCAAAAGGAAGCAGTTTTAATTTGGTGAGTAGAAAAAAGTGAGGTAAAACACCAAGGTTACAAGCAAGACTCCTAGGAAGACGCTAAACAAAATTTTTCGTGCAGATGCATCAATTCATATAAAAAAGAAGTAACCTCATCTCCTCCATTCCTCTCTCTAAGGAGGATTAGAAGTCCAGCTGTCACGGGGAGCATGCTTGCTCTCTTTAGTCCTCATCTAGGTGATGACAAGCAACTCCAGTTTGCCAAAGCTTAAGTAAGTAATCACTTTGCCAAACTTCATTAGCAGTGTATTGATTAGAAAAACACGACTTTTAAATTATGAAATATGTTGCCCCATTCAGTTTCTGAACTTTTAAAATCAGCATAATCACTCCTAAATCACTGCTTTAATGTTTGTTGATTGAAAAACAAATTATTGAGGTAAGAGCTGATAGTTATAATTAATACTATTTTTCTTTCATCTTAATTCTTAATTGAAATGAGACTAAGTGAACAAGAATTAAAATAGAAGCCAATGCAAACCCACTGCATATATGTTATTACTATGAGGAGAAGAAAACTTTAGTATTAAGATGAGAAGCTTAATGTTATCAGCACTTACAAGACTGGAATCAGAATGTCCAGATTAACATTCAGGCTCTAATTCCCTTTTTATCTCAGCTTTCTGATCAGTGATACAGGGCTAATAATCCTTACTTTTCTCATTCATGGATTGTTTCAAGGATGAAAAACACAGTGTCAGTGTTGAGTATTATCATAATTAGTTTTAGAAGTATGAATGAAATCATGAAGATATATCATAAAAGTAAAGAAATAGGGTATTTGAAACCATAAATGCACAACACTGAAGTAATCGGGAAATAATAACAGTCTGATGAGGAAAAGAAATGAATCTGTTTTCCTTCAGTGGCAAGGAAACAAGATTTCAGAAATCACCATATGACTTTTTTTCACATATTTCCCACTAAAGAGGCCCATTCTGAAAAGGTTTATAGAGTAATTTTTGAGCATTAAACCTAGTACAGGTGCAACTATCTTCTGATGTATGTATGGGTAGAGTCTAAGATTTTAACTTTATAGAAGAGTGGTTGTACAGACAAAGAACAGGAGTAGGGAACTAGTAAAATGTTGTCATTAAATGGGTTTCAAAACACCTAGTGATACATACAGAAGAAACTACGAAGCCCTATTTAATTACCTAACTATATTAAAAAAAACCCAAACCCTCCCACTTAGAGAATTCATGGAGAACATAAATGGCATAACGACATACATAACTACAGAAGGAAAAAAAATCTCATTAAAATATTAAAATTAATGTCAGCAAAAATCATCCATCACAGTTTAAGATAACACATGGCAAGCATAATCAGCTTATTATTTTTCCAACCCATCAGTAGAACAAGGTGAATGACAAACTGTCGTGGTTTAACCTCAGTTGGCAACTGAGCACCACGCAGCCGCTCACTCACTCCCCCCCACCTGGTGGGATGGGGGAGAGAATTGGAAGAGCACAAGTGACAAAAACTCGTGGGTTGAGATAAAAACAGTTTAATAATTGAAATAAAATGATAATAATAATAATAATACACAAAGCAAGTGATGCACGATGCAATTGCTCACCACCCGCCGACCGATGCCCAGCCAGTCCCCGAGCAGTGGCCCCCCCTAGCCAGCTTCCCCCAGTTTATGTACTGAGCATGACATCATATGGTATGGAATGTCCCTTTGGCCAGTTTGGCTGTGCCCCCTCCCAGCTTCTTCTGCACCTCCAGCCTTCTCAGTTGGTAGAGCATGGAAAACTAAAAAGTCCTTGGCTAGTGTAAGCATTACCTAGCAACAACTAAAACATCGGTGCGTTATCAACTTTGTTCTCACCCTAAATCCAAAACACAGCACTGTACCAGCTACTAGGAAGGAAATTAACTCTATCCCTGCCGAAACCAGGACACAAACCTTGCAAGTTACAGCAATTTATCAGTTGCTTGTAAACTAGTTTAGCTATATTGCCTTAAAAAGTGTGTTGCTGTATATCAGGTAATGGTCTGACTCCTTTTTTCACATCATGGACATCACCTAGTTGCCTCTTTACAGTGGATTCTCAGGACTCACTCCACTGATAAACATGGGAGTGAAATGCTTTGGAAAATTTGGCCCTTTAACATTTTTACTCCTAATCTCAGCAAAACTTCACACCAACAAGCATCTGCTTACCATTCAAAACAATGCCACTTAGTGGCCATTGGGGGGTTTCCTCTCAGAAAAGACAGTCAAAACCCAAATCTTACATTTACATTTATGACTGAAACACAGAAATTCCAACCCACTTCACACTTCTAGGCATTTCTAAATCAATATGAAGGCTTAAGCTTCAATGGGATTTTCAGTATAAATTCATTTGATTGGGTTGTAGGACACGGAACTGATTTAGTTACTCTTTCAAAGGCAAACTCAAAGTCATCTTATATTCCTTTCTAAAAATCTTCAGGAGCAATTACGTGAATCGGGGATACAACATGGATAACCTATGGCAAGGTGTATGCAAAGGTCTACCTTTGCACATTGTTTTTTGCTATGGAGACATGTCAATGTTTTTTATGACCTGAGGATCCATCAGTATACTATGTAAAGTGAGGATGAGACCAAAATGACAGAATTTGAAAAGTGACTGTAAAACTGTCAGATTTTGCATGCTGACACACTTACTTGTGTGATGCTACACTGTTCTGTCCTGTCTGATTAAAATCTAGAATAATTTTAAAATGAACCAATATGACACCAAAACTACAACACTATGATACCGTAAGTGTGTTTTGTTTTTCTGCAGAAAATGAATCCTTTATTAATCGCATTCATAGTTAATATGACAGTTAGCTGAAGAAAAATATTTTAATGATAGGCATTGGTCTAGATATTCAATTTTCACAGAAAAAGAAGGAAGAGCGAATGATACCATTTGGCTGTCATAAAATCCATGAAGATGTCATCCTTTGTCATTTCAAAGTAGCTTTAAACCCTTCAGTTAAGACATGCAGCCCTATCATTATGTCAAATCCCAAGCTTTTAACACCAAACACATGATTAGTGTTATCAGATCTGTCAAAACTCAACAACTTCGGCAGATACTAAATGCAGTAGCACCGACTCAGTTGTCGGCAGCTGGTCGGCTCTAGCGGTGCCCGCTGTGGGACCAGGTCGGGATGCTCCTGGCAGCCCCCTGGGGCGACCTTCTGGGATTTCACCTTCTCTAAAAGACCCTGGGCAAGCCTGAGCACAGGGTGAGCTTTCTCGATGATGGAGGGACAGTGAAGGGATTTAACAGGTGGCTGGTTGCTTGACTTTCTGTTTAATTGACCATTTTAATGCTGCTGAGATCAAATTATATTGTTTACAGTGTGTTATGGAACATCACTTTGGATGGGGTATTTTTCGTTATTATTGAAATCAAGTAACTGAATGGACGGGGCAGCTGTGCAAGAAACATATTTTGTAGCCAGTACCATATTGTATTACATTATACTACCAAAAGCACACAACGAATGTCAGATGGTGTAAGTTTTCACCAGCCCAAGTCTTCTGTAGCTGCATCTTTCCTGAAGGAAGACATATTATGAGAACAACTAAAAAATATTTGAGTTTCAGTTTTCAAAGAATGATTTCTTGTATAGTTGTTATGTGTCCAACTCTATATGGCTCAAGCTTTGAAAGCATAAAACCAAATATATGTATAAAACTTATGAAAGCTTTTCATGCCAGAAATTGATAATTTCAACTTTGATACATCAGGTCCTTACAGGATTTGAAAGAAGCAGCTGCACAGAACAATTAGGCAGCTGGAGATCAACCCTCTGCAGTGATAAAAAGCTCCAGTTTCTGAGCCTGCAGGGATATGAGATATCAGATTTTAAGTAGTGACGTCTTAACATGCAGAAGAGCTGTCACTGCTGTTTTTGGTTTCAAGAAGGGAAATTATTTCTGGGGGTAAAGCCAAATTTAAAGAGGAAACATTTTGGGGGTGTATTAAGGCTAAAGCTGGAAACTCTTTGAAATGGCAAACATGTTTGAAACAGCATAGTATAAGTCTTCCTTTTAAACATTATCGCTACATTTACCTTTTATGAAATACTTGATTTTTAGCCTTGTTTACAATGTGTTCTAGTGCATTTGTGTGTGATAACTCTTACAACCCATAGGCAAAGTGGTAACAGCCTGTAGGATCACTTTGTTCCAGCATTTTTTAGTCTCTGCCAATTTATTTTTAATAATAGCTTTTTTATATTTGTAAATTTATTATGATGAATCATCAGACCTGTAGACCCTTAAATACTGCACAGAGAGCATGTAGAAGTGCTTTACATATACCGACATTGAATTCTGCAAGTGCTCAAAAACTGGGGGGACCCCTCTCAGAGTTAGACAGGTACTATAGGATCCCCAGCAGTGCTTAGCTCCATTTGCATCTCTGCCTATAAAGGAACTCCATGTGATACTTGAAATTACTTAGAGTGAAAACAGCAACCCTCACTATGAATACAAGTGGTCACAAAACCCATGTATTGGAGATCCCAGGGGAAAACGCACACACAGGGGCATAAGCTACAATTTAAACTAAATCTGAGTTAGGGAGAAATCAGAGGACAGAAGATTAGGTATAAAATGTATAGTATATATTTTTCCATATAATCAATATAGCCATACATCTACATATAATACGTAAGCCTTCCTAGAGGATCCCGGAAGAATAATAAATGCCCTGTACTCAAAATATAAAAAATTACAGCCCTTATAAGCCTTACTTAGCCCCCTTGGCTATTTCTTCACAAAATGGCTACTAATTCAGTACACAGGAAAAACAGTGCTCATCTGATCAGCAACTCTGTCATTCATGGGGTTTTCCTTCTTGTTCAACGTGCAGTCCCACCGCAGATCTACTAAACACAGTTCACACTACATCCAAAAGACAGAATTACTATATTCTTGTCGGCTAACCTTTTCTTTCAGAAAAATTACTGTATTTTAAAAGCACCCTTCTGAGGAAAAGGGAGGTTAATTACTCCCATTTCAAAAATGAACAGTCAAATTTAAGATTACCTACAATTTTTAGTGCCCAGTCTGAGATGTTATCTAATTTTCAAGATTATGTCACCTCTCCCCTACATGCAAGGGAGAGCTCCCTGTGACTTCAGTTCTCAGCACTTCCACAAATCAAGTCTGCATCTCCAGCCAGAGACCTATGAAACAAGGATCTCAAAGCAGGCAGACATGTCCCTGCCCACGGCAGGGGGGTTGGACTAGATGATCTTTAAAGGTCCCTTCCAACCCAAACCATTCTGTGATTCTATGACATCTGCAGGAAATGACTCATTTAACATCACACAGGAGCTTTGTGTCGGAAGCGGGACAGAATCCAGCTCTCCAGGGCAGCTTTCCATGGGTTTAACTGGGAGACCATTCTTTTTATCGCTGCAGTTCCTGGTCTTATTTGGTACACACCTTGCTTCTGCAACAAATGAACCTTGGCCTCAAAGGACAATAGCTTCAAAATGTTCAACAGTCTTTTTTATTTCTATGCTGTCTTTTTAAATTTCTGTGATGTCTTGTTGAGTCACTTTGAGTTTTCTGTATTTTAAAAATGAACTACTTCAGGTTATAGCCTGGAAAAACTTATCTTTTTGAGTTTAAAAGCTTTTCTGGGTCTTTTTGGGCTCACTATGAGCAACAGGCTGAGGCTGATCTACCTCAAAACATCAACAGTCGTCTTGCCTTGACAGTCACCACCCTCCTAACTTTTAGTCCCAGGCTTACCACAGTGCCATTCTGGCTCCTCGTCCATCTCAGAGTCAACAGCAGTTTATAGGTATCCTATGAGGTGACTGCTTTGTCTTCCTGACATGTTGCTCTTGCAGCTCACCAAGAGAGTTTGCTTATGCAAAACCTTGGCCCTTGGTTTGAACATCTGCCTTCCAAGGTTTCAGGTGAAAATCTCAACATCAGCTTTTTTCTTTAAACAAAGTACATAGGCATGGCGTGGTGTTTGAGAGGTTTTTTCTCCTCACCATGTGAAAATCTTTAGCTTTGGAAACAAAACCATCCTGTTGACTATGTTATGAATTATCTTTCTTTTTTAAAGATGACCATGGAAGACAGTAAGTGTTTGCATTCTGCTTTAGTCTCTTCACTAGGAAGCAATGCTTGCTGCAAAATGACTTTAAGGGAACCAGGCATCCATATATTAAGTGAAGATATCTGCAAGAAATCATTAGCTATTTGCTTTATGTGATCCCCTTTGTTCCACATGATATGCATAAGTAAAACCAGCTGTTCTCAGGTCTTGCAAAGTTGATCTCCACCTGCCTCAACAGGAAAGGCCAGAGAGCTGCAGCACTGCTTGGTAGGGCTTACTGCTAGTGCTAATGAAGAACAACCACATCAGAAGAGGAAGCAGCCACATCTCATTTTGGTCACTGGTCTTTAGGAAAGCTATGACCCAGATTTGCATTTACCTCCAAAAAAGTTCTCATGTATTCATTTTTAGTTTGAAATGATCTTTTGTCAAAACCACAAGCATGGTTTTGACATGCTTTGCTTCAGGGGAATGTGAATTCAGACTGGAACTTTCTGCCTGGGACCAATTTGTACCCTAAATTAGGGGTAGAAGCAATGGAATTGATCGATGCAAGTAATGTAAACAGGAAGATCCATGAAAAAATCCTTCAAGATTGAATAAAGCTGACAAACTAAAAATTAAGAAAACTGAGGCACAACAGCACCTTTCAAGAAAATAAGCATTGTTTAGTAATAAATTTGCAAACCTCTGCAATAGAAAGGGAACATTTCAAGTAGAGCACCTGTTGAAGTATTTTATTAGCCTTCCAAATCAAAAGCATCGTTTCACATTCTTTGTTTCCAGGATCAGATGTCAGTCTCCTTGGAAGCAGGAGGTGCAGCAGATAATTCCCTCTGTTACGCTTTCAACAGTGCTTGCTAGTTGTTACTTTCCAAGCATGTCTTTCTGTTTTTCTAAATGTTGTGAGAACAGTTTTCATTTTTGCAAATGAAGGGAATGATGGTATCAAGGCAGTTGCACCATTTCCAGAAAAGTGAAAGACAAAGGGCGCGCTGACGGGTTTCATGCTGTGCTGCAGTTCACACCCAGATGAACTTCACTCCTTGGAGCTCTCTGTCCTCAGCACTTGCTGCAGCTGTGAAATTCGGAGCTGCGCCTTGGCTGCTGCTAGCTACAGCATGGCACGGTCACACAGCACAGCCCGTCAAGTACTCAGGCTATAAAGGAACTAGTGCTAAGCACACCTGCGTGATTTTGTTGTGATTTCACAGATATCCTCAGCCGCTCAACTTGACATGAAATAATGAATTTACTTCTGATATCCTCCAAAGGATAATCTAGGATGTACTTATTTCAGGGCAAAATTCACTTTGGCTATGGAAACAGTGTTGCCTTCAGTGTTCAATAAGAATTTTTAACATTTCAGTTAGAATACATAAAATGAAAAAAGGGATTAGCTCATAACTTTTCAGATATCAGAACTAGGCTTAATTCATACTACTGCTGTTATTATCAACCTAATTTTTGTAAAGAGAATTGTATTTAGTTTAAACCTAATTAACAGTTTTGTGTCTTGTGCTGGAGTAGATCCTTATGGCCAATTCTGACCCGTTAATGAGATGAGGGCTCCCTGAAGGCATCAAATGAGATAAATCAGCAAATGCATATGCAGTTATTAAAAAACTTGACCCTATGCCACACAGTCCATGCATCTGACTGAAATACAGGCCTTACTTTTGCCCATAGATTTTACATTTTTTAATCTATAAGTTGAAAGAACACAATATACTGTAATTGTACTGTATTTGTAACAACTTGTTCAAAAAGAGATTTTTGTAAAAGAACAATCATGAAGTGGAATGGAGCCA
>NW_008824001.1:926067-931967 GCF_000699105.1 Pygoscelis adeliae
TGAATATGATTAGATAAAGGGAAAACGGAGACTGGAGAAAATTGATCCTCTCAGCAGAATTTGCCATAATTATATGCAGGATGAGGAATTAGCTATTATTCTACTGTTAAATTCCTCAAGTGGCCAGAAGGAACACTCTTGCATAATCTGCTTTTTTGATCTAGTCTATGCAAAATGAAGATCCTGTTAAGAAAAACAGAGATGTGGCTGATTAGGTTCTATAAACCTCGTAATTTTTCTCCTTAAAGGTTAGACAGTGGAAGGATGTATTGGGATTGCCTTACCAGCACTTCTCCAATAGCCCACTAGCTTCTGTTTGACAGAAGTTTTCATTTCAGGAAGTAAGATCATTGAATTTCACACACATTTCATACATCCCTGTCAAGTTGCAATGCAAAAAGCCTCTAAATCTCAAATGCTATTCTTGTAAGACAACCACTTTGCAATGGTTTATTGCTAGCATGACCTGAACTCTGCCCTGTTGCAAGAGCAATCACATTATTGTGAATAAAATTCTTGTGTTTTTACTAACAAAATAGGACTTCTCTGATTGCGAGCTTCTGTTTATGCAAGGAACTCATGGCCTGGAGTACAGCTTTCTCATTGCTACCTAATTCAAGTGGAGACAGTACTAATAAGATGAAATAATAATTCTGAGAAGATACAAGTGACTCATTAACACAAACAGGGAAAAGGCTATGTAGCCTAACGAGAAGGGGGGATCGCCCTTAATGTTACCGAGTGCAATGAAATAGCAACAATGAAATTGCGATAGGTTGGCATTGCTGGCCCTTGGGCTAACAGCTGAGCTAGCTAACAGAGGAACCATGAGCACAGCTGTACGAGTGGAAAACTTGTCAGTGCTTCTCCTTTCCAAAAATCAGAAACTGTTACATAATTATTCAAATTAGCAACATGAAACAGAATCAAAAGAAAAGGAAACAAAAGCAAGAAGCTATGAAAAGGGACAGCTTGTCTGAAAGATAATTATATACAGTTAAAAAGAGTAAGAAAAAAAAGCGCTGTGTTTAGTATGCATCTAGATTAGCAATGCTCCTTCCTTAAATGCAGCCTGCTCTGCTAATTCTCCCCACTTCTTTTATCATAGATGTTGCAAACATGATGATTTTATAGTTCATGGCTGGGTGGGTGATCTTAGCTGCAATACTACTACAAGCTACCCATATCCAACCTGCTGAAATGGCCTCACTGTAATTCTAACCGCTAACACAATCACTAATTAAAACATCAAAAGGAAAAGAAGGAAAAAGAAAATCTGATTTACTAGCAGGGGCCCAGAAAAATCTCTCAAGTTGTCAGAGCTGTAACATTGTCATCTCCTTTTTGCTTCCTGCAGCCTCCCATGTAACCCATTCCCTTTCTTCAGCCAGGAATGACACTTGTCTCCTGGAGCTGCCCAGTTTGTCCAACAGCACATTTGACTGTGAATGCACAGAGTTCCCCTTCATGCTAACCAGAAGGGTGCAACTGGGAGAAACCAGAAAATTAACATATAGGCAAAATTGAGAGGAAATGACTATTACAGCCACGAGTGATTAACACGTATGTGCACAGCAGGAGAGTTGCAGACCGGTAACATTATGACACAATAGTGCATTTAGCAGACATAAAATATGACTTTAATGGATATGATTCCAGAGAAAGCAGCTGTATTCAAGAGGTGGCTATAGAGGTGGAAGTTCAATTAAAGGCATTGTAACAACAACAACAGCTCTAACTATCTATATGTCATAACCTGTGGGCAAAGGGCATCTGGGACACTGTTTGGGAGTTCTTCCCTAGAAAAGCCTTTATTTATTCTGTACATCCCACCGGACCAGGTGCAGCAAATACTTTTATGTCATATAATTTTTAGATATTCTAATTTGCATCTTTAAGATGGAGGCAGATTAGCAGCACGTCTTCAGAGTTTGTCTCAGAATAGATAGTTATGCACTACTGGGTGGTAGTCAATTTTTGTGAAAATGTCAATCACATAGTTGGTTCAAGAAAAAGTCTGTTGTTTGACTGTTTGCTGGAGGTATTGCTGGCTGACAAACTAAAAGACATCCACATTTTTCATAGGCAGGAAAAGGTGAAAGATAAAAGTCTATGTGATAAAAATAAGTATGGAGACATCATTAGTTTTCTCCAAAGCAGTATTATAGAATGGTTGGAGAGCCATTATCTGTAAAAATCAGAATAAATGGCCTAGGAAAAATGGTGACTGAGATGAGTGTCATGACGTCATCAGATACAGTTTACTAAGCAGCAGTTTTTATTGAGTCAGGGAGCTATCCCATTAGCTTCATCTTGTCCCTAAACAAATCTACATTAACTAACCACTTCTGCCAAGCATGGCAAACAGCTCAGGCTTGATTATTGCAGGGAGTCATCGGGGACTGAGCCAGAGAAATCACAGTGTAAATACAAGTCTAGAAGAAGACATGCCAGTTGCCTTCAACATCAGCCAAATATTAAAATATTTGGATACAATGGAGACAGAATCGGAAATCTACAGTGAGAGTAAAGATGATTCAAAGTGCATGAAATTCAAAGTTCTTTACAAAAACACATTTTAAGCAGACAAACTGATAAGAATCAGCAAAGCAGCTAAAGTGAATAGTGGAAAGCTGACTGGCAGATGACCTGTGCATTGGCAGCACATGAAGCATTTGTAGGCCTCGTTCTACGAAATTATTTAATGACATTACCACTTTTGCAATGTGAGCTTCTTTTCACTTAAGCGTATTTAAGAAGTGCAACACTTTCCTCCAATTTGATGAAAAACCATGACTTCGTGACTTACTGCACTTTGAGGAAGATGTATATTAATTTGGATTTTGCAATATTTCTACAAACTGCCCCAGTAGAAATATACCCACTTCTTCCTGATACATTATCAAAAAGCAAACATGCACCAGTTTTATTTTACAAGTGGAATGTTTTTCATAACAATATGAATGAGCTAGATATTGCTGACAGCTTGAATTAATAATTTTCTTGGGCTTCTTTTTCTCTCCTAAGAAGCATAATGTCATGCTCCAATAACAATAACAGATTTTTCAGGAGAAAAAATTAGATATAAAAGATGATGCCAGATGATGCCAATGCAGCCAGTGCACTTCAGTATCGGAACCTCACAATGCCTCAACACCAGAGAAGTTAATATCATGTTGAAAGTGAGAAAAAGAAAAGTGGTTTTGAAACGGGAAGCCTAGACCAGGCAGGTATGCCTAATCCTGCACCCATGATTAATGTCATATGTCCCAAATTACTACAGTGATGTTGTTCAATAACCACACTGTTTATTTTTGGAGATTAGTGATAGTAATTTGCAACATTTTGCAATTATACAGGTTCAGGCTTGGGATACAAAGACCTTCTTCCATGTGCTTCTGCATAGGCTTTGGCCAGAATGTCACCCTAAAAGAGTCCCTGACTCCTCTCCACGCGTGCTGGAGAGGCAGCCGGCTGAAGATGGAGTAAGGCTTCCTCTCCTTATCAGCAGTAGCTGGCAAAGTTAGTTTTTTGCCAGTTCTTCAAAGGTGACACAAAGGACATGCATGTACCAAACTTCATGTGTTGCGAAGGAGAAAACACAGATGGTTTGCAGGAAGTGCACATGGTTGCAGTGCAAATAGAAATAATCTCTTTAATGGAGACATGCTAGTTTTGCAATGGGTGGTCTTTTTTTATCATCATTTAGCGCATGTATATGAACTATGGTGGCAGTGGTCAATTCACAATATGATGTTATGGACAACAGATGCAAGGCACCTGGGATTGCTCCATCTCATTCTGCTGAGCATGATCTCCTTGCTAATTGTGGGGGTGGAAAGAAAGATACAGCCTCCCCTTCTGTCTCTTCCATTTATGAATGTGACAGAAACAATCTTGACATTGGGTATAAACCAGTTTTTCTTGTGCTGCAAATCTGTCTGCTACTACAGCATAGGGAAAGTGTAAATATTTACCTCACTGACATTTCCCAGGATCTCATCTTTTGTAGCAGCATAATGGAAAAAAAATGCAGCATTTGAAAAGACTGCCCAGAAATTATGTTTTGCAAACCACTTCTATATTATTCCCTAGGTTGCATGATTTAAGCTTTCAACAGAAAAAGGACTAGAAATGCTTACATTTGTAACTTCCAAAAAATATCATAAACTGGATTCCAACAGATTCATGCTCCTGACCCAGACTCTTCTGGTTGTAAAGGCACCTGCAGTGAAATAGAGGAGCCAGATGTTTCTGTGACACTGGGCATATGGAAATTATGAGCTGATTCTACGATGCTGGCAGCTGAGGACACTCAGCACCTTTTATAATTAGACCCTCAATGAGCAAAGTTTGCAGGAAAAGAAAGATCTGTCTCACTTTTGCAGCTTAACAGACTGCTCTCATCTGCAATATTGTACTTAAAATATTAAAAAATGTATCTGCAAAACAGATGGAGGAAAGAGTTACCCTTCATTTGATGAAATTCCAACACTGCTGCTGTGGTCCCACAAATTCCCACAGCTATTTAAGCTTTCTATCCAGTGCCTATTCTTATCTGTCATGTTCATTATTTTCCATTCACTAGTTTTGCCAGCCTTTTGAACATAATAAAGGGATTCTGGATGCCATTAATTTGATGACCAACTCATATCCCTCTATATCTCCTGCCTGCAGGGGAACTGGAAACTCATCACAACCAGAATACATGTTCTAAAATAAGTGTCAAAAACTGGCTACACTGGGGGATCAAGCAGCATCAATAAAACATGCTAGACAGCACACCATCTCCACCTAGTCTACAGACCAAGTCATATATGGTGAAGGAATAAAGAGAAGACAAAGCATTTTGGAAAAACTCAGGCTAAAAGCTCTATGCATCTATTTCTCACCATCAACTATTCACACAGGGAAAGGTGTTACTGATTCTACATTTTGTTGAAATGAATGATTTTTGAAGTGCAGGACACATTTCTGAAACTATGCTGACACAGTCATGAAACTATTTTGGACCCACTCTGCTACTCAAAATCAGTTTCTTCCTTGTCCTTTTCCCTCCCCCTTTGTTACTTCTTCTCACCTTTTTTTCTTAACCATCAAACTCTTTGCTCTTTAAGGAAAGGAGGTATGTTGAACTAGGAAAAAAAGTATAGTATTAAGAGTAAAAACTGCTTTAACTCCTACTTATTTATAGATACATGTTTTCTCCATTGGTGCCTGTCACCTGTAGGGTGGGCTATTATATTTTAATAGACTAAGAAAACCCCACCGACATGCTTTCAGGCTCAGTACCCCTTCACCCTACAGCTATTACTCAACCATTCCACCCAAGCGCACTGGACATAAGACCAGTCTTTGTACTCAGCGTGAGTCTTCTCAACTAACTTAGTTGTACATGCTCTCCATAAGGCAGATATATATTTACATTCTCAGTAAGCATTGACAGAAACAGGAAAAGGCTCTCAGCACCGCAGCACATATTTGAAGTCCAGAAAGGGGGATGACTGGGAAGGTAAATCAGATTATGGGAGGGTGTTCTCATTCATAATGCCATGTGTAATCTGTGGAAGCGCGCAACACCAGAACTGCTGTTGATGTGCTGCAGGCTGCAGAGTTGGCATAGGCAAAGACTGCCTTGCAGGTAGCTGATGTGAGGTTAAACACAACCTCCCATTTACACAAAATGACACTCTACACTTTTGGGTGAATGTGATGCAGCTTTTTGGCTGTGGATAAAGTCCTAGAGGAAGATTTGGGAAAGGTGAATGTTGGTATTGGGAATCTTAACTAACGACTTCTTGCCCTTATTTGTGTCCCTTTTTCTGAAAAGAGAATAAGCATTTTGGCCTTAGCTGTGCATTAATATCACGTTTAACATGATCTAACTTCCCCATAGCAAC
>NW_008824001.1:931991-950471 GCF_000699105.1 Pygoscelis adeliae
GATGGTGTAAAGTGATACGTATAAGGAGAGAGACAGCTCCCTTGGAAGTATGTAACAAGACAATAACTAACTTCACCTAGATCAGAGCACGCAGCCTTGTGAACCACACTAGCAGAGCTTCCAACACAGGCACAATACTTCCCCTCACCCCACCTCCATCTCTCTGAGTACCTTCTTCCCCCGCTTCCTCCCTTTTTTTTTTCTTTAAGGAAGCAAATGGTAAAACGTCACACGAGAGTTCAGGGAACTATGTGAGATAAGATAGCGTAAGGCCAAGACACCAGGCCACAGCTATTTCTGTCACTTGGATGTAAATTACCCTTCATGCAAAGTGGAAAGCGGTGGATTTTCTCAGGGCTTCCTGAGGCAGGCAGATTGGGGCTAGTCATTCATGGATAGGTTGGGGTTTATTCATAGTTGGTTTATTTTTGGTCTACTAAGACCCTGTCTTTTTTTTGCCACAGTTGTACATCATTTTCTTTGACTCTTAGCAAAGTTCAGGAGAAGAGAGTTAAAAGAAATTGAGAGCAAGGAATTTCAAAACAGAAATAGCCTGCTTTGTTTAAACAAAGAGTCTGCCAGCATGTATTTTGTTACACTATTACAATGTTCTGAATTCCATCTAAACTTCTCAGAGGGATACAGATCTACATTTTACTTTAGCTAAAGACAGAATTAATCTGAAAAATCATTACAGCAAAAAGAACACATATCAAGCCACCATCGTCTTTGTGCAGAGACAAAAAGTAGGCGTCTTTCTCAACAGAACAAGCAAGAGATCTGTCACAGTAGAGGGTTCCATGGTATTATTTATTGGTTTCTTTTTCTCCTCTGATAGCTTAGCTCAAATCCTTGATCAGAGCAACTAGGAATTGTTCTGCTCAGATGGCTTACTGCATTTTAAGTGGAATGCAATTTAGTGCTCTCCCATCTGACCAAAGCCAAATTCAGTAAGGGAAAACAATTTCCAAAGACCAACACATCCATTTCCCCCTTGAGAGGCCAGACAAAGGTTGCAACATTGGAACAGATTACCAGCATCTGCCTACAGTGTGCCTTTGATAAAAGGGACTGTTAGACTGTAATGGCAGCTAGACTGTCCCTCTTTGCAAAATAACATTAGGCATTTTCCAGATCCCAGTATCTGAGTTGCATTGTGCTTTGTTATTGAGCATTGTAAGAAGCAGTGCAGTAAGATCAGTGTAATAGCAAGAAATAAAAAGCGTCAATCACATCTCTGTGTATACTTCAGAGCTTCTGTATTTTTTTTTAATGTACAGATTTCTTTGCTGCCACATTTCATTTGGGTTTATCTGTGGTATTACTAAAGAAAAAAGGCAGTCTCTGTCTCAAAAAGTGGTTAATAATATATGCACCCCATAGTCCACCGTAGCTTCAAAGAGCCAATTACTGTTAGACTGTTGCATAAACACATACTTAGGAAGCATGAAAATGTGTAATTATTTACCGGATCCAGTACCTAATGCATCATATCTGAGCTCTGAAATGGGAATTACTGACATGATTAAATATAATGGCTCCAAAGGAATTGCTGTAGTACAAGAGGGGCCCTGCAGAGCTATACTCATTAAACCCACTTACATATATATTTCTGTTAAAGATCCCCTTCTCCTGAAAAATCATGTTTTTTCCTGTTTCATTTGAGACTGTCAAATCTACAGGTCTGATGGCCATCCTATTCCCAGCATCAGAAAAGGCCCGCGGGGCCCTGCAGAGCAGCAGGCTGAGCAGCAGTCAGCAGCGTACCCTTGCGCTGAGGACGGCTGACTGCATGCCAGGCAGTCTTTGCCAAAGCACAGTCTGAGGGAGGTGTAGTGCTGGTGAGACCACATCTCGAGTCTGTGCCCTGTGTGGCACTCCCCAGCATGAGAGGCACATGGACATTGACAGAGTTAGTGGGGCTGGAGTGTGAAGTACCCATTTTCAGCCTTGGAGATGTCCAAGTCGTTTGGACAACTGGAGAAGTCAACCACACAAGTGCTATCTGAACAAAATAGCAGAGTAGTTCTGTGCTTCTGGAAATGTTTACAAAGTAAGACAACACATTCCTTCAAGACATTTTAAGATCACAGTTTTGAATGATTAAGACCTTTCTCATATTCTTACCTCACTAAGAGCCTTAGCCCAAAAGTTTAGAAGCATATCAAGCAAATGAAGAGTAAGAATAGTAAGCAAAGATTGAATACCAAAGGGTATTACAAGTCTTTCATTTCCTGCATTTGAAACACATTTATAACTTTGGAGACCACTTTTAACTCCTCTAAGCTTTATGTTTTCAGAGGTGGAAAAAATAAATAGGCCATACCCTACAAAACAAAGTCCTTCTCTCACCCTTTCTCTTTAGGAAATTCTGAGCTTTCGCTGTGCCCTTATGCTCAGCAAGTCGCCTCGAGCCTTACCTGAAACTGCAAGGACTGAGCACTTTCCTGAAGTGCTGCGAGGAGGGAAAGTGCACTTGTCATAAAGAAACCAAAATCACCAAGCTCCAGGGTGAATGTCACAGGTCGTCTCTCTTTCCAGATCTGAGCAGTGTCTCAGATAGGACCAAACAGTTTAAATTCAATATTCATAATCACACAGATGAAAGAGGCAGTACCAGGGAGGACGACGAAAAATTGATGCAATACATTCCACCATCTGACATCACTTAAATTGCGAACGAGCTGTAGCTACCAAGTATTCTTAAAGTAGGGGCCTGTGTAATAGTTATTCCAGTAGCCCCTGTCTTTCAGGCCACAAAGTTCCATGTGTCTTCAGGACATACAGACTTTACAGCCAAAAGGTAAAATGGAATTTATCAAACTTATTTCAATTCCTGTTCTCAGTTGGCATAAAACTACACCACATGTAAACTGATGTGGAGTTTAACATTCATAAAGATGACTTCTGGGATAGGCATGATGCAATTTGCTCCAGCTACAGTCAGATGCCTCTGAAATTGGAAACAGTGTTCTCCTCCAAGGTCAGCTCCTCATTAGTAAAGGAAAACATCTTTAAGCGCTGGTTTAAGCAATTTGATAGCGGATCCAAAGGCAGACTGCATTTCAGGATTACTCAAGGAAACAGAGGACATGAACCATGTAAATTCTTTGTCAAACAGTTTTCTACACTCTTCAAATCTATTTTAAGGTTCAACATCTGCATGTAGGCCTTAACTTAGTTATATTTCTTCAGACCTTCTGCAGAAATATCTTAATTTTGGTACAGATCCAGCAACCAATTCCAGCTTCAACTGGAAATCAAATTTGAAATCCTAATTCCTTATTTCTTTTTGGACAGAACAGTTTCTGAAAGGACAGCTCCGAGGAGTCCAAAAGAGCTTGGACACAGCTGGCATACAGTCAGTTACAGCTTCCTTCTCCACAGGATTTGATTTTATTTTTAAATTCTGCCTGGCACGTCTATTTTTAAAGTTGTTTAGTTGTTTGCATTTTTCTTTCTTTTTTTTTTTTTTTTTAATTGGCTAGGCAGCCCCTTAGAGATTTTCCACAAAATACCAGATCCCTCTTGGTCAGATGTTCCAACGAACGGAAGGAAAACAGCTTGCTCAGCTGAAGCACCGTAATTAGCATATACTGTGATAACTCTCAGTCCTTCTCTAACCTCCTGGCCACACAGCATGATTTCCTTGGGATTTTTGTTTGTTTTGCTTTTAAGCAGAAGTGTAATATTACTGAGAATCACCAGATGGCATTGCTGCAGATAACTTTGATATTCCTGTTTACCTGACTGTTAGATATTGAGAAAATACTTATTGCGATCTAGTGCAGAGTTTTTGCTGATGTTACTGCTCCAGCTCCATTACAGAGGCTTCATTTTCAAATTAAACATATCCAATCTCGATTATATATTTGTATCCACATGTGCCAATGCCTGAGGCCCCACAATATCATAGGATTTGTTTGCAGCGAAGGAATGTGCATGGTTGCACAGGCATGGTTTAGAAAAACAGACACAAGAAATGTGGGTGAAAGATGTTCTTTAGACTGCTTTAAAATTTCTTTGCTTCTTAATTACTGTATTCTTTAAGCTCATTGAAATGATTTACAGACTTTTAAAATTGTTAAAAGGCTACCTATTTAGTGACCTGAATCTATTGGCTGAAGAGTTTCAGCTACAATGGCTGCATCTGCAAATAACCTGGGATCAAATTATATAATAACTCACACCTCATTAAATTCCTCTGAAGAGACCAAATGACATGGGTGGTAATTTTTAGTGCAGGCTATGGTGTATAACATATGCCAGCACTTCAGAGCTGCTGTAGCTCCCAGCCCGCACAGCCCCGCTCCCAGGGATGAGCCCTGGCTCGTGCAGGGTGCAGCTGCCTCCATGGGTCTGACCGATGCTGAGCAAGCAAATACGAGGGTGAATGGACCTTTTCAACTGCTTAGCTTTCAAGGCATGATGAAGTTGTGACATGGCACTTATTTCCCAAATGCCTGTATTTCCATATAAAGTGGTAAGATTGTATTTTCTCTTCTTCATTTCAAAATCCTTCATTTAAAAACAAGGATAAAAATTCATTTCACATGCAAGACTGCCTCACGAACAAAGTACTCACCTCCCAGATATATGCAGAAACTTCACTTTGGTGAGGTTAGGACTTTTTTTCCCCGCTCACAGTATAACATTTCATCCCGTTGATGACAACAGGTTTGTGCCTACAGCCCCATTTTCACACTCGGGCTCGGTTTCAGCCAGATGCAGCCGCCCCGCAGCATTGCCGTGATAGCACTAAGACCAGCGCAGGCTGCAGAGGCCACCAGTTGGGCAGTCACCTGTAGCTGAGCTCTATGCCACAGCTAGAGCATTAGCACTGGATTTATAGTTAGATTGAGCACATCCTCAGGAACTGAACAGCTACACCAGTAGCGATGTATTCCTAATTTCAGAACTAAACCTCCAACGCTATGTGGTAAAAGGAAATTAAAACCTGAGGCTGCAACCACCGTAGCATAGGCTAACAGGCAGAGAAGTAAGTGTGATTTTTGTCCATAGTGCTTGCTTAATATTTTTTTCCAGATGCCCTGGAAAGCTGTGGGTCATTGCTCCGGAGGAGTAATTTTGAATCCAGTGGACAGGCAGCTCTCTTGTTCTTTCCATCATCATCAAGTTGGCATTCTCCTCGGCTTCCAGCAGTCAAAGAAATTCCCAATATCAGTGTATGATCACAGCTTTGTGCATTAGTGAATGAAAAGCCAGATCCCTCAAGGAATTGCTAACGTTGATGAAAGGAGCCTTGCTTGGTTGAATGGGCAGAGGTGTTTCTGGGGCAGGAGGGCAGCTCTCTCATTTGGGGATGTTAAATGCGTAGTTTGTGTCTTCCACAAAAGCATTTGAAACATCACCTCAGTGGAGAGAAGTCTGAGATACTGTTCCCCTTTCCTCACATCTGCCTAGCTGTTGTGCTATTTCCCATTTTATTGAAGCAGATATTAATAGAAACCATCAATGATATCTTTCATGTTATTTCTATTCTGCGAGCCAGCCACAGGCAACAGCAAGGTAGTCAATACCATTGGATGGAATTAATTCAGCTCTAATCCCCATTAAATGGATAGTGGTATGTAAGTCAGGTAGTAAAAGAGACAAGTTGTCTGAAATGCTACCAGTGCAAGGGATGGGCCCTTGGGAGCCCAAGAATTAAAAAATGAGAAAGATAACTCAGTAAAATTCCCACAGCAGAAAATGGATACCTACAGCAGTTTTTAAATGCTTCTATGGATGCCCAAAGAGAGGGCTGCAAATCATTCCCCTCCCTGCATTTTAAGGGCTGACTACAGAAGCAGTAACCCAAGACAGACCCACTGGATTACATTTTTCAATAACATAGCTTTGTTCATATGATTTTTTAATAAAGCCAGCTACCCAGAGAAGAGACCAGGCCTCTGTTTGTGGTTGTACTACAAAAAAGGAGCATAAACAAGAGACAGTTTACAATAATGATTTTCCTCTTTCGGGTTTTCCAGTATTTTTGGCTGATACATAACAGCCAACCTTCTCCATTTATACACCATCATCCCCAAACACAGGCACCATTTTTCTAAATGACAGAAACAATCTCTTATATAAAGATAATTAAAAAATAGTTATTCTCTTCTAGATTAATGATTACAGTTATTTTTATAAAGGAAAAGTGTTAACAAAGCCATTCTCAAAGAACTGAAAAACCACTCTGGGATACCCAAGGTGATCTAATAAAGGCAAATGCACACTGAAAAACCCCTGAAAACGCCCATCTTCACCTTTTGCCTCAGAATACATTTGACACAAGCTAATACTGTACACATACCTTATGTATATCCTGTCTTTGTGGTGTGGTGCAAACCCTGCATGCATGCAAGAACTGCTTTTATAGCAGAAATGTTGTCACGTGAATACTATTTCTTAAGGCTTAGTGATTTAGATGAGAACTGCTCTGCAGCAATTGTTAAAAACGCTTTGATGTTTGTGAGGTACTGCCAATGTATTTCCAACTTGTTACTTTTAGAATAATCATGAATTAAGCCAAACATTTTTGGTAAAAGGATTGAAAGTGTCCTTTGATGACATAAACCAATTGACAAGTGGCTTTAAAAAAGACTGGAGTGAGAGATAAGGAACTTACAAGGTATAAACAACTGCACCTGTGAGATAACACACAAAAAGGCAAAAGTTTAAAGTACAGAAAACAGAAATTAAAGAACTGGGAAAAGAGATAGTAGGTACAGTGAAATACTTATAATAGTCAATATTAGTCATGAATATGAATAGTACATGAATAGTAAATGAAGCTTGTGTAAAGCAGTAGAACAGATGCAGAGAAGTCAAAAGAAAGAGGGCCTCTCTCATCCTCCCATGGGGTAGAGCACACACACGTAATGGTTCCTGCCTCTTGCTTTCCTGAATGAGAGAGGCAGATTTTGATTTTGGTTTCTGACTTGCTTTTTCTTCCCCTTAAGCACTAATTTTGGTTACAGAATCTGGAATTCATTATGGTCTTGGAGGTCTCTTCCAACCTTAATGATTCTATGATTCTATGATTCTATGGTTATTTCCAAAAGAAAAGCAACCTCAAACATTAAAAGGAAGTTTTGTAAGTCACACATTTAGACAGAAACATCTCTGTCTTGCAAGGCTTGAATAGTTTGAACTGCAGAAAGAATAACAGCAGGATGTGAACATGCATGTTTTGCCCTGCAGAACTCTTCTTCCCTTCTTCATTCCCACCACTGAGGTATGGCCTAGAGAGCTGTAACAGTCTCTCAGAGCCATTAAACAACACATCCAATAACTTGTAACTTTTAGAAAAGACAAAGATCACCTCGTCTTAGTAGAAAAACTCAGCAGAGGGGCCCTCCTCTGCTGGTAAGAGCCAGCAGAGCTGCTAACCCAGAGCCTTCTTGTTCAGCCTTGCCAAATTGTGATTGCTCTTTTGGGGAGGAGAGCGAGAGGAGACATGACCTTGGACTTCCCCTCTATGTGCTTTTAGCCCAGAATAAACTAGCTTGGACGTAGGAGGCACCACAACTGCATCAGCCTTGATCTGTGCGTAGTTTTAGGCTGATTAGTCTGTCCAGCTCCCTAGTGAAACACAGACTCTGTTTTGGACTTGGTGTCTGGCAGAGAAGAGCTCATCGTTTATCTGATGGAGCTGCACAGAAAGGTACCTTCCCTTTCCACCACCCCTCTGGATTTCCCTTTTTGTTACTCACCAGTACTGCTCTGGATGGTCCTCACCGTGGTGGTTGTACGTGGGGGAGATGAGGACCGCAGTGATATGCACTCGTCATCCTGGGAGCAGCCCTTCTCAATGGCTCTGACGTAGCTGTGGCTCCTCATGCGGAAGCAGCCTGGCATGGGCAGATCCAGCGCCTCCACCGCCTGAGACTCGAGTTCACTGAACACTGACTCACAGACGGATTCGAACTGACCGTTCACCTCCATCTCACTCACCTGCAGGCAAAGACCGGGCAGGTTCAGTACATCCCATACACCGGCCTACCCGGTACAAACACTCACAAGCTACAGTGGCACAATGGCTAACATCCGTTAGAAGATCCCTTCGCACATGAAGAACAGGTGAATGGCATATAAACATGTCCCATTTTACAAAGAAACAACTGTTAGGGAGAAAAAATAATGTACAAAAAGGGGAGACAGAGGCTTTAGGCAGAGATTCAGCAGAGTTTAGGCTCTTGGTTCCTGCTAAGACTGGTGGGAAGCTGGGAGTCCTCGTAGCAGCATCTGGTTTATCTCACCCTGGGCCCACAGCGGAGGTTGAACCTCTGGCCATTATGACCATTACACTGAAAAAAAAAAATCACTCTTTCATTGAGGGGTGAGGAAACAAAAAAGGTCAGCTTAACCCCGGTACACAATCAGTGCAACTCAAAGGCAATCACAGTGATAAACCTGAGGGGTTGGGAAGCTCGAGGGTAGAAGTGGTAACAAACAGTTGGGAAGGGGAGGCTGATAAGGGAACCAGCTTTGTTGCAGGGGAAAAATGTTTGTATAGCTACATCTCTGGACTGACTCCTTTGGCTGAGAGCGAGAGATGCAAAGGAATCCTTAGACCCTTGTGGAAACAGACACTAGGTGGTGACAAAGACTTACGCTCATGCAGTTAAAGAACATTCAAAAGCATATGGCCTTGCTGCAGGTCTTACAAACCTGGAAACCATTTACTTCGGCTTAATTAGTAATGGATGCTCATGTTTCTAAACTGAGAATAGAGCCCTGAGCTGGCATTAAAGCATGATAATTATCACTGTAGGAAACATGCACATGGAAACCAACACTTGAGGATTTTGTTAGTTTTCAAGCGTGCAAAAGGCCAAGATTGTAAGAGAAGATAAGACTGTGTTAGAGTGGTGGAAAAAAAACATTAGAAATTCTTTTCCAGGATGAATTTTACCAAGGAAAACATTATGCCGAGTACTTGTACACATAAATGAAAAGGGAAATCTCAAAGAGTAGAACATATTTTTTCAAAGGGAAACTGCTTAAAAGAGCACAGAAGAGTAGTGGATAGTACATCAAAAATAACAATCCTACAATGGTGGAGAATAGCCATATCCCCAAATATATATCTCTGAATTAATGCTTTTTTAAAAAAAACCCAGCTTCTTCATATTGGCAGATAACACTCATTCTTTGGCAGACAGCTTTGTATAAGTGTTAGGTGTCCAGCTAAGTAAGTAACCTAACCTAATGTTCATATAGTTACCTCTGAGACCTGAATTTCAGTGCTGTTTCCTCCTAGGTACATCCCGACCCTCTTTCTAGAGCATCAGCCTGTACCCTATGCAAAGTGCCTCACTATAAAATACACAGGTGAATACTCTAAGGTTGCAAGGCCCAAATATAGAATACCGCAGAAATTCAAACTACAGCTCCATTCTGAACAGCACATATATGTTATATGCCACAGCTGAAGTCCTGGAATCAATGATGTCACACACTTTTTTTGACATTGCAATGACCTGACATGCCAATAGTAAGGGGCCGGTATCTGGCACCACAAATCCTGCCCTGCTGCACTTCTGGACTAGTGTAAGAAAATTCTTTTATCCAAGTGATTTATCCAAATGGTGCACTTAAGCAAACAAGCCAAAAATCATACCAAGGAGCTACAGGATTTAGCAGATGAACTACTGGCCCACTGTCCTTGTGGAGTGCTGGCACTTTTGCATTTCTTTCAGATCTGTCCCTGACCAATTCAACTGTACAAGCATGTTGTATGCAAGGACAGGCTGTTTTATGATGCTAAAACTCATAAACTGAATGTGTCACAGCAGCCTTTATTTTTTTTCTAGTTTAGAATGAGCACGAACAGATCTTACAGAATTGCTGGGCAATAATACCTTTGCACTGCGATGTTTGTACTATATAGGTGAAAAGTTCAGAGGTGCATGGGGTTAAGAATGTATACAATAGCATAAAGAAAGCTTTAAAAATTCTAATAAAATACTAATAATATTGTGAAATACAAAATACTATGGACTTAATTTACTTTAGCATCTCAGTCAGCATGTGAACATGTTTTTTTTTTTTTGGAGGCATTTCAGAAAATTTGATTTCAGTTACTAAGCACAAGATCCTTAAGAGAACCCTGCTTAAAGACACTGTTGATGAGCACCTGCTTTTGGAAAAAAAAAAAAAAAAAAAAGAGACTGCTCCTTCCAATGAATTGTATGTTGTGCCACTCATGCATTTGCAAAGGGCAGGTTATGGCACTATCAAATGTTACTCTCTCAAAAAGAGGACTGTGTGAAAATATTTCCGTTTTCTTAAAAACGTTTTGAAAATGTGTGGCATGCAACAGACCGATTCCGCTTAAAGCAAAATCAAGTTTCTTCTATTGCAAGGGCTCAGCCGGTGTCCAGCATGGCGGATGCCCTCCGGGCCGCTGCGGGTGCCTGTCACCCACCTGACTGATGGTGCTCATGGCTCTCATGTAGCTCTCATTGCGGGAGCGGAACTTGGGGGACGTCAGCAGCCCCGCGGGGTCCAGGCTGTCCAGGCTCCTGTTGATGGAGACTTCGCTCACTGCCCTCAGGTAACTGTGGCTCCGGATCTGAAGCTTTGGCGAGTGTTCGCTGGATATCCTGGGAGGTTTGGGAAAAAAGAAAAAAAGAAAAAAAAAGAAAATAAATATTTCACCATCTAAATGGCCTCACCAGGAGTGGGGTAAAGAAGGGAGAGGCCCAACAGTAAGATTGGCTGCATGATCCTAAACACATCAGCTGAACATCCACTTCTCGAAATGCAGTTTGTAGGAACTGTGAGGGCTCTATTCCTCTAAAGGGTTGTTCCTCTCTGAAAACCTGGTGCGGATCAGACCTGCTGGCACTGTGACTCTGACACCCGCATATGTACCCGTGTAATGGGTCTGCTTCTCATGGAGCTTTCAAGGGTGTATGGGCAAATAGCGTAGGCAGATCATACACAACATGCAAATGCACTCATAGTACATCTTAAGCTGGGAAATCATTCCAAGAACTTGGGGCACCTGGTAAAGTTTGATGTGCTTTAAATTTTATTTTATTCCTGGCTTAAGCTGAAAGTTGAGAAAATGTAGGCTAGGGAAGTAGCTTTACATGACTTGATGTCAAATTAGAAGTTTAAAACCTACAGCTGTATTTCTGAAGTCATAACGTTCCCCAGCTTTCCAATACCAGTGACAGATGAGATGCACAAGCAGTCAGAAACGAACAAAAAAACCCTCATAGGTAATGTGCACAAACTGCAGTACTCCTGCCGTATGTGCTTAGAGTCAACTAGCAAAGGTTATAATGTGTAGCTACAATCCTCCACCTGCGAAACATTTTATCCTCTGAAAATGCTGGCTAAGTGCTGTCTTCAGAACCTGAGGTATCCTATAAAGATGTGAGTCACAGAAAGTGATCCAGATCATGCCTCTTGTGCAATACAATTAATTTTGGGGATATTTCTTTTAAAATAATTAATCAATGGATAAAGTATTGAAAGGGTGATTCTTCAATATTTTTATTGGAATATCTTTAATATTCTCCAAGTAGTACGAAGTAAACAAATTAAAATTTTAACTAAATTTTCCATTTTTCAATGTAAATCTCACATGGATGTTTGCAGGTATATGAAAGAAAAATCTGTAACCTAATATCAGGCTTAATCTTGGTCCCCTAGTCTTTAGAAATACATACACAGCTGACCTGAAAGAAGAGAATCCATTTTATGTCTAATTCCTCGAGCATTTGCAGATATTTTGTATTCAAGTAGCTAACGATGGTAATTAGTATGAGCAATTTCCCAGTGGCATGCACAATTCTGGTAATTGTCAACGTATTTTAGGAGGACAATTCCATTGTGTAATCGCACACCTAAGTAGTTCAGAAACTAGGTCTGTTTCTGAATGGTACAATACCGTAATGAAATCTAGGTCACCTCTAAAACACTGTATTCTCTGGCTGCTAATTACCTGACTAATAAATATACGTAAACTTATGCTAATTACTCAATATTCCTGTCACAAGATGAAGATAAAGCCTTTGCTTGCCGTTTTCACTGTACATATAGTGCAACACTCACAGCAGCCATATTCATACGCTTTGACTCCTTACGCCATTTGATTCCACATGACAAAAGTAGAAAGTTTTTTAAACATCATAATTAGTGGTGTTCCAAACTCAAAAAAAGGAAGAGAAAATGATGAAAAAGTCACCGTTACTAGCGCTTAGCTACAACATTTTGATAACTAACACTAACCACGGAACTCTTGGAAAAAAAATTCTTGTCTGTTATTTGATAAAAAATAAAGAAATAAAAAACTAAAAAAGATAAAATAGAATGAATAATTCAACGGACAATTTATCAGATGCATGCGAGCCACTTCACCACCCTGCAGATCTGTAAACTGATGAGCATTGCCTGAAATTTCTGAAATTAATTCAAAATGTATTTTATGAATATGTTGTGAACAATTTGCTGCCAATATGTGACATGCAAAACTCAAATATGCTTGATTAGCTGCCAGTTAGTCAAATACGTCGCCTGGGGCTGTCGCTGTTCACTGATTAGCTGAGCTCACAGGAAGACTGCAGCACATCACCAAATTCAGTGCACAGATATTGCCAGACAGAAATTTGCAAGTGCTGAGGCAGGTGCCCTTTAAAGATTGGAACTAGTATGAGAAGATGCAGGTACCCATAGCAGCAAGATTTTGCTGTGGCAGCCAGAGTACAGATCAGATGCTGCAGGTGTCATGGAAAGCCACCACAAAAGGTACAGAAATTAATTTTCTGTATGCGTTAGTGTTGCATAACAACGTTTTCCCAACTCTGCTTGAAACAAGGGCATTCATCCATGAGAGTAAATGTTTCCCTGTTGTTTCAGATGTGGGTGGTCAGCACAGCTGCCTTCCTTTTCTGACTAGCTTTGTTCCTGACTATACGACTGGCCAGTTTGGCACATATCTAGAACCGTATTTTACAGGTGGCCACTTATCTTAGCCTGCACATACCTCCCATCTGTTGTATAAAACAGACTAGGATATTGGCAGCTGTTGGAGGAGGTGGCCCCTTGCTTGCTGATTGCTACAATCACTGTTTCACTCGACGTAGTGATGGAGAAAAAAAAAAAGGATTTAAAGCATAGACAAAGAAACATCACAAGGTTTGCATTTATAATGATTACTACTGCTTTTATAGCTGTGTAATAAATTGTCACTATATTCTACAGCACACTTTAACGAACAGCTGAAATGCCACTGGAAATTTTGAAAACATTCCATTTAGGAATAAATCTGGCTACGTATGACAGGGGAATATCTGAATGTCTACTTTATTTTTTCAGAGTTACTATTACCAGTAACCTGTAAATGAAAATATTCTTTTCTTCCTTAAGGGTTCAACTCCATCTTCTATTTATCCTGCATTACCTGAACTTCTGTTTGTGCCATCATAATTTCCACAAGTAAGTACGACAGACAAGGGACTGAGATTTCGGGACAGCTCTTTGGCCAATACAAAATGGCCTGTTAGCTCCACTCACTGCATTGGATACATTAATTGGCAGAAGGAGGATATGAATCATTAAAGATCTTGAACGAGCTCCGCAAGCATGCCACGTCATTTCTGTGCTGCAGTGCCTGCCAGTGTGACATGGGACAAGCGCTGAAGGGTAGTCCTCAACTCAGTGCCAGAGCCCTTTCGGAGGGGCTTATACACAGCTCATCCTTACTGCTATGGTAAAAGAGAGATTTTGCCTGGGAGGCTTCTAGTCCCTTGTGGATACACAATGGGATGATCTTGGTTGAAGCAGCATTCAGGGACCCTGCAGCGGGCATGGGGAGCCAGGCGTGCTTTGGGGCTGGGCTATCCCTAAGGCAACATGCTGCGTTCACAGGTGTCAGGTCCCCAAACTGGCTGCACCGTCCTTTTCCCCCATATTGCTGCCCTTGCCCCAGGCCTCACCCCAGAGGATGGGAGCACAGCTACAACAGCAACATGTCGATAGCGCACGGGGTGGGAAGAGTAGCACTGCTAGACGTGCTTCCCAAGAACCACAGCAAGAGACACCAGGAGAAGATGAGGGCTTTGGGTTTCTGCCACTCTGCTGGCTGCCGTTGCGGGTGTCCCAAGGGGATCGACCAGAAAAGGAGCCAGCCCTGTGCTGAGGTGTGTGGAAACAGAGTCTGCCAGCTCCCGGTGGAGAAATAAAGCTCCCCTGGGTAAAGGAAGGCAAGTGCCTCTGATCCAAGCTGTGCCTCAGGGAAGATTTAGGTACCCCGCCTGTGCGGGCAAAACACTGCTGAAAGCCCATGAGAGGTTCTGAGAGGCAGGAGGGTGTTCATTTAAGCAGAAAACGCATTTTAGTGAAGCATCTAAAACAGAAGATCATGTAGGAGTGTAAAGGAAATCTTTAAGCTACCTTTGCGTACCGCCCTTTGGTTTCTGCTCTGTACCTTTCAGACATACCAAGGCTGATTCTCCTGTTTTCATTCAAATATAGAAATGAAAAGATTTAAAATGCACACACCTAATCACCCCTACCACTGTTGCAACATGCTTGTTAATAAGTACTTCTAACTAACTGTTACAGATGTGTTTGTATTTACACAGTCTTAGTTCAGGTGGAAACACATTTTGGTCCCTAATTTGCTTAATCTGCATAGGTAAGCATGGGAGGAGCTAGGCTTAGCTGATTTACTCTGGTTTGTACAGGGAAATCTGAGACAGAAGCAGGAAATAGTCTTAGCCTAGTGCCCCACTCAGATGATGGTCCAGGGTGAATGAAGGGGGAAGGAAAGCTATACACTATCTTTACATACTGCCTTGTCATTTCTGACTTGTATACGCTGGCCATAATTTAGTTCACTCAAATATATATTAAAGGGTTTAAAACACAGTCTTAGCAGATCAAAAGTGAAATAGCTTTGAATATATTCCTGGAAGAGTTCCTTTGCCTTCAAAATGGCTTTCAAATGCCAAAGAGAAGGTAGACAACAGGAATTTACAAGGACAGGCAAGTTTAGTTTCAAATACTTCCTTCAAATTTAGGAAAGCACAACGTACTCTGTCGTATATGTGGTCTTTATGAAAAACACTTTCATTCATTACATTTCATTTATGAATGAAAAAAAGGAGAGACAAGACTGACTATGGCTGCTTTCTTTCCCCTTTAGCCCAGACACAATATAAAAAAGTGTTACAATGAAAAATAGTCCTAAGACTGTATTATCTTCTGCAAGTTCAGCATTCAGATTCATAGCACAAAGAGCAGTGTTGTGCCAGATGGGTACTGTGCTACGCCAACAGAAAATGACAATGCAGAATAAAGTGAAAGTCCAGAAACATGTCCTGAATGTTTCTGTAAGCCAGAAGAGGAGTGTGCTAAAATTTGCCTTCAAACAAACAGAAAGCCCCCAACAACGCACCACACACAACCCAAAACCAAGAAAAAATTAACCTCAAAACCACCACTATTGCTAAATATCCCAGCTCTCATTTTTGTAGCCTACAACGGACAGCTTAGTTCCTCAGGGCTTAGTTATCCTAGGCTGAGTGCCCCACCTCTGGTGTGGCTGATGGGCACATCCAACGTACCTTTCTGTGCTTAATTTTATTTGCACTTTAGTGTTGCTAGATGGTAGAATAATCCAGTGCAATCTGACACAAGGCAAACACTGAAAGACAGTAGGAACATGTACAGAATGAAGTAATTCAAGTGCCTCTGTCTGATCCCAGTCATGAAACGGGTCACCAGGCTGGGGTAATTTGATCATGTTGGCACCTATGTTCTGCTGCTTTTTCAGTGCAGCGAACACAAATCTGTCATGCTACCGATGGAGACAAGGGCAGCACACAAACCGTTTTGAGCATTATTCCCCCTCACCAGGGATTTTTCTGGGTTTTGAAGATCTCCTTTTCTGTTTTTGTTTATAATCAAGTGAACCTCCTCATGGGGATTTCCTACCTTGAAGCTAAAAAAAAATAATAAAACCTCTCTTCAAGTCCTTAGTGTATTGCTAAAAAGCCAAGTGTGAGAAAGAAAACTCTAAAACTTGGAGACAACAGAAAAAGCTCATCTGCTGAAGAACGATTCAATGTTATCAGCACAAAATTGGCATCTGCTTCCTTTTGCATTATAAAAGATTCCACTGATCAGACTACAAATCGTCCTCACTGCATGGACCAGCCAACACATATCACAAAGCCGTGTGGGACATGCCAGTGTCACAGAGCTTGTCACAGGGTGAGAAGAGGCAGAAATTGCGGTATGGTGTATTTGTCTCTGCCTGGTTTTACAGATTCTGGTAGGGCTGCAGAGGAAAGCACTTAAAAAAAAAAAAATCCAGAAGGCCACACAGTTTGGTGTTGCGCAGCTCTCTAACGTGTCTATCTCCAGCTGTTTTGGGTTTTTTGAGTAAGCACATGGTGTCCTGCCAGAAAGCTCCTGTTTGTTTGATAGAGGGCAGCAGGAACTGGATCAGCATTTTTTAGTAGCAAATGTACTAAAAAGCCCAGTCCCTTTTAAAAGTCTCCACGTCTGGCTACTGCCAGCTTCAGAATCAGCCATGAAACCATTTCTTTGTGATTTTATTACAAACCTGCTTCCCTCTCAAAGGACATGGAATCATTGCGTGGTTTTCTTTCTTTTTGGGGTGTGGGGCTGCTGAGGTTGTATGACCATGTTTCAAGTGTATCTTTAGCCCTTAATAAGTGTTAAAATGTTAGCAAAGCTGACTACTGCATAAAAATTCACATGTACACTAAACCAAAGCTTCCCCTTTATTTCAAAGATCCTCTCAGGTGCTGTGTACAATAAAAAAAAAAAAAGCTGATGAATTGAAGGAACCTTTCCTTTGCAATTGACATGCTGTATCTTCTCCCTGCTTTCTAGACACGGCGAAAGAACAGAGCACAGCACGGAAGGGGAACATAATGCCATATGCAATTGAGTTGGTAAGAGAAGCAGATGGAAGATGATGCAGACAGACATTATACAATTCTCTTTAATCAGAAATCTGGTCTAGATGCTGGTGCTGATTCCCATGTGGGGGTGTGTGTGTGGGGAATAGTTGTGAGCGCTCTTCTGTTCCACCCTGGAGAGTGAAAAGAGATGCTGAAACATAGAAACAGTTCAACCCAGATGAACCAGCTCAACCCAGTAACGCCAGGGTAAGCCATTTCTGTACAACAACACACAATTTTTGTTTACACTAGAAAAGAAATGCATCCTCTATTGTCACACCTAGCAGGGTAAGATGTAACATAATTGATAGCGCCCAGCTTGAGAAGAGTAGCTTTCCTCTCAGAAGACCCTCTGAGGAAAGTTGTGGGCCTTCATGTCCCCTATTGCCAATCTTACTGAATACATGCTTAAAAGGGTTTTTGGAGATTCTTGCTTGAGAAAAAGATGTCTGAACCTAGACCAAACATGTGACACAAGGCTCTTGCCTTTTTCAGCACGAGCCTCCTTTGGGCTGGCACTAACGATCCCAGGAACAAGTGTTGCTCACCAACAGAGAGATAAAATTATCTAAGCTGGAAAAGTTCTTGCCTTGTATCAGGTATAGCGCTAAGAACAAACACTGCTGGCGGGCCTGAGTAGGTCAGCCATGCCTGCAGCCCTGCCTGGAGCCCTTTGGCCCATGTTGGGGTGAGGATGAATCCTATGGTGCTCTCCCTATTAAAACCCTCCACCACTGCTTTGATGAACTCTCTCTTTGCCGGCACAAATGTCAAACCCTCCTTCCTGCAGAAGGCGCTCCTTCAGCTCCCCTCGGTGAGGCCAGGCTCACTCACCTGATCCCACATCATGTTACGCTCTTGGTTACTTCAGTGGTTAGTGACCTGCTACACCACTTAGACACACACAAGTCCATGGGACCGATGGGATCCACCTGAGAGTGCTGAGGGAGCGGGGGGAAGTGCTCACCAAGCCACTTTCCATCATTTATCAGCAGTGCTGGCTAACTGGGGAGGTCCCAGTTGACTGGAGGTTAGCAAATGTGATGCCCATCTACAAGAAGGGCCAGAAGGAGGATCTGGGGAACTACAGGCCTGTCAGTCTGACCTTGGTGCCAGGGAAGATTATGGAGCAGATTATCTTGAGTGCCATCACACGGCACGTACAGGACAACCAGGGGATCAGGCCCAGTCAGCATGGGTTTACGAAAGGCAGGTCCTGCTTGACTAACTTGATCTTCTACGGCAAGGTGACCCACCTAGTGGATGAGGGAAAGGCTGTGGATGTGGTCTACCTAGACTTTTGTAAAGCCTTTGACACCGTTTCCCACAGCATTCTCCTGGAGAAACTGGCTGCTCATGGCTTGGACAGGCGTACTCCTCGCTGGGTAAGACACTGGCTGAATGGAGTTCAATCCAGTTGGTGGCCAGTCACAAGTGGTATTCTCCAGGGCTCAGTATTGGGGCCAGTTCTGTTTAATATCTTTAACAATGATCTGGATGAGGGGATCGAGTGCACCCTCAG
>NW_008824001.1:951089-968500 GCF_000699105.1 Pygoscelis adeliae
TCAAGTTGTGCCAGGGGAGGTTTAGATTGGACATGAGGACAAATTTCTTTACTGAAAGAGTGGTTAAACATTGGACCAGGCTGCCCAGGGAAGTGGTTGAGTCACCATCCCTGGAGGTATTTAAAAGACATGTAGGTGTGGCACTTAGGGACATGGCTTAGTGGTGGACTTGGCAGTGTTAGGTTGACAGTTGGACTTGATGATCGTAAAAGTCTTTTCCAACCTAAATAATTCTGTGCCGCCTCTCCCATCTATTGAGACTCAAAAGTCATCCACAGTCTGCTCAGACTAAACTCTTATTTTAGTAATTCAAGTATTTCAGTCTGCCAGCCAGCCACCTGAGAGCATGTGTTTGAGGGCAAGCCCTTCAAGAAGGAGGGAAGGAGATGCCTCCAGGTTCAGTCAGGCACAGCTATTGGCATTGGACTTGGACCGCTTCACTGCCACTTCTGCAATTGCTGCTATTATCGTGAGTCAAATCATACTGTCATTTTCCTCCTGTTGGGTGTCTGGTAACACACTCAAAACATCTTCTTGCACACCTGCGAATCTGCACTTCCTGACGCATTTGTGGCGAGAACTGAAGTTTGAATCTCACTCTGTATTAATATTAAGCTTACTCCTACTCCGAATACTGACAGACAGCTTTTTTCTTTTTTTAACCTCAGGGTATCTGGGATCAAGTTATTCCCCATTGCAGTCCTTGTGCTATTCTACAAAAATCACAGTCTCCACAAGCTCGGACCTCACCTGCTTAATTTAATTTTCAGGTCTCCCCCATTCATACATTAGAAGTTTGATTAATTCTGCCAGTGGGAAAACCCAAGAATTACAGCTCTCTGCCAAACCGCAGGAGGAAAGCAGTTACTTTTCAGGAATGTCACCCGGCCATGTGCTGAGCTGGCTGCACAACCAGCCCTCCCTGCTTAGCACCGCAATTTATGCAGGAGCTCTGGCTTGCTCCCGGGAGTGGGAGGATAGTGCTCCAGCTCAGCTAAAAGGCATCTTCTGGGCAGACTTCCCATAACTGAAAGTACTCCTGTGCTACTCCAAGTTACAATATTGGGCAGTATTTATCCACAAATAATGTTTTCCAGTGAATACTAAAAAATTATTTGCTGTTGAATGTCACATGTTAAATAAATGTTTATTGAAGAGCAATTTTTCCTGACAAATTGCAATGCATTTTCAGTGTTCAGCGTCCTCAACTCCACAGGGACCTGAAACCAGGTGATGGTCACCCACACACTGCATGGCCATGAGCCTGCAAGCCCTGCCACGTGCCTTCTTCTGAGCCACCTAGTTCAGAAAAACATTTCCAAACATCCGGGCTAGATCTGTATAAACATCTCCCAGTGAGATTAGGAACATGTCTTAATTTTGCAAGTCAACACTGTTACTCCAAAACCTTGACGTAAATAAGCAGCCACCTGCATTTTCCAAAAATGCATTTTACATATGCAGCATTTTTCCACTTCCTGTTCAGCCTTCTGCCATTTCAAAAGTTTCAGATACCTACTAAAAAAAAAAAAAAAGGCAGATTGAACACCAGCTGTACAGATGTGCAACACAAACCAAACTATTGGAGAACTCTGAAAAGCAAGTATGTTTTAAAGCAATGAGGAGGGTAGGCTAGTAACTCTACAAGGGAGAAGGGAAAAATCCCAAGTCCAACTAAGCTAAGGGGCTGAACTCACCTTGTTACATCTCTGAGTAACAGCACTACCTCCAAATGAATGTTTGAGAAAGCAAGATTCAGGGCCAAGCATGCTACATGACAAATACTTCGAGTATCTCACCCGCTGTGGGCACACATTATTTCTTGATAACACCTGCAAATTATTGACCTGGACTGTAATATGTGCTGGTGGTGGCTGTGGATTTTCTCTCCTCTTCTCTCTTGATGGGTTCATTTTGAAAGATCATATGTGCACTCTTACTAAGTGGTGTCCTGGTTTGGGCAGGGATAGAGTTAATTTCCTTCCTCGTAGCTGGTACAGTGCTGTGTTTAGGATTTAGGATGAGAACAAAGTTGATAACGCACCGATGTTTTAGTTGTTGCTAGGTAGTGCTTACACTAGTCAAGGACTTTTCAGCTTCCCATGTTCTACCGATTGAGAAGGCTGGAGGTGCACAAGAAGCTGGGAGGGGGCACAGCCAGGACAGCTGACCCAAACTGGCCAAAGGGACACTCCATACCATGTGACGTCATGCTCAGTACATAAACTGGGGAAAGCTGGCTGGGGGGGCCGCTGCTCAGGGACTGGCTGGGCACCAGTTGGCAGGTGGTGAGCAATTGCACTGTGCATCACTTGCTTTGTATATTATTATTATTATATTATGATTTTATTTCAATTATTAAACTGTTTTTATCTCAACCCATGAGTTTTTCTCACTTGTGCTCTCCCAATTCTCTCCCCCATCCCACCGGGTGGGGGGAAGTGAGCGAGCGGCTGCGTGGTGCTCAGTTGCCGACTGAGGTTGAACCATGACAGTGGCTATTTCAGTATCCTCTGTTTTAACTGGTTTGTATTTGAAGAACACTAAGCAGTTTAAAGTGCCTGAAGAGAAGACTGCTTTTTCTTCTTTTCTAAGCAAGTACTTCTAACTTATTACATTTGTTTCTCTGCAGACACCAGGAAGGTGGTGACTTGAAATCCAAGCTACTCCTGATGGCATAGGGGTTGAGAGGGGGATGAGAAGACAGAGCAGTGACCTCCTGGATAACTCTACAGCCAGTTTCTCGAGCTGTGTATAAGTATAGCTTGGAGCTCAGATATGACTTGCAGACATCCCCTCCTGATAAAAAAAATCCAAAGATTTTTGGGGAAACTGTTCAAATAGAGTTGTCACTGACTAAAATAAACCCCTGCAACTTCTCCTGTTGTACCAAAGAAGCTGGCAATACTAACTTTTCTTCTATTATTTTATTTAAAGTAATGTCTAGAATATAAGTAAATGAAAAAATAATGGTGTGCAGTATGGTTTCTGGCAAATTCTCTACTGATTCTCTGGGCAGCAGTGTCTGCTGCTCTGGGAGATTTTCCCTTTTATCACTGATATTGCACAGCAAAAGTGATACTCCAGGAGCATGGAGATTTTCCCTCCATGTAACTTTACCAGAGCTATTCCTCAGAAAAAAGAAGCTTATACCACTTTCCCTTCAGGTGCTTTTACATCAAATGAAATCCCTCAAAAGAAACCCAGATAATTAAAAAACTCCAGCTGTCCATGTGTATTTTATGAGTCTCTCTTTCCATTCCAAAGTCTTTGCAGTTTTGTTTTGCAGTGATTACAAAAAAACCTGTCTGCTGTACTGAGATACAACATGAAGTGATAACCTGTTATTTCAGGTATATGTGAATTACACGGTGGTCTGGACAAGTTGCCCTGTCAATGGTTTTATAAATAGGGCCAAAGCACTGAATACCTCGAGTTGGAAGTCTGCAGCTGATTTCCATTACAAAAACTTTTCCGATTAAATAGAAATTTGCTCAAAAGTTGTAAAATTACGCTTAACACATATTTTTAGATTTTTTTTTCCTTTTTTTTAAAAACAGATGCCTTCTGTGTTACAGGCTATCATTGGGCCAAACTTGTGCAGAATGAACCCTGATAAAGCAGAACTAATTATATTTTGGAGTATGAGAGAACAAAGGAAAAAAAATTCTTGAGAAGCTGCATAATAGTGCCAAACCCAGCTGAGGACTGAAAGGGATTTTTTTTTTTTTTAAATTATTTAAAATAGGTATCTTTTGATCCCATGAAAAAGAAATACCCTGAAACATTTATTTGGATCTGGGAGTAAAGGAATGAAGGAACCCGTTATCATGCCATTCATAATGCTGTTAGTGTTAAGTGCAATGGTTTAGATAGAGACAGTGAGGATGTAAAAAATATTTCTGAAGAGTGGATGCTCTTCAGTGTTGAGGATCTTCAAGGATCTTCAAAGGGGTTTTGCACCTCATTCTAAAGGAAGAAAGCCTTTAATTCCTGAGAAAGTCAGCTGCCTTCTTGTCCTGTAACAGTAGGCATTCTTAAGTATTTCCAAATATTTATTTGAATTTAATTGTCATACTTAGAATCAAAATATATGCTTTACTGAATTGGGACACTGCTCTTTTCCAATGAAAAATTAAAGCAAAAAAATCCAGCAAGGTCAGATGAAAAAGAGAAAAAATGCCCAAACTTCTGTGTTTCATAGGGAAAGGAATAAAGCTAGTTCCTTACAGAGGAACTGATTAATAGTGTGCGTTCTATCTTGTATAAATCACAGACCAACCAACCACCTGTGAATGAGTTAAGAAAAAACTCTCTCCTTTTCAAATGATAGGATACGTGGTGAAGCTGAAGATGGCCTTCTGCCCTACTCAGAAGATTAAAATATCTGGATATCTATGCTTTTGTTTAAAACACCGTAACAGAAAAAAAAAAGGAAAGATAAACTCTAAAATTTTCTGGATAAATAACTTCTACCTGGCATTTAAAACCACGGGCAATGGAGTGTGGCTCATGGGTTCAGATTTCAGTGTTGACAGAAATTTGCTATGTGACCTGGAGGAGAAGTATAAGCTCTCAGGCCCAGCAAACAGGTATGTTAATACTTCCCTACAACGCCTCTCAGGTGGCTTTGTGATGCTGAATTAAAGTTAGCAAACATGACTTCTCGATGGAAGAGAATAGTGGCACCATATTTTTATTATATTACTGGAGGCAAAAGTGATAGAACAACTGAAAAAATAAAATTCAGCCCCAGAGACAGATATTGTATATAAAGCAGAATAGCTGGTTAATAAAGAGTAAAGAGTGTTTGGTGTGATGGTCAAAAGGTACTTTAGAAGAAATGCATTTTTTGATTAAAACCATTATTGACTATGGATGGTGATTTACAATATCATCTCAAGTCAATGGTTTTGCTGAGGTAAGACAGAACGCCTTGAAAAGATCTCCAGCCTAGTAAAACTTCAGTGAGCTATGGAAAAGTTTAATGCCTAAAATGTCAATTTTAAGCAAAGTGTAATGAAACCTATATTACTTTCTCAAGCCTCACAACTCTTATGAGGGGGGTTGCAATTTTGCCCTGAAGTTACATAATTTAATTGAGTTGTATGAGGAAGTACCCTTTTCCTTAGATTACCTCTTCCTTAAATGGCTGTTGTACTTATAGCAGCTATTTTTACTGCTCAGATTGTTTGTCACCTTGATTAGGAAAACAGCAACGTTATGATAATATATTAATCCATTTTTTATTGTCAGGAGCAACAGGGCAGAGACCTGTCTGATGATGTTTGAACACCAGCATGTCTTTGCGTGCAGGCGGGATGCACAGGGCCACCTTCAAAGGTCTGCTCAGCGTCCTGGGACTCTGGCTTCTCCTGTGATGTGCCAGGTAAGGGCCAATTTGTCAGCCCACTGAATTTTGTCCCCCTGACTAAGTAGATAGGGGTTGCTGCTAGGCAAATCAAGTGGAGCATTCCAGCCCTGCAACCAGAATTTACATTTTCCTGAACTACCCACGAAGGGATGTGTTTGGTCTCTCTTAATGACATGAACATGCCTGAGCTGCCCACTGGTGTGTGGGCATGCATTGACACATCCAGGTAGATGGAGGAAGCACTAATATCCTGCTCACTGTCCAAACACAGTTCCCAGTATTGCACCATGACTAGACAAACTAAGCTGCCTCAAATTCATCACTTTTTCAGTTTAGCATGCGTCAGAGATCAGCTGTGATAAATTACCTGGTTTGGTGTAATGTACCGTGTGGAACTACAGAAATGCAATACAAGTGGGGCGACCTTCTTTATGTGACTGCTATGGGGAATCATGTAATATAATGTACAGAAGGGACTGGGAAAGCTTAAGAACACTGTAGAGAGGGTGGCCTTGAAAATTTGAAAGGCTGGTCATGTAACATAGTCATGAACGTGTGCACAGAGGCACCACGGATTACCAAGCAGGCAGGGAGCTGGAGGATGCTAGCCTGAAAAAAGTAAGTTCCCAGTAGCTAAGCTAATGGAATAATTCCTCGAGATGTTAATAAAGAGCTCCATTTATTCTCACTGGAGCCAGCCAGCCACTAGAGGGAGGAATAATCTAGTGCTGCCAATGACTGCTATTTATTACGCTTCTGCAATGCATTATGTTTTTCTTAAAGCTCATCTCATGAGGCTTGCAAAACCTTCCCAGTTAAAGGAAAAAAAACAGCCTTCGAGTTTTCACAGTTGGTGAAGAAAGCACACAAACACAAAGTTCAAGGACTCAAGAAACAGAAAACGTAAAAAAAAAGATGCTGCATACCTATTATATCTTAGAATATATTCTGATTTTTACAGCCCAGATGAATTGTGGACCTGATTTCCAATTAATTAGGATTCATAGGGAAACTTGCTTTCATAGCATTCGGCATATCATTACAAAAATGATTTAAAGCTTTTCTATGTGCTTTTCATGAATGAAGTATTTTTCTTGGTGACTAGAAAGGGCACGTCAACACTGGGGTTGAAAAAGGAATTTTCCTTCTGTCCAGAAACTGGCAACTTGCTAAAAATGTTACTTCCATATTCTTTAAGAATAAAGCTATTTGAAAGTAGAAACCAAAGAAAAGCCCAACACAATAATACACTCTCAATAGCTGTATTACCAATCTTGCTCCTTTCACTACAGATAGCTATGCTAAATATTCATTTATAGCAGGAAGGAAGCAATTTGGATATGTGAAGGCAGGTTTTTGTGTGTACAGCTATTCGCTACTCACTAATGAGAAGATATGCAGTAACAGGAAAACAATAAAATTAAAAAGTTGTTTTCATCTAAAGATAAGCAAGTAATTAATTAGATAGGTAATTGCTAGATGTTTAGCAGGTCAAATCTTGGAGTTTTGCTGAAGGTCTATCAATGGGAAAGTTTAAGTCACATTTTTTTCCTCAACTTAGATAAATTCTGCTTAAGTTAACAGGCCCAGTCCTGCCTTTCCAAACAGGAAAAAAACCAAGCTTAAACTCAGCAGAAAAAAAATGGATCAATATTCCTCATAAGAAGACTGTGGCAAGCTCATGGATAATCTTTTCTGTTGTGAGTGAACTAAGATCTTGGGATTTAAGTAGAAAACTGCTCCTCCAATAACTCATGTGGGTTTTACTGTCCCTGGCTGCACCATGCTCTTAGTGGGCAATTAGGCTGCCATCAGTACGGGGCCATCGGTGCTGCTGTCAGGACTCTCCAAAGAAGAGAAATAAGGAGACAGTAACAGAGATAAACGTTTCTTGCAACCTTCCAAATGGCTTTTCATCAGAAAATTCACAGGTTTTCCAGGAATAGACATCCACAGAGCGTACAGTGGGAACCCCCTCCACTCAGCCAGACTGTGATTTTCAGCGTGTGTGGTGTGCTTGCTTCTCCATGCAGCACAGACCATGGCAGCTCAGGCTCTGAGATGTATTAAAATATCTTTTCCTAGCTCTGAAGGCCTTCCCTATGGGGTCAAAAAAAAAGGCATTTTAAGATTCCCTTCTGCTATACTGTGAAGGATAACAAATACAAAGAAAATTTGTAGAGATGTGAGTGGGAAGCCGTGCATTAGCGTACGTAGGCAGGGCGTAGAGGGAAGAGGAGAAGTAGGACTAGCTGAAGGGAAGCATGCCTATCTATCATTTACCCCCTGTGAAAGTATCCGAACCACCTCTGGGACATATGTTAGCAATGGGTGTGGGCTGCATGGTGGTAAGAGGGGGAGATGTGTCAAGTTATGAGAAGATCGTACCTATGAATTTCAACAGACACAGCAAAATGCAACATGAGTTACTGTTACTCCCAGAAGTAGTGTGCTCCCCTTCGGGTTTTCACACATCACGGGGAGAGCAAATACGTACAGCAGGTAGAAAGAGAGAAGAGAGCATCCTGGCAGCAGGATGCATGTGGGAAGCACAGTTGAGGAACTACAAGAACCGACCCTTTTATCCCTGGCTGAGGTCTCGCCAGCCTCTGCAGCTCTTCCTCCGGCAGGGAAGTATGAAGACAATTCAACTTCTTTCCCACGCTGTGCCTCGCTGCTTGTGCAATATGGTGGGGCTCTTCCCAGGCATCTCGGTGAGCACAAGGAAATGCTGCTGCAAACCTTGCTTCAGGAGTACAAAACAGGAGCTAAGAGCAAGGTGGCAATGACTAATGATGACGGTATTAGCATTTCTGCAGCCTCTTTAGAAGGCTCCGTAATTGCTGCACTAACTGTAATGAATCAATCCTCGTGACATCCCGATGTGCAGGAGGTAAGTGTTATTATCCCTTTTTACCCAGAGCTGGAGGCACATCGATATCCGCAGCTGGGAAGAGGCCAGGCAGGGAGCAGCAGTGGTGGGCCGCCCAGCACTCCTTCCTCGGCCCCTGCTCCCGAGGCCACAGCCTACCTGCCGTGGAGGCACAGCACGTAGGTGTGGGGGCCAGACTCTCCCACCAGCCTGATCCACTCTGGCAGAAAAAGGGGCACCACACCTCAGAGTTTTGCAAATTCAGTTCTTCGTTTTAGTCACTCGACTGATCCTCCCCTTCGCTACGGGAACAATGCAAGCCAGGCACTCGTTCCAGGTGCACCCCTCACGCTCTTTTTAGACCTGAGAGACACCGAGCAGCCAAATCATACCTTAGAGTGCTCCTGAACTATAATTAACCTTAGTGTATCATTTTATGGAAGAGAAAGCTGTTAAATGTGTCTGAATTCAAAATAACTTGGAAGAACAGTGGCAAGATAATGTTTTTAACAAGCAGCTTGATTAACTCATGGCAGAGGTTATCATCCCATTGTGTTGGGTAGGAGGCTGACATTTAAAACTTCGTATGTACTTTGTCAGGGGGGAGAAAAAAACCTCCATAACTCAGATTTTAAACGCTACACTTGAGACTTGTAAACAACCCACTGCAGAATCGAGTACTGAGGACCCAGATCCCAATTGCATAGTATTCCCAAGGACTTTCAGAGAAACAGTCAACAATCATTTTTCTGTGCCTTATCCCTATTAAGTCTCATGCCCTAGGGAAAAACCCAGTGTTGATTTTGAGTACAGTGCATACTTCCCCACGGAGAGGGACGCCCTCCCAATGGGTATCTCAGGCCTGTATTGGGGGCAGTGGGCAGCCCAGGGAGCAAGGCAGGGGATTTACATTCATCTCAGATCTAACCTGGATCAGATCTAACCTTCCAATTCTGGCTGGCTTCAGGGCTGCCCATGATAGAAACACTGAGGGAGTAATTGTGAAATATAAGATAATATAATAAAAACTGTAAGATTCAACTCAGAGGTAAGTTTTTACCTGTTTTTGGCTAAAAAAAAGACTAATTTTACTCTTCCTCTCTAGAAATAGAAATATTCTATTTATGAGAAGGGATTAGATTTTTTAAAAATATTGATAGTTGAAAATATTGTAAAACAGGCTTGCAAATAAGCATCAAGAAGTTCTAAAATCAGTGTTTTAATTATTACTTTACATGTCAATTTTATTTCACTTCTTCTTTAAAAATATTCCTTAAAAATAAAGATTCTTCCTCTATGTATTATTTGTCTATTACATACATCATTTAAAGGAGGTACATAAAATAAAACACATAATCTGTAAACATATTCAAAAGATGAAGAATCTCTGCGACATCAACATCAAACTACAGCCCTGTTTTTAAAGAGACAGGTGATTAATTCTCTGTATGAACTTCAAATAGATTATTTTATTATTCTTCGGGCTGTTGCCCTTAAGGGAACTAGTTACATTAAGTAACAAGCTACCATTATGTGGACATACTGACTCTGAGAACAGGGGAAGGAAATACAGTCATAACATGCAATTTCAATAGAAAAGGAGCGCTTGTCAATCTTCTGCCAGAGGCAAAACACTCAGGCAGATACCGCAGTCATCACAGAGGTATAACGAATCTGATTAACGTCTCTGGAGAAGGGACAATTAGAGCTGATAGGATAAAGCCTCCTTGGCGTTCACGCATGTTTGCACAGGGATCAGTGCGCAAGGGCTGCCTGACCGCTGGTCGATGGCAAGGGCACCTCAGCTGCCAGGCTGCGGTCATAAGCCACCGTGACAACTTCTGTCCGGAGAACTGGAGCAGGGAGCAAACCCAGTTGCCCAGGAAATCACTTCGAAGATAGCTTGAAGCGTGACTGAGTGCAACTAACCACCACGTGTACGGTGGCAGCAATGGAGCACCGAAATGAAGGAAGGCATAGCCATTTTCCAACACAAGCTGCATGCCTCCCTGGCAAGAAAAGGATGCAAAGAGAAAGATCCAGGAGTGCTAGCAACAGACCAGCTCTAGTCAGGACTAGAAACTGTGGGATAAAAGAACCGTGAAAGACTCACAAGGATGATATTAGTAAGAGGACTAGTGAAAAAGGTTAATAATTAAATCACCACTGATGAAAATCTTAGCAGGATAGTGTGTTAGGATCAGGGCTATAACGAATGAAAGCAGAAGAGAATGCTACACACTCATTATTTTCAAAGGTGTGAAATTCATTAAAAAAGGAAATAAAATAAGCAGTGGGGAGATGGAAATACAGAAATAGTTGATAGTCAGAAGGTCATTCTGTCACTCTGTGAAGGGACAGTGACTCTAGATGTGGTATTCTTCATGCAGATCTTGGCTCTTTTAATGGTGAAAGGATGCTTAGCTAAGTCCTGAGCATTATTACTTAGGAATATTAAGGAATTACTTAAAAAAGAAAAACAGAGAGAAAAGAAAAGAGAAAGGGACAACAGAAATAGTGACATAGTGCTGACATTCATTCCAGCCACTGTCAGTCTAACATCTTATTTGAATAAGGCATCATCCACTCTCTCTCAATTCAAATTTGTTCTTTACAGGTAAACAGCAATTAATTTGTGCCCCAAATCAAATGATCTCTAAGGGCGGGGGGGGAGGGAAGTAATAGACAGAGAGTTACTGCTCTGCCAGAAATTACATTCTACCCAACAGTAAATGACTGAACAACTGCAGCGGCACAGCCTGACTCACCAGCATTTCAAACAAGTCTGAGCAACAAATCTCTGCCAAAGCCCTGTTGTCTCACAGCTTTTACAGCCACATGACTGAGATGAGTCCAACAGATCCTGCACTAGTCTGAAATCCATGGCTAGACATTTAGATTGGAACCTATTGACTAGACAGTGCCAACGTTTCTGAGATTTCTAACATCTTTGACTGCAACTTCATGAGGATGGTTGAATGACATGTTGGCTACACCCCACTCGAATAAGGAAAAAAGACCTTTTCAAAGTCAGAAATTGCCCACCCCCCCAATTCCAGCTTTTATAAATATAATTTCTATCACTGCTATAAACATAAATATTATGAGATGAAGTCATGACTCAGTCGATGACGTCATTGACACCATTTCACCCAGAGTGGTTGTAAGCTTTCTGCATTACGTATTTATATATCCTTGGTTTAGAGATTTATGCAAAGTGCAGAACCAATTATTTCTCTAAATGTGATAAAAGCAAAGCAGCAGTTTTAAGTTTTGTAAAACAAAGAGTAAAAGTAATAGATGAAGTAAGAACCTTGTATTATTTTGCATTCTAGCATGTTTTCCAATTTTTGTTATGCAGACAGTAATAAATATTGATTATTAAGAGAGTTTTAATAAACGTCTATATTATGCCTATTTTGGTGTAATAAAGTAATAAATAATAACTGTGAACATTTTTAGGACTAGCCCAAGGACGACTACCTTCCAAAAGAAGTTTTTCAAGGTTTCCTTTCAAGTGTAGAGTAATGAAGGCTTAGCACAGATTTGCAATAGCAATTGTCAGATATAAAACAGGAGATTTATATACTAGTCCTGAAAGCTCCTGAGCTTGCCTTCAGCATGATACATCACTGTCACAGTGCAGAGCTGCACAGACACAACCCAAGCATGGCTGCCACCTTGACATCACTTAAAGAAAGGGAAGGATTTGGGTGCTCTGGATGTGGCTGCTGGCATTTGGGGATGACAAAACCAGTTAGTGCTTTCTGTGGTCCCTGGGCTTGCTGCAGGAAAAGCTGCTGGGCAGCTGGAGTGCAGGCTGGTCAGGTAGCACAGCCCTTCTGGAGGGGAATGGGAAATTGCCGTGCAACTCAGCTACAGATGCAACTGCAGAAATCTCTCACAGGAACTCAGTAGCTGCTGCAAAGGTGCTTTCAACAGAAATATTTTTTTCACACCAGCAAATAAAACAAGCAGTGATCGTATGATGGTTCTCTATCTTTGTGGTGTACAATGAATAAGAAAGCTGGCACAATGTAAGAAAGTCTTTAAGGTTTTTCCCTAATTTGTCCCCTCCTGAAAAGATTTACAACTTCATTAGGAGGAGAGGAGATTTTAAAAAGTCAGGCCTCTTCAGATGAACTTTCATTCACGTGTGTCACTGGGAGCAGAGTGGTATTTCATGCTGCCCTACTTCAGCACCTCAGCAATCAGGGGCCATACACTTTCTTTGCTGCCCACCGCCCCTAACCTTCATCCCATACTGCACCCAAGCCAGCAGAGAATTACTAAAATAAGTTGAAAGTTACTCCATCTTAGCAGTAACACAAACGCAAGAAAATGCAAGAAACAAATGACTGGGCATCAACATGACTTAGACATTAATAGTATCTTTTATTTGTAAGGGCAGAACAATTACTCACTTTCATGTCTCTTTCTCTCACCCTAACATGATGCAAATTAACAGAAGATCCCAAAGCTTGTCTGCAGAAACACTGTTTGTCTTGTAACTTCACATTAAAACTAAAGCAAAATACACTATTTTAACTTTTTCCATTTTTCATCTAAAAGGGTTCCAGCATTTCACAGTGAAAGAATATTGCACTTCTAGCTGATCAGAACAGAAAATTATTATGAATAATTAACTTAATTATTGTTGCCTGTTTGCTTGTCTTGTTGTGTTGGACATTAAAGACTCCAGACTGAATTTTGTGCAAACGCGCATCTCTTTTTATGCCTGTGAATTTTCTGCATGGCAGATTTAATACATCAGCTGAGCTCCCCTTAGCAAACTAAACCAGATAGTACAAGATCACATACTGAGAGTCAAGCATGGTATGGCTGGCAGCAGTCGGAACATAATTTCAAAACGCTAGCAATGAAATAACATTTCAAATACATGAAAGAATTGCGCAGCACTGCTGTGGGTGGGTATCTATATTTACCATTCAACAGCAGGCCTTCAGGAATAATTTGGTCCTGATGAGAATTTTATTTTTATATTTAAAAGATAAGTTAAGGAAGTAAGAACAGTGGTAGTGGGTATATTCAATAGCCTGAGAAAGACAGATAGAGAATCATAGAAGATAGGCCTGGAGGGGTCTTCATGAGGTCATTTGGTCCCTCCTCCTACCCTAAAGCAGGATCAGCAATACCTAAATTTGTCCTGACAAACATTTTCTACCCTTTTCTTGAAAATGTCCAGTGAAGTGATTTCTTTTGGCAATCCACTCCCGCGCTTAACTATCATTACCATTAGGAAAATTTTCCTAACATATAGCTTGTGTATGCCCGTGCAGTCTAAGGCAGTATTTCTTCTCCTGTCCCCACTGGACATTATTAACTTCCTTTCTGAGGCAGCCTTTTAAGTAGGTGGGCAGAAGCAGGGCCAAAAATAAACAAGACCAGTTTTGCACACAAACATGCAGGCTGGCTGTGTAAAAACTATATCCTGAAAGAGATGGCTGAAAAACACATCTTGGTTCAGCGATTATAATTGTGTTTCTTAAAGCAAGCCCTAGAAGTGCCCATTTGGCCCATAATGTACAGCGATAGACCTTGCTTTTTAAAACAGACAATGGGATGGACTTGAATTCACCAAAATCAGTTGCTCTAAAATGAATAAATGTTTGCAGGATTTAACTGAGAACAGCCAAAAAGTTGGAAGCCCTCACTTCCATCTGTGCTATGTCTAACATAAAGCTAAATCTTGTGCAATGTTGAGCCAGATGACTAGATACCGGACAAGGATTTTCATTTCTGCAAGTAAGGCAATCATCTAAATGAGGTTGCAGCTTTTCTTTAACAAATTATTGACTTCCAAAACTCTGCTTCAGTATTGCCAAAAGATCACACTTTGACTAGCAAAGTTAAAGGCTTTTTTTTTTTTGGCTGATGTTTATTCTTATGTAAGTTAGTTGTAACTGTTTCATTGCCTCAAATTTCACCAAGTAAAGGTAAAAGTACAAGTGAGGCAACAACTGTAGTAGAGGTCACAGATTACAACAAAATTCTGACTTCTCACCTTAGAGAAACAAGAAATAACATTATTTATACAAATGTGACAATACTGACCTAACAGGGCATAAAGGCATATGGAGCTAGGTGTGGATTGACACAAGGGTAAGTTTTACGATGGGATAAGCACTGTCTGCTAGCAGTGAGACTGTAGTAGCTAGGGCATCTCAGTTTCATTGCAAGATGAACTGGTGAGGATCATCACAGAAACAGAGAGGAGGAGCGCCCATCCTACCTACGTACTATGCAATGAACCGTAGGAATGCCCTGCCTCCACAGAGGATTATACAGTGAGATGAGCGGGTTCATTTCTGTGCTGTAAAGGCACACATACCTTTGTGTGAGGGGACACAAAGCCCAGAAGGGAAGCTGCCGTGGGGCACAAGCTTTCTCACATGTCCATCAGTGATATTAAGCATTAACTGACCGTACATGCTTTATATATCCATCAGTGGAAAGTTGCAACTGTTCGTTAAAAGCTCCAAGCTCTAAGTTCCTTCAATAAATCAATATCCTCTGCTCCTTAAATATCATGTACACAAAACAGATGTCAGCTGCCATAAGGAAACCATTGACTCCAGAGGTATGCACACCTACTACCTCAAAATAAATATATTTTTTATTGTCTTGCCTTTCAAAATTTCTTCTGACTTATAAATTATTTCACTGAACTTAATCATACCTGACACATAAGCCTGAAAAGTGAGAAACATGTCCAACAGCTTCTCCTGAGCTTTCAGAGAGAAGAGAGAAGGGATTGCAATAATATGAATAAAAAGCTAAGTAATATTTCATGCATCAGTGACTGCGAGCTGGGAAAGTTACTACCTAGGCCAACAATAGTTCCAGAATATTATTCCTTCGGCTGCATATCCAAAGTTCATGGAGATGCTCCAGTCGCTTTCACGGGAAATCCAAAAAACTCCCCCTTGAAGCAAACAAACAAAACATACCTCAAGGAAAACGGAAACAAATCTTTCACTAGCTAAAGGTTTGATGAAAATGAAAGAGACCGCAACACGAAACAAGGAAACACACTGTACTGGAAACATACTGTAAAACACTAATAAAAGATTAATCAGACTTATTCCTTTTGTACTAATTAGGAAAGTCATTGTTCCCTAATTGGAAGTCACTCAACAAGAAAGAAGATTAACAAGCTTCCCTGCACGTGTCTAAAAATATTCACTATAAGGAAGATGAGGTATTGCATCACCTTATATTTTCCCTCTCCCTTCCCCCTGTATGTGATCTGGGCCAGTGAAGTTAATTGGACATTTTCATTAATTTTAGCAGAATGAGGACAACACCTCAATTTAAAAAAAAGTATGCTTTTGTTTATATGACAGCTTTGTCTGGGGGTATTTTGGAGCATGTAATAGTAATATAGAAACACCTTAAAGTAAATAGGACCGCATTCCTAAGACCAAGATGGTTTTCATACCTAAGGATGTATGCTACGCTGTATGGTGAAGTGCAGTGTAAGGACATCAGCTTCAGTTTGCTCAAATGCCAGAACAGCCTAGCCAGTGTGTGAGGCTACAATTATCCTTACATGCCTTATCATTTCCCTCAGGACAGACACTTCCCAAGAGCAGCATTTTAGAAAATCTGAGAAAGTGGGAGAACCATCTCCGGAGTTTATATTGTTCCATAGTTTTCTGAGAGCTGTATATTTCAGTTTGAGAAGTCATGAAGATATCTACGTACTCAAATGCATGTGTTGCATCACTATAGGAAAATCAAAGCTATAATGACCTCCAGCTTTGCGCATAACATTTAACAACAACCTTGCCATGTGACATTTAATTTGCTATGTCTTTAGTGTAAAAAGCTTTTGGACCTTTGCTCATCCTTTCATTCACATCAGTCCTAGCATCATGTTTGAAAACAGACATTATGCAATTTCACCATTAATTCACTCAGTGCAGATGATGTACTTTACCTTCCCATCAGCCTATACGGATGTGCCCATGTGTGCATATCACCTTCCTCCTGATCACCACAAATTACCACCAGACAAAACTATTTGGGAGCTTTGCAGATTATAAAACTGTTTTGATTGTAACTTCTTTGACTTTTACAAGGATCAGGGGATTTTCTATCTGAAACATCTTATATTATGTAACAATGGGGTGCTTGGATTTTTTTTGCAAGTCATCCTAGCAGAGCTGGTGCTGCAACTCTGTCAAGATTTGATTTGTAATACAGGTTAACCCTAGCTTGAAGGCTTGTCCTCCAGGAACTGACCCGACCAATTCTCAGACAGGTGATGAAAAGTTGGAATTCAGGATGTATAAATCAGATCTACCTCTTTCTTCTTGCTTTTGTCACTGTTATTGCTTGCTACCAGATTCTGCCTCTTAATTGAGCTTGATCATTTACTGTGATTTTATAGGATATTAAGAAAAATGGCACAGAGGTTTTCAAAACTATTTTATCTTCAGATTCCTATAAATATACAAGTAGAAAGTACTTACACTATTTGTATTAGCACATAAAAAATATAAGCCTGGATGTACACAAATAACATGCACATATTTTTAGATATTATATTTGGAATGTCTCTGATGAACTTTAAAGTTAGGAATTGGTTGCTTCATTCTAAGTGTCACTCATCTATGCAGTACATCACAGGAATAGATGCAGGAACACAGGTCAGCAGGAGAGCGCCTGAAGAGCAGCACAAAGGAACTCCAGCCAGTAAGGCAGCTTCATCGGGGGCCCAACTTAAATGCCTCTGTGCAAATGTGCGTAGCATGGGGAATAAACAAGAGGAGTTAGACACGTGCGCCCACCTGCAGGGCTACGACCTTACTGGCATCACTGAGATGTGGTGGGATGGCTCCTATGGCTGGAGTGTTGGGATGGAGGGATACAGGCTCTTTAGGAAGGACAGGCAGGGGAGACGAGGACGGGGTGTCACCCTCTGTGTCAATGAGCAGCTGGAGCGCATGGAGCTCTGCCTGGGGATGGATGAGGAGCCAACTGAGAGCTTATGGGTCAGGATTAAAGGGAGGGCAGGGACAGGTGACATTACGGTGGGCGTCTGCTACAGGACACCACACCAGGAAGACAGAGCGGATGAGGTCCTCCACAGACAGAAAGGAGCAGCCTCACGCTCACAAGCCCTGGTCCTCATGGGGG
>NW_008824001.1:970356-975806 GCF_000699105.1 Pygoscelis adeliae
GTGGGTGAGGAATTGGTTAGATGGTCGCATCCAGAGGGTAGTGGTCAACGGCTCAATGTCCAGATGGAGACTGGTGACAAGTGGGATCCCGCAGGGGTCCGTATTGGGACCGGTACTGTTTAATATCTTCATCAATGACACAGACAGTGGGATCGAGTGCACCCCCAGCAAGTTTGCAGATGGCACCAAGCTGAGTGGTGCGGTCGACACGCCTGAGGGATGGGATGCCATCCAGAGGGACCTGGACAAGCTGGAGAAGTGGGCCCGTGTGAACCTCATGAGGTTCAACAAGGCCAAGTGCAGGGTCCTGCGTCTGGGTCAGGGCAACCCCCGGTATCAATACAGGCTGGGGGATGAAGGGATTGAGGGCAGCCCTGCCGAGAAGGACTTGGGGGTACTGGTGGATGAAAAGCTGGACATGAGCCAGCCTTATCTAGATACAGACCTTCATGAAGTTTGCTGGAACTTCACATCTTTCAGACTTCTGTCTCTCTAGCAAACTTGGTTAAAGTTGGCCAATGGATTCAAAAGTTACTGGGAGGTGGAGGTGACAGGTTGGCATGTGGGCAGACAATGTAATTGCATACTTTTTTTCCAATGAATACCAGGCTAAACATAACCAAGGTACATATAGATAGTGAAGGAATATGTCCTGAATCAAGCTCAGCTGTAATAGAAATGTCAGTTATCTGTTGCCTGCACCTTCTTTAGAAGTTAGCTAACCAGTCCATTTTCCATCTGCTCATAAGTGCAAGATAAACTTTTGCCACTTTTTAGGAATAGGCAAGAAAATGTAACTTTTTTCCAGCTGGATCAGTTTATCTAGACTGTGAAAGATTAAACACCAAGAGGATACTGCCAGCAAAGACAGAGAGAGAAAGCTGCTTACTTCCTGGTAGGATAATGAGAGTGCAGCAGCGGAGGTGTGCATTTCAAGATCACAGCAAGCTGTAGTTATTCAGAATGGTACCACAGCATATGACACATATGCTGTAACCACATGGAAACCATGGCATGGGAGGAATATTGTAGGAGGGAGATTGTAAGGTATAGCAAGAAAAAAAGACCTCAGCAAAAACAGGAAAATAAATTTGTATTATGTAAAGGAGATATGACACAGTTGTGCTGTTCAAAAGTTATTCCTTATATAAAAAGAAACATTGGTAATAATGAAAACCCTTTCTTAGAAGAGTAGGCGCATGAGCTATGGTAGGTAGGTAGGTGGGAGGAACAGTGTGGGTTGTGAGACCAATATTAGACTTATACTCAGAGAGGAAAAGTCCCACAAGATGAAAAATCCCTTCAAAAACAACAGTGAAAGCAAAAGGGAACATGTTTTTAAGTTGTTTGCTCTGCCAAAGATGAAAGTGAAGCCAACTAGAGACTGCATACAGAAAACAGAGAAAGAGAGTAGCAGAAAGAAGTGCAGAAGATTCCTGACAATTACCGCTGCAGAAACACCGCATTCACAAGGTGCCTTGCTCTTCACTGACAGAAAAAACATAATTAAAGGAGTGAAATACCACCCAGCTTTAAGGCGTTAATAATGTCCTGCAAGGTCAGCTAGAAAGTCCACTAGTGTCAGTAAAAGGCTGTCTGCTGACTAAAGTGGCTTTTGGCTCATTTCCATAAAGCTCTTACTCAGGTGTAAATTGAACTCAAGTCAACAGTAAGCCAAGGAAATAACTTGTTATCACACATTACACAATTGCTTGATGACCTATATTCAGTGAGTTAGGGGCCCTAATTTAGTCTCTGGCCGACATGCCAGCAAAACTCTATCACAATTCTCAGAGTAATCAGGGTAGCTCTGGGATGAACAAGCAATGTCATGGTCAAGGTCAAGTCATGCTACTAAGAAAGTATGACAAAGTCTGCAAAAAAGACGTAGCTTAACAGAAGACTTCAATTCCCAGAGCAAGCACTCTTGGCTAGTTCTCACAAAAAAAACCCCCAAATTATCATGTTCAGCAGAAAGGAACAAAAGCAATGCATAATTATGTATTATACAATTTGTCTCTGAAAGTGGAAAGGTTTCCCGGGAAGAGATATTTCTATAAAGTATCATCATAGATTAAAAGAAATAATTCTCCTTCATCCCAATTTATGCTGAAAAGTCATTGAAAAAGAAAAGTTATTTCATATTTTGTCCTCTTTTTTGTTTCACTACCATTTCCCATTTCTCCCTTCCTTCTTCTACTCTGTGATTTACATCCTACTTCTGCATAGCTCCTAAACTTACATGAATTTTACAGAGTGCAGCTTAAAATTAAGCACATTCCTAAAAGCTTTCCTGAATAGGAAGGGATTAAAAAACATATGTGAAATGAAGTATTCGTACAAGCACTTTGTTGAATTACGATGACTTCAAAGCTGAACCCAAAAGCTTCTGCGTCCAGCCCCTCTGGTCTAACATCCTCTGTGGGCGAACAGTGACATGCAGGACTTTTTATTTTTAATAATTCCATATTCTTTTGCAAATCTTATATCTACAGAGAACAGAAATGACCAAAAGCAAATACACTCCTTGTGATGCATTGTACTTCACACATATGTTACGGAACTATGGAACATGTATTTCTAAAGTATCAAAAAGAATAAGCTCTGTGCCTGATAGCGTGTTCATGCATGAAGCATGGCTTTATGGAGTTTGTGGTGGTACATAACATTTATGTTGACCTTGCAGAGGTTGCAGTAACTGATCTCAGAGGAGGAGTGTTGGCTCAGGAAAGGATGTGGTAAAGTCTGCTGGATGATGAGAGGAATCACTGGATCCCTTGAGCAAATGCCAACTAGCTTATGAAAATCCCTGCTGAAAATGAGACTGCTTTCTCCTTTGGACACTAATGGAAAGACAAAGCAGAAGCAATTCCTGGTGTCCCCTGAGACCAAGGCAGGCAGGCTGCTATGGGGAGCTGCAATAAGCATGTTTTTGTCTTCTGGTCTATTCATCACTGCTGTCAAGAGCATGACATTCTTAACAAGGATCAAACGCTTTTCTCTAAAATCTATTCCTCAGATAAAGTCTCTGGGAAAAAAATGGGGTAGAGGAGGACAAGGAAGGAGGGGAAATTAATGAAGGAAATGCAGAAGGAGTCTTTTGTCACTAATCACGGATGCTAGAAGAGATACAGCTCTTTTTTTTCCATTTTAAAGCTACAGCCTTAGGCAAGTTATACTAAAATTAGGTTATTTTTGGTTCAGTGAACTATGATTCACTATTATAGCTACGAATTTTTCAGAGGACAGACAGAAACGATTGTTCATTTAAATACACACTATTTTTTTTAAGGATATAATTTATTTTCTTGCTTTAGGGGACCTCTCCATTTTAGAATAATTTAAAACAAAACACTAATACCAAAATTGTCCATTTGTGCAATTTGCATGAGCATTTGGGTGACTCTTTTAAAAGGCCCACATAAAAGAAAAACACAAAGTGACATTAATAAAACATAAATTCATCATTCCTCTTGACTAAAGCTTTCATAAATGATTTAAAAAAAATCAGTTTTGGTTATATTTCTCCAAAAAATACAGTGCAATTCTGAGTGAACTAAAGAGTGGAAACCATGGATTTGTTTATTTTCAGACAGTCATTGTTCTTTTTAATTAAATGTCAGATGCTCTCTGATGAGTTGCGAAGACTAGCTTAGGGCTAATTTCACACGTTGAATATATATAAATACACAATTATGCAAAGCTTTCGCAGGCCAAAGCTAAAATTCAGCAAAATATTTAAAAAACAGACCTATTGTACATACCTGAATACTCACTTAACACTAACAGGTTGAAATACTTTGCAAATTCAAAGTGCAGGTGGTAGGGTCCCTTTTCAGAATAACATTGAAATACATTCCCAAATCTACTCTTGGTTCAGAAAAAAAACAACCAAAAATAAGCATGACCGAACACACTTGTTTAAATTTTTTCCTTAAATACTTTCCTTCCTAGAAGTAAAGAGTAGAAACAAATAGGAATAGAAAATATACGTCTTAATGGAGAGCTCTATATGATGTCGTAAAACATGAACTTACTTGAGGGTGGTGAGCTCTGTAAGGGATGGCTGGGTGGCCTTGAGATAGCTCTCTCTCCGTGCAGCAATCTTTGGAGATGGCTTCGGACTTGTGTCTGAGTCTCCACTGTCATCATCCCCCATGGCTTTGATGTAACTGCCACTACGCATTCGTCGGCAGGGAATCTCATCATCTTTCCCTCGTGGAGTGTATCCAGTCCATTCGTCTTGAGGAACCTGAAGTGATAAACACAATTCCTTTATTAGTACACTCTTCTCTGATGTAATTGCACAGCAAGATTTGACCGTGCTAAGCCACAACAGAGCCATAACAAAAACTCTCATGGCCAAGGGCCCATCCTCAACCCCATTTGACTATGGGTTGATGTTTGCAGTGGAAGCCGGCTTCTCCCCCTCCATAGTCACAAGCACCTCTGGAGTTTGTTATTTTCCACTACTTATCTGGGAAGTTTCTAGCAAACATGCTGACATAGAAGCCCCAGTTAGGTCTAATACTGGGCTGGATAAATCTGTTTTTTTGGTTGTTTTCATTCAAAACATTTACAAACCAGATTAGGGTATTTTTGGTTCAGCTCAACATATTGAACACCTTTGGGGAGGCACAAAAGATGAAATACGAATCCCTATATCACAATCTTTTCAGGCAGCGTGTGCATAGCTACACTCACCACTATGATTTTGCTTCAAGATACATTTCAAATTAATGGAGCTATGTACCAATCATCACAAAAGTAGGTTTGCAAGTGTGAAATTATACTACTGTTGCTTCTATAGCATAATTAGAGCGACTGAACACCCACAAGCTTGCAGGGATCCTGCTTTTGAATTATGTTAGTCTGAATGTCTGTGTCATACAACCCTTTATTCCCTTCTTTTTCTTCTTCTTATTGATGTGCATTATTTCTCTTGATCTGAAGTAAGTGCTGTCCATTCTTTGCATTGGAAATCTGGAACACTGGGAATGTGCATTCACGAGATTTTGGGACGTAGCAGAGGACAGCCCAAGAGCATGGTGCTCTTGCTCACCCATCCTCTCCCTTCCTCTGCTCTTGGGGCTTCTGACCACTGTAAACAATACCCTTCTCTTTCCTGTAACAGCGGAAACAACATGCAGTAGAGCAGGGTCCTTGAAGGAGTTCCTCTGAAGTTATTTTGCAGAAACCCCATTTTTATAGTAAAGGTGAAACTGCAAAAGGGCTTTTTAGTTAAACATATTTTGTGTTATATTTAAAGTAGTTGTGAATTTTTAGTTTGCTACTTTTCTGATTATTCTTAGTCAATCAACTCCATAAAGCAAGCTATAGCTACAAAGCTCAGAAACCCTTACAAACCATATTAAACAAGGAGTCTCAAGTGTGGGTTGCTAAAATTTGTCCTGCAGCTTACGAATACCAAACTATTCATAAGCCATGCC
>NW_008824001.1:976395-978909 GCF_000699105.1 Pygoscelis adeliae
AAACACAAGACCTTGCCAACTTTCCTCCTTCACTGACCCTTCTTTTCCTGCTACTGACATCATGATTTAGGTCCTTCCTTGAACTTCCAGGCTCAAACAAGTCTTTCTTTCCTCTTGTGCTCAGTCTAAGCTCTCTCTTTTCTCCCAGATCTCTCTCGGTCAAGTCTGGCCTTGATAAACTTACTTGGAGCTTTGATATTTTCCTCAGAGAACTCAAGATTTAATCCTGGAAGTGTACTCTAGTTTGTATCTTTATCAACATTTCTTCGTATGTCTCAATGTTCCTTCTCGGGACTCAGACTTCCTTCTCAGTTGCTTCATGTTTTATTTAACCAATTCTTTCCGTGTGCCTTTTTAAAGTAAATTTCCATGTTTTCTTTAAATATCCTTTAGTTAATGACTCTGGTAACTCTACTTCTGTGAAACATTTAAGTTCTTATCTTCCAGCAGCACACAAAGTTTGTTGCCATTTTCTTTTATTTTTCTTTCTTTCTTTTTCTTTTCTTTTCTTTTTTTTTTGTTTTTTTTGATATTTGCCTGGGCTTCCCAAATAAAAGTTCCTTAGGGCAGGAATATATTTCAAAGTCCAGTTTTCTTAATGAACAATGCCATGCAGAATTGTATATCTATAGAAAGTAATTCAATAAATACACTTTAAAACACTTAAAATATTCTTCTAGAAAAGGGTAAGACTCTAACTAAGAACTAGAGTATTACAGACTGAGAGTACTAAGTACTAAAAGAACCCACTGGAGGAACAGGATTGAATATACTGCTCTGATATGTTTCTACATCAAATTAAAAAAAAAAAAAAAGCAATGTTTCAATTCTGTGGCTTCTAAATTTATGCCTAGATCCCAGATCTGGAAAGTTGATGCTTTCCTGGTGTGTATACATTTGTAAAGTGCAAATAAAGGTAATACTTGGTAGTGGTTTTGATTCTGATTTTTGACATACAAGAGTATGGAGCATTTTACACTCCTCCTCCAGCACTTATGACAGACAGAGGATAATATTTTTTTCAGGTCTTATTCTTGCATTGGTTCTAGGCCTATAGCATCATCAAACAGCAAAAATACAATCTATATTCATACCACCCCTCACATACATTTTGGAACCTACAGCTCCTGCTTGTCAACTGTAAAACCTTGACTTTTCAAATCACTCATGTACAAAAAAGAACTCAACATAGGTTTAGTAAAATCAAACTCTGCTGACATTTTTATGACATGCTTGGACTTCAGTCAGAAGTCTAAAACCTGTAATAGTGTATTTCCAATCAGTTTTCAGGCAGATATTAAATATCTAAGTCGGAGTACGTAGAGAATCTGTGAATTCTTAGAGGATATGCACTTTAATCTGTTTAATATTTTATTCATTATGCTTTAGTTAAAGATCTGTGCTTTTTCTCATTAAAATACATTAGTGAATTAATCTTTAATGCACCAAATAAAATATGTTAGTATAATGTTAAGGTCAGTGTCTTTAACTGAGAAAAAGTCAGGGGAGTTAAAGTTACAGTGCTCATACAGCACCCATAATTCAGGCAAGCTGAACACTTGCAGTTTTATTAAATAATAGATATACTGTTAAATTTAATGCTGTAGTTTAGAGGTGCAACACAAGTGACGAGATATAGTTGCTGTGGGCACCATAACTCTGAAATTCTTGAGTACTGTTATCAATAACCCCATACATAAGTACAATACCTTTTATCCCAAAGCTTCTCAAAATTATTTAGATACGATAGGCCAAGTTTTGAAAGCTGGTTGCAATGAATTTACCACAAAACTTCCTATTTACACATGCAAACACCGTGTACCATGATGAGCTTTGAATGCATTGCTCTAGCCCCACAATCTGTATGATGTGATCGGGAGGAAGTTTCCAGTTTGAGCTCTGCTCACCCAGTGAAGTGAGCAACCACTGAAAAACAGCACGCTACCTTTTTAGTAGCTCTTCCACCTTTTAAACACTCTAATTGCAGAAAAAGAAAGCTGAACTGTTCACATAGAGACGAGGGGCAAAGCAGTCTCAGGGAGTGCCACAAACCCACTGGCTGGTTTGTGTACTGGAAGTTACCTGCATGCGCAAAACCAAAGGAAATGATACAAATGCAACCCAAGTTCCATTACCATATTATGGGTTTAAGGGTAAACCCTGTATGTGCCGAAGAGAAAAGGATGGCTGTGGTTAGGAAAAACATCCAGATTTAGAGAACAGCCTAAAATATCAACCCAGAATATGCTTCTAATTTCAGTTAACACATTGAGGAAGTCAGAATATTTGTACAAACTATCTTGCCTGCCTAGACAAAGCTGCAGTAGAAGAATGTAATGGATATTTGATTAAAAAGCTGTTTTAGTTAAACAGTTTGCCCAGTTTTCTTGCAGATATTTATGGCTGAGTGGTTTTCTTTTTTTAATTTCTTTTTTTTCTTTTTCCTTTTTTCCCCCTTTTTTCTTTTCAGTAAGGTTTCAGTATTTAAGAGAATATTAGGGAAAGCAATTTGGA
>NW_008824001.1:978919-989634 GCF_000699105.1 Pygoscelis adeliae
CCAGTTCCCCTTTATCTTGTTTCAGTTTCACAAGAGTCAGAAACCCTGATTTCAGAAGTTGGAGTAGGAGAAAAGAGTAAAACATCATGTAACTGGTACTTGCAGGGTAAAGCACTTACAGGGTAAAGAAACACTTTAGAAGTAGTAGATTTTTGCTTTGGCTATTAACAGTTGTAATATTTTTTATGAAAGGATCTCAGAGCACTTGTCTGTGTATTACTAGAGTAGGACAAACAACCCTTAAAGCTCAGCATTTCCTTTCACTGTACCTACTTTGCTGTTTAGAAAATACAGGCAGATAAAATAATGTCAATGTTTTAATACTTCTGTGCCGATAGTCAGATACCTCAAGCAATAGCTATTAAAAGAAGTGACCTGATTTTCAGAGTGCTTTCTTTGGTGCCTAAAAGGAATGGCTGTAACAGCTTATAGCAGACAATGCAATTTACTGTCACAGTAGTGTGTTTCATATAATGGGAAAAAGGTAAAACATAAAGCCCTCTCAAAACTACAAATTGTGAAAATAAAATTGATCACATTATTTCATGCATTCTGTTTCTATACATACAGTACTAAACATTCTGTAGTGTGTTTCCTTCTGTCAACTGGTAAAATGCTGGGAAAAGTGTCAATGTGAATCTCCAGCTCTTTTTTTTTTCCAGTCAGGAGGTCTGCACAAATTTTCCCACAGGCTTTTACGTTGTTTGAATGGCCAATATTATGTCTTGCAAGGTCACGTACTACACTGCACACAAATGCATATGCACGGTATCTGCTTCCTTAGAGGATTAATGGCATTAAGATTGACATACCTGAGATAAAGCTGTTTCATGCTTTTAAGAAAATCATATTATCCAATTACCTTGGCAATACCATTTTTTCAGTATCAGAATATCAAGCACGAACATCACTTGCATGATTGTTTTTACTCTCACGAAAAAGGGGGAAGAGCTAAACTCAGATCTAACAATGAACATCATTGTTTTTATGAAAATAGAACTATTATTATTCACACTACTGAAGTAATAGAGATCCTGGAAACATTTCATTCCGCAAATGATCTTTAAGATCATGTACAATTCTTTCTTTACAAGCCTAAAAATCAAGAGTGCACTTTACTTATACAAAAGGTGCAGTGAAACAGAACGCCATTATTACTTGAAAATACATAGAAAATATTCAGCAAAGGCCTCTGAGCCAGGCAACTTACTGAAACTTAAGACTTCAGCATACACCTAGAAATAAAATGTTTGTTACAAGTATGAAAGCTAAGCCTGACTATAGTTTCTTTCTTCTGATTAAATGGCAGATATAAGATTCTTTTGTAAACAGAACAGACTATACAGATAACATACTGTCACCAGCCAACGTCTTACCTGGGTTCAGCTTCATTTACTGTATAGATTACCTGCCCTGATCTTTAACTAAATTTATGTTGCTCTGGAAGTGTTCACACTTTGTCATTAGCCAGGCTGAAATGACCGGTCAATTCCTTTAACGCATTTTTTGATATAAAGGAACTGGATTTTTCTAATAGATAGTCTAGGTCCCCAATTAAAGAAACTAAGCAAACAGTTATACTGGCCCCCCAGTTTTCAAACATTCATTTCAAAAGCTCACACATAGTGGTATGTGAAATAAACCCAGCATGTAAGGACATTAGAATTTTGTATTCAATTTCTAAACAATAAAATTAGAACATCTAACTTCCTTCTTTTTTGCACAAAATTGTCATTAACTTACCTTACTGGATGAAATAGCAAACAGACTGTCTCTATAGCAAATTAAGTTCATTACTGATCTCTAGTTTGATTTGGTTTATTGCAGCTGAAATCATTAAAGCTTCTCCCTGTGCTTTGCCAAAGCAATGTGGATGACTATAGAAGTAAACACAAGGACTGGAAGGAGTGGCTAACCATCACTCACAGCAGTAGACTTGTAACTTTAGCTTTCTATTAGTATGCAAATACTTAATGAAATGAAATCACACAACTGAAGAACAATGCTTAATGACTGCTCAGTGCAGATTTTCAAACCCATGCAATTTGGTTTTCTTAGCCGTTATTATGCCTCTTCTGCGTGCTGTTAAGGAAGTTTCAATTGCCATCTTCCACTTACTAAGCCTATTCCTAGCACTCATGAATATTGAATTAATCAGACCAATAAAGATGAGTAGCATTTCATTCTATCAATGTGCATGCGTTAAGAATCATTGAAGTACGCCAAAAAAAAAAAAAGGAAGCCTTAGAAAGCTTAAAGAACAATATATGTTTAATAAGCCTCAAGAGTTTTCAGAAAGGCAGATAGGAAGGTTGCCTCTATTTAGGACAAACTTAACATGCTCAGTATCTGCAGCAACACTTGCTTTAGCTTGTACTATTTCAGCAATCAGGTTCTACTATAAATTAATTTAAGTTAGCTGACTTATCTCCCTATTTTTTTACATGAAGAGCATTAACAGCCAAGACAAAGACCCTGTCCGAGATAGAACATTACTTCCTCAATCCTAAGTGCCCACACCTAGCATCAAACCTGAACAAGCAGTGTGAAGAATTGCAATCTTCCTTCACATAACAGTCGTTTGGAAAGTCTTCTAAAACGGTATGAATCCTCATAGAGTAAGTCAATAAACAAAATTCTTCAAGCACTGCTCCAGTTTATAATTTTCATTCATCAAAAGGTGCCTTGACCACTAGCTTGTCAATATGATTCACATCCTGTTTTATGAAGAGGAATGTGTGTCTCCTACACTAAACAACCACGTCTTGATTCCAGATAAATTTTCTCCTCCTGCTTTACGCATAAAAATCCAACCAACCATGAAGAGGGCCACGTGGATACAATGATTCCAGCCAAGGGCCTTGCAAGTTTGCCAGCCCCAAACACGTTCTGCAGAAAGGAAGCCAAACAGCAACTACCACATCTATTAGCTGAAGGAAATGTAACTGAAGGTCATATAGCAGGACTCTCGGCCAGGACCTCAGACTAAAACTGCTTCAGTGATACTCGTGGATGATATTCTCTCTGTGGCAGAGGGCAGACATTCATTCTCATCTTTCTCAATAACCTTGAAGCTTTCAGCGCAGTTGGCTATAATGAGATATGGCTCCTCGCCCAAGTAAGGATGAGAGGATGACTGTTAACATGAAAACCAATCCTTGAAAGGACACTTTCAGTGACTAGCAATGGAGAAATGTTCTTTCACTTCTAGATACCTTCTTTTGGGGTGAATCAGTCGTGTCCCTAATCTCTTCAGCACCTGCATTCAGTGACTAGTTGACATCAAAAGCCAATTCTGTTAAATGAGATGTCATTTTACCTTTCTTTCACTACACACGACCACAAGCCCACTATCAAGCAGCCAGCAGGAAACTGGCTGGTGGATGGAGAACACGTAGCTGAATCTGTATCCTTGGAAGAAAACAGATGTGGTGGGGAGAGCGTTTTGAGAAACAGCCCTTATGCTGTTTCTGTTGGCTGACTGTAACCGGATAATCTCTGGTGCTTTGCTAATGTTGTGCTCTCGCAGGCAGCAGCTGTAAGTAATGCAGTTAAGCTGCCATCTCCAGCTAGCTATTAGCTTCTACCACATTTTAGTGTACAGTGGACAGACTTCACTGAAACTTCCACACCACTTTCTTTTGGATTACAGCAATGAAATACACCCGCGTAAGAAGCTTTCATTTAGCTCTAAGGAAACTTTCTTGGTTTCAGAACATCATAGCGTGTCTTCTCAGTGACTCCAAACTGTCACCTCTGCTTAACAGTAGTGTCCCACTGGATATCAAACTAAGGTCATGGTCTTGACTCTCACCTGCTGGGAACTGAATTGCTAAAGACCAGGATATCTCAAAGATTTCCTAACAAACTGATTAGCAGGCTGGGGTTATGGCAGTAGAGCAAAATTAGCCACAAACTTATTTGCATAAAAGACTCTTAAAGACAATTCAAAGACCGTCTCTGGAAGCCCTGGCCCATCAGAACTGTCACAGTGCCTTATCCAACTGCATGGCACATTGCTTAGCCTTTCGTGAGAGAAATACATATCTACCAGAAGTCCAAACAAGACAGTCCATTGCACAGGCTCAGGGTAAGAGGATGAGAGGACAAACAATATACAACAGGTTCGTGTTCTCGTTGCTTAATTCACTAGTGACAGAAGCTCAGCGGTGCAACAAGCACAGCGCAAGAGCTTTTGTGAGGCAGAACAGAAACTGTGGCCAGCTGCCCCCAGCTCAAACCACTCTTCTGGTGCTGCAGTATTTCCCCACTCAAGATCTGTACTACAAATTCCATTCTTGAAACAAAAAAACAATAACTGGATGTAGGGGAAATACTCCTTATTACTTTGCACTGACTGAGGAAAACATATCACTGCCCAGTGTTTTTTTCCCCACCTACTTTGCATGTCTCCACAATAAAAGCTAAGGATTTCGAACTCAGATGCAGCTTGAAATGATCCTTTTTGCTGGACTTGATTTGTCTTGAAGATTTTTTTTTAAAATTTTTTATTCTTTTACAGTGAAATTACTGAAAATAATAAGATTAGAACACTCCAGATATTTAAGGCTACAGAAAGGAGTCAGACCCAGGACTGAGTCAAATCTTATCCATGAAGGAACTGAAATAGATACCAAATGCCAGTGTGCAGCCATAATTTTCATAAACATTTCTGACATAACAGTATATGTAACATAGTGTCACCCAAGTACATTGCTAAATCCTATATATGGTATGCTAGCAACACAAAACGGGGATCCAGCTGCCAGAATTACGTTCATTAATGGATGCGCTGTTAGAACATACGGATGTTAACAGAATGAACCAACAGTAATTCAAGTTAATCTATAAAAATAAGATCAGTGCCAGTATATTCAATACTAAGAAGTTACAGAATGGTGATAGAACTAAAGGATAGAAAATTATTACCTAAGGAACATAGGCAGATAAAATTGCAGCTCAATGTGAAGTACTGACATGGCTGTAGAACAGCTCTCAGTACTTAGGTGGCCCCCATTACTGCATTACTCAGACACCAAAGGTCAGTCCAGATTTTAATTAAATGAATGAGAACACAGCTGCTGTTAAGGTGAAATATGTGGCAAGATCATTCTCACCAACTCAGCTGACAATTTCTTTTTTTTTTTAAGGTAAATTAAAGGACTGCAAAGAGGAGGATGGCTATACTGAAATACTCTCCTACATATTTGTCTTAATATAGCAAAGACATCTTGGGTAGGTTTGCAGGTAGGCTAAAAAACCAAGAGGTAGGTTCAATGGAATTATTTATTATTAATATTTTTTTTGTAAATAAGCTATTTTGTACTTTATTTTTTTGAAGTGCCCACAAATTCCCTAATTTTATTCATTATTCATATTACCTATCTCACAATTTTAAAACTGAAATAAATTAGCTTTCTGTGAATGATATTTTTTCAGTTTTCATGTTCTTAAATACTAGCTTATTTCAAAATTCATGAACACTTAAGAATTTCCAAATGTTTTCATGACTATTCCATTACCTGGAAGCTGGCCTAGAATACATTACAACATTTGACATTTTATTTCACAATTGTTTAAATTGTTTCACTAGCTTTACTGAGAATTATGTTTCATATGAGCTCAGTAAAAAAATTTGAAACTTATACCTCATATACTTTGTTATTTCTGACTGGAAAATTGAAGGGGAAATAATATACACTTCATTTATTTTCAATTTATAATGGAATAAGAGGAAAAAAGGCAGGTCTTCAGACAGTTATATGAAAAATGGAAGATCAATATTACTGGATATTAAAATACAACTTTTATATATATACAAAGACATACTGAAAGATTAATTTGAATATGGTAGTTGCGACAGAAATGCAAACACCACAAATGAGGAAAAAGTAGAGGTTAACTGAAAATGCAGATAGATTTGCATAGATAAGCCCATAACAGATCTAACATTAATTGCTGGGTCATAAGGATAAATACTTTGTAATTTAACATACGGCGTTAACAAATCCTATGACAGATATTGGTCCTTATCAGCACCCTGACCTAGGGTGATGCTCTCTATTTGGCCATCCATGGACACAGGCAACAGAAAGAGACTGGGATTGAGCAGTATCTCCTAAGAAACTGTGGAAGTGCCTTGTCCTGAGACTGGAAAACAAGTCACTTTAACTATGAGTTTCTTAACACTACATATTATATAATAATGCACATTACAGACAACCTTCACACAGGAAACTGAGCACAGCACAAACCAGAGCCCTTCGCCACCAGAAAATGCTTATTACACCCAGAAACTTGGCTTATATTTTTTTATAGTATTTCTCACAGTCTCCCACCAAAGGACAAGTGATGCAAATGCGGAACTCGGATGACTGCACCGTTGTCCCCACCTAGTGCACTTCAGTTTTCAGAAGTAAAATTTCCATCCTCAGCCCCAAGTATCTGTCACAACTGACTTCAGTCTCATCAAATGGGATCAAAAGAAAACATATGACTGACCCACATAAGAAGAAAAGAGGAATAATATGAAAAATGTCATCCTTTGTATTTTTCTCCATCTCAACGAATGGACCAAGGACAATGGGAATAGTAATTACAGGAAACAGTGAATGGCAAAACTATAATCAGAGACAAACTCTGCAGTGTATTTGATACTCTATCAGCTTCAACAATCATGAATTCATAGAAAACAAGAGTGTCAAAAATATCTACCCGTGTATTTAGACCCTATTGTTCTCAGAAAAAGACTGCTGCTTACATTTTGCCTTCGATAGTTTTGCTTAATTTTATTTTTTCCAGAGGAGAAGCTACCAGAGAAGTAGAGGCTGTCCACTGCTTTGTAAATTATTCTCTCAAGGGAGGGAAACCATTTTGAAGAAGAATTTTGAGAAAACACAAACAGTTCATTCTCACCTTCCTTCAAATTATTCCAACTGTAAACCTGGATCAAATAAAAGCACTTGCCTGAAGTAAGAAGCAGCTCAAAAAAAGGACCTTATCTTTCTACTATCCAGCTCCTCATTCTTGAAAGGAGAAATAGACAGAAGAGAAAAATACAATTCCATTCCCAAAACACAGGTGAGAGGAAAAGGTTTGCTTGACAGTCTTTAGACTAGTCTGGGAGCTAATACCTCTTTCTGAAGGTGCACAGTGTTGAGCCAAGCCTCCCCTAGACCTTCGAGGACGGACACTGCGCCTCAGCACCTGGGCTGGAAGCAGAGCCTGCTGGGGTAAAGAAAGACTGTGCAATGCAGGAGGACTCTGCACTTGATCCAAATTCCAAATTATGAGAAATAAGCCCATCTGTAACACAAACTACTGCCAACTTCTTCCACAGAATGGTTATGTGGAAAATATCACACCAAGTGAGATAATTGTTTGTTATTTCCATGTCTTTACACTGAGAATTCATCCAGATACTTTTGTGATAAAAGCCCTTACAAGCAAATGTGAAGTCAGCGTCATCTGTGATCTCTGATATACTCAGATCTGTCAGGATAAAGAAAATTATCCTGAGTACCCTGAGTTGAAAAAAAGTCGCTCCTTCATTACATTCAGATACTATCACAAGAAGAGTTTGCATGAACAGAATAGTTGCCTCTTTCAAGGATCAGAGGGTTTATGTCCTGGGCCATAAACAACAGCTTAAATTACAAGTGAGTTGATAAAAGCATCTATTTAACATTTAATGAGTTAAATAAAGCAACAAAGAATTGTCATAATAATGAAATTACATTATCAGAGTTGTCCAGTATTGTCATGAATTTGCAGCTTTCATCTCATTTAGTGCATTTCTAATTATTCTAACATAGGACACCAGCCTTTTGGTACAATGATGAGAAGGTCACCAGGAAAATAACAGATATACAGAACACCTCTGCAGCCCACTAACGGAGTAATACTCTGCTGCCGTTGATATATATTTACATTGCAGGACAGCCAAAAGGCCTCAATTAGGTTCTGTGCCCCATTGTGCTGGGCACTGTGGAAACACAAAAGGGTACAAAACCCAAGCCCCAAAGGGCTTGTAGTGTAAAAAGATAAGTGATATAGTGTAAAGAAAGGCAATGGGATGCATTCAAAATAGACTGACCTTTTAATACCTATACCCATTTGTCATCCTTTCAAGCTGCCAAGAGAGAAGAATAATCCTGACCTGCTTCCTCAAATCTACCCTACTCTGTCTGAACATTATTTCCAATGTTAATTGAAGCCTGGTTAAGATCTTCCTTTATTTTAAAAACAATTTCAAACCGGTTATGTTTCCCTGGCTTTTACAAACAAGCATACAATTAGAAAAAATGAAACAAAATGAAATGAAAACCAAACTAAAACTACCAGTGAGGATGGCAAACACAGTGAGAATTTAGTTATTCTAAGTGAAAATTTAGTTATTCTAATTCCTGCCCTTGACAATTGTTGGACATTTTTTCATACAGACACAGATAATGTCCTCTAATTCCACTTCAAGAGTCTATTCCTGTCAGTTAAACATTATCTAAAAGTCCCTATGGAGGTGTTCATTTAAAGCTGATGCTGGCACAGTTTTTCGCTCTTTTCTAGCCATCTGGTCACATACTGAATTGTCAGCTATTTTCTCTAAACCTGAGAGGAAGATTGAAGGAGTAAACAAAAACATCAACAAAAGAAATCTCAGGGTCCAAAGTAACCACAACAATCAAGCCTTAAAGTTACGATTTCTTCTCACTCACAAAATCCAGACAAAAGAGACCTAATACACCCCCCCCCCCCAAAAAAAGGTTGCAACCTGAGGTTATTTTGAAACCCCTCTCCCTCCCCAGTCCATACGCACAGCTGTAAACACACACTGAGCATTGATATTGCCCCCTCTCCCCCATCCCGCTCTCCTAACAATTAGTAGAAAATACACAGATCCATTTCTTTACATTTCAAACTTAGAATCCCAGAGGCTGGCTTTCAAAATTATTTTGCTTGCCATTCAATAAAACCTTTTAAGATCAATTTTTAAATGTGGATGCCTCCATCCTACGCTTTCTCTGCGTACTGACTTAAGTAACAGAATGTGGAAGCTGACTACCTCGTTAAAGCACCCATATGAGAAAACTTGCTACAGTTTCTATACAAATAGACAAGAGTCCCACTACATTAAAATGAAACCAAATCATCTCAGCAAACCTCTTTTTTCCTCATGGTCTTCTCTCTTCTCTGCGCAACGTTGTTCCATCTTACACACACACTTAGATTTGCCATAAGTGCTTCGTTTAAAGTGCATAAAAGCTATCCACAGCTCTCCTAAGAATGAAACAGTTTTAATATTTTCTGATCCATGTTCCTGCCACAAACATTCACCGGCAGTATGATAGCTCCAAGAGCAGACATCTGATTCTTGACATTTAAAGATACAATACTGGTGAAAAATAGTGACGCTGTATTAACTGCAAACAGCTTGTGAGGGAGTAGGTGATGTACTCCTAAAATGTATAATCAGAACAAGCAATAATTTCAACCTTTTGATTTTTTATTTTTGAGTCAAAGCCATGAGAAAGAGGAAAAGCCAGATAAACAAATCTGGACACGTTACAGTAACTGTTTTATGAGAATTTATATTCTATGGGAAAAAGGAAAGCAGGTTGTTTTCCTGCTGGAGAAAGTATTAAGGTACCCCAAAGTTTCTCAAAAGGATCTCAAAAGCTTTCATAACAAAATAAGCAGTAGATGTAGGCAAATCTTGAAATTACAGAAATCAAAGAATTTGTATCCTGGTAACATTCAGTTAATTGACATTGTAATGCTAAGCGCAAGCACTACAACATCAAATTCCCTATACACCTACTGTGACTGCCTTATAAATTCAAAAAGTACACAGAAGGATCTTATTTTTCCCACATGAAAAAATTAAGCCTGTTCCAACTGTTTCTTTGAAATACTGAATGATGGCAAAAAAATAAAGAAAAGAAAAAGCAGATTTATTTTTAATTTCAGCAGCATTACCCCTTGTTTGTCCATCAGTGACCTCTTGGGAAAGTTGTAATATCAGAGCAAACCTCCATCCCCCACAAACACCTGAGACAAGGCAGAGCACAGTTAACAGCAATCAGTTCTCCACACTGTACCTGGAGGTACTGACATGACCGTTCCTGTTGACACGTCTCTGCCTTCACCACTGTCTGGTCCATGTTAACTGATGCTTTCTGGTAAACTTCACGGGCTCTGCTCACGGTTAATGTAGAGGACCAAGAGCTTTTCTTCATTAACTGGGAGTCCAAATTCACAGGCAGGTTTGCACAGGTAGAGCATTTGACATCATTATTGCTTCTGGATGACTTCACAGTATGTTCACTAATAGTGTTATAGGCTTCCATAAAATATTGGGAAGAAGAACGATCAGGGCATCTTCCCATGGTCATGACCCCACTGGGACCATGATAAATGCAAACGTCATTGTCCAAGTTGTCATCTGAACTCCACCATCCTGATGCATTGGATCTGGGCTTACCTTCTGATCGCCTTTCTTTACTTTTGCTGCGCTTCCCATACCTCATCGTCTGCGACTCCTCCGGGCTCGCTTTGCCCCCGTTGACGCTCCCCTTGGATGGTCCCTCCAGTGAATGGGACTTGGTAAAGAGCTTTTGGACAGAATGAACCAGATGCCGGATCCTCCCTGGGCTGTCGCTGCGGTGCTCCATGGCAGTCCGCTTGTACTGCAGAGTGTGGTAGCCATCCCGATTCAG
>NW_008824001.1:989655-1023686 GCF_000699105.1 Pygoscelis adeliae
GGCAGTTCCGTGGGGAACCAGAGCACACTCGTCCTTGAGTTCGTGGTGAGAACTGTAATGCCTCCGGGGAAACGTGCTGCTGGCAATCTGATCGTTGTAGGGCACCATGCACTCTGCCTGAAAAGAGTTCCTTTGAGTGTAGTAAGGGTGGTCTGCAGGATGGGGGTCCACTGGGTTTAACAAATATGGCTTCCTCTCCGGGTGGTGTGGCAGACTGTCACATGCAGGGTCACAGGCAACCCCATGATGATGACTACGGCTGCTAGATAATCCCTTCATCGTTGATGTAAAGCAAGTCCCAAAGTCATCTAATACGTATGGCTATGCAACGGGCAGATCTCAGAGAAAGGCCTAAAAGAATGAAATACAACAGAAGCCATAAGATATTCAAGCTAAGAGAAAAACCAGCATGTGCACATACAGCATTCATTGTTTCTTACTGTAAAAATAATTGGAATAAACATTCTCTGATTCTTTTTATTGCTTAATCTTTCCCATGTCCAACATAGTGATAGGGGATACCTAAATAATACACAAGAAAAATTATCTTGTTCCACCAGCTGGAAAACAGATGCAAGAAAATTTTTCTGATATGAAATTCACTGTTGTTCACGAATCCACAGCAAGAGAAGTATCACCACCTATACTCTAAAACTTCAGTCCTGAAAACATTCATGGACCGGGGCCCCCCAGGAGGCCTTAATTGCTCATCTGCATGTTTTCAGGGCCAAATAAATGCATTAAAAAAGATCATGTCCTTAATGGAGCGCTTTCTGGGTTACTTTGGGCCAAATACAAAGTGTGGTGCAATTAATGGGAAACTTTTCTCTGTCTTCAATGCACATCTGTTCATGAGTCAAGTGCAGTTTTACTTATCTCCACGTTGTCTGCCTAGACTGTAAGCATCTCAAGACAATATCAAAATGTTATTTCTGTAGGGTCTTTTCAAACTAATAATAAAACAATAATACATTACATTAACTTTGTCAAAATGAAGCCAAACCAACTGTTTAATAACCTATATATTTGGGCTTGTTGTATTTACTGTTTACTCGCTCCTATTCTCAAAAAAAAAAAATCTTATTCTGATAATGCATGGCTTGCTTTAATTTTCCATAAATATTCAGAGTACTAAGCAGTGTTTAAATATATAGGTATAGGTGTTTAAATATAGTAGGTATATAAATACCTACTCCTTCTACTATTAGGGGAATTGGTATAGCCAAAACTTGCACACTGCTGTAACAGCGTAAGCGATTTCAACACTTAAAACCTGATTGCAGTTATTTGGCCCTGAAGTGACTCACAATGTTATAGACTATTGATTACAACAAGTTGAAAACGGAAATCGTCATCACAAATGATATAATAGCCACTCTGTTTGAGGCCAGATGTCCTCATTTCAGCTCTCACCACTAGCAAAAGCCTGGATGCAACTGTTACTGCAACCCCTGAGCTACTAATGTGTAAATTATGGGGTTTCAGATGTGGCAAAACGTTCTCATGGTGCTGTCTCAGCTCCTGATGGGCAGAGGACTCCTTAGAGGATGCCCTCTTATACCACACTGAAATCGGAGTCACTCAGCTACTTTATTCCTTTCCGGCACGGCTAATCACATAATGCTTTTGGAAATGTCACCCTTGAGATCTTTCTTGGAGTATGGATAGACACGCATAGCAAACAATTTTCCACTATGTTCCTCCAGTGTTCTCTCAGATAAAGTTCATGTTTTAACAGGTTATAGACATTGTACCTACTGGCAAGTTGGCCACAATGATTTTTTCTAAAATAGCATTAAGTTAATGTCAGTCTGGAAAAGCATGCTTTGCATTTCATCAGAACATATTTTATATTTTTTTCTGAATCTGCGGTGAGCTAAAGAGGAGTTTTTTTCAATATGCTTCAAAGCTAGTGTGGATGTCCTGCATTTCACTCCCCCTCATTGGATCCCTGCAATGCAGAAAACGTTCATTCAAGGAGACCCTGAATTAAAAAAAAAAAAGTGTTTTCAAAATACCACAAAAGGCACTTGAAATATTCCAAATGGATGAGCTCGCTGGCTTACCTGAAGAGGAGAATGGCCAAAGGCACTTTTAAAAGCACAAACATAATATATTCAGAGAGCTGGACTTGTCAATTATACTGTAGTGACAATCCTTAGCAGTTTTAAAGAGCATTTTACATCCCTACCAACTCCTTTAAAAATGTGATCTATTGGACTGCATAATAGAGAAACATCCAAAGGGATGTAGTAGTAGATCCATTACTTGGATCATTGAAAATGTGACTTGACCAAGAATATCCCATCAAGAAGAATACCACTAAAGGATATAATGACCAAATAAAAATACTCCAATCTCTGGTATCTATGAATAACTTTCACACTTGAAGGCTTGTGAAAACAAGGCTTCAGCCAGTTAATTTTTATTTAAATCCATTTACAATCATGCAACAGTCCTTAAGATGATTGATAAATTATCTTAGCGCTAACAATAGACTAGTGTGCTATATAACATAAAAGTAGTAAAACCTTGCCCCAAAGATATGAGAAAGATGTGGAGAAGCACAGTAAAGTGGGATATGCCCAGAACCAGTGATTTATTTTCATTTTTTCATTATCTGAATGGCTATGAATTTTTAATCTTTGTGTACTGTGGAAAAAGAGTATATGTAGACAAAGAACCGAAAGGACCAATAATTTACGGAATAGTGAAGTCATGACAGGCACAGGGGCTATCATGGAAATATTAAGAATATGTAGTCAATATATTGATAGAGCAGAATGGCTGGGATGAGGAAGCACTTGATCTGATTTATAGGCTGGGACAGAATAGTGTGGAATATCTTGAAGATAAAGAGAAGCTTATAAGTATGGTTTGATCGATGAGAGCAGCAGTGTTACCGCTGTGTTTTGGATGGACTGGCAATATGGATGCTAAGGAGGATGTGCAAGAAGTCTTAAAAAGTGAAAAAGCTTATGAAAAGTGACATTTGTCTGTACAGAGAGAAAGGGACAGGCTTCCATAAATTGTGGAGGAAGATTGGCTAAGCACTGCTATATGAGCTTGGATGGCAAGTAGGATGGTGGAAATGTTTAGGAGAAAAGATAACATTTAGTTCTACACCCATTTTGAGTCTGAGCTGTCAATGAATCTGCCATGAGGAAGTTCTGGAGAAAAAAGCAGAAAATAGATAGGATGATCTGCCCAAGAAGAATCAGATGAACAGATACAGAGAATAACAGAGAAAATACGCTTGTGAAAGCAAAAGATCATAGAGTTACGAAAAAAGGAGGATAAAGCTTTGCAGGAGCAGCAGATTTAAAAGAGGAGGAAAAAAAGAAGTAGCAAAGACCAGAGAGTGATAGAAAAACCAAACCAAAAACAAGAGGGAGCAACCAACCTGTGTAGCAAAAAGGGAGTGATGGTAAAGGCTCCAAAACCTGAGAGAAATTGAGTAAAAACTGTTTATTCCCAACTCTTAGATTGGTGTATGCATTATGAGAGTTTTTTTCTGCTGCAGCAGCATTGAAAACATTTTATCATGCGTCAATTGTGATAAAAAACCATGAGTATTAACTAGAATATAGCTTCATTTTACCTTAACTATATTACTGCTGCTATAGTATTGAAAGTGCAATGAATTAGAAAAAATCCAAGAATGAACCATAGTGCACCTTCCAGGAAGGAAAAGAATAAGTATAATATGCTCTGCACTGAAGAAAGGAGTAATGCTTTTCTTAAATATTTAGTGGACAATTCTTCTTCACAGAAAAAAACCCAACACAATTCCTAAATCACTCTCACACCTCAATCCTGCTTTAATATGTTAATATACGTCTAGGAGAAAAACACTCTGTAGCCTCTGATTCCATCAGTATTTTTCAAAAAATATGTATCATCTTCCATAACTGTGTTGGCTGAACCTATCAGTCAGTGTTTAGTGCAATTAACAGCTGGAGACAGGGCTATCTGATCATGCCTTGAATAGCTGAGAGGAAGCCAATTAAGATTTTTATTGTATTGTTATTTTTTGGCCAAACTAGGAACATTTAATTACTCATGAAATAAGGCAAGATAATTGAAGAACATACTGTGTATTATAAACAGTGGAAATAGCAATTCTATGGACAGCAGACCAAAACCACTTGACGGCACAGGAATAAATGAGATGTTAAATAGATACAGCATTGTAAGGCTGAAGAATGCTTATTACTTTCAACATTCATGTTACATTTGCTTTTGTTTTCTTGAGGATGCCCTGGGTAAGAAGGATATGAATATATTCATCCTTGCTGCTAACATGGTGTCCCTAATGCACAACAATTTGTTGGAATAACTTAGTGGCTAGAAAAATGCGTAATTAATTCTTATGTAATTAAAGTGAAAATGCATGCAAAATAACAAACCCTGAATACATAAATTACCTACACTTTTACAAATTTTATTTAACTACATTGTCTACTGACGTGTTCCAAATTTCTGCATAAAACATGTCTTCAAGAAACATATTCTTTCCCTTAGATAAATGTGAAAACTTCTCTCTTATAAAAGATTTACCTATATGCCACATAGCCCCTCCAATTTTATCTCACAAGCCTGCAGAATTACATTTCTTACATTTTTACAGGAAGCTGTGAAAAACAATCAGGTACCAAATGCTTTCACTAAAATAATGCATACATAGGTATACAGAGAGTAAGTAGGTAATACAGGAGAATGTAGCAGGTAATGCAAAATGGATAATTAAGAACTCAAAAATGACTAATATAATAAAAATGGTTTATGGCCATTAGCGACTTACAAACCTTCATAATTGAAATGAGGCGTCAACATCCATAATTTTATCTTTTTTCAACAATCTGATTATGTTGTAGCAGTTCAAGATTCAGAGCAAGGCAAACTGCCATATGCACAATATAACGCATAATGTAAAGTATAAGGTCAATAACTGCTAAAATAACTGACAGAATGGCAGTGGTATCTATGTCAAGGTGTGCAGCTTAACTATAAAAACAGGCAAGTAAGATATGTATGAGAAACAGACAAACACGCTCTTGCAATTTGTATTAGCAATATACAGAAGGAAGGCAATGCAACTACATTACGTGTAGTTACCAACAGAGACCCCTAACAGCCAACCCTAACCTTAACGCCAACAGAGACACCCTAATTAAGTGTCATCAGGACCACAGCACCTCAAGTCTAATATCCTTGTCTGTTCAGAAACTAAGGAGTGAGAGATGTTGAAATTCTTTTTCGTCTGGTGAACGTGGTTCTTCTAAGATACCATTGAGTGAGTTGGAGGATGCTTCTGAATCCTCAGCTTTGTGCCAGGTCCAGGAACTGAAGGGCTGGTACACAGGTGGGTGGCAATATAAACACGTAATGTCACGTATGTACAGCTCTGAGTCAGGAAGGCATTTAATCATGCACACAACTGGAAACACACATTTGGACCATATTGGTACTTACACCTCAGATCACAGCAGTCTTTTCAAAGAAATGCTGTTACTGTTTGAAGTGAGAGGATGTAAATCATGTTTTTTAGCAGCACTATTTGTAGTTGTGCTCCCATTTTATGCTCTATGGTAAACAAAGACAGGTTCTCATTTCCATATTGAACACCAAAGATTCTCAGCATTTGCGTATTTATTTACTCACATGCTATGGGATGTTCCCAGGGAAATTCCTTTCCCTGATTCTCTGACTTTTACAAACACATGGAAGATACGTTTACGCTGAGAATCAAACTTCCCCATGCTCCTCATGTAGCACATTGCTTTATACCAAAGGTCTTAATATTTTGCAGCCATTCTGTGTGGCCTTTCTGTTATGTTACATCACATTAATGAAAATCTAGACATCAATAAAAGGCTGCATATTCTAAAATGCATCTATCCACATATTTTATTAAAGGTGTTCAGAAGAAAATGAGTTCTCAAATTATCTTCCTAATCCATTTTGGCATGTAATATGAAAGATACTGTGCCTTGGGTAAAACTCTCAAGAGAATGTCTCGCTTTTGCTTCCATGTCAGCAATCACACTAGGCAAGCGATACTTACAATATAATTTAATCTTGAACAGTGGACGGGGAGTCATAAAGAGGAAAGTTTTGGCCAGTAACATAAACTCATTTTAAGTTCATGGGCAGATCAATAAGTGGGAGTAACGGGGGGAAAAAATGTAATTAAACTCTAGCTGATCCGTGAGGAGTCCCTTGTGGATTGTATGCATACAGAAAAAACAAGAAGAGAGGCATCCCACCAATGATGTCATAAAAATGGATGGGGTTTTTTTTCTGTCTGCATCCAGCAATCTTTAGTTTCAATATACTTGTGGTGGCAAGTTTCACATTGACATTTGATGACTGTTTTAATCCATGAGCTTTTGGTGAGCAATGGTGGTGGTCAGTACCAGGGTAGTATGTGCCTTGAAGGTTTGGGTTTGAATTTCTTTTCTTCTCTGTGGCTAATAGCAAGTAGATTCTTCACTAGGAGTGTCACTAAAACTGTAGGCACTAAAGGAACCTAACACATAATTAATCTCTGAGTCATATCTAAATACATTACAAGGTCTGCAAGAATTCTAGCAGTAATATGTCAGCAAAATTTTGACACACAGAGTATGATTTTTTCAATCCCGTTAGGAGTGCGACTGGCAATAGGCAGGATTTAATGCAAAAACCTTGGCTCTACAAATAGAAATACTAAACTGTGATCATCTGCTCTTCCACTCTCCTCATTTGCACACACAATTAACAGTCAACTTTTAAAAAATTCTGATTTGCTCCAGTGAGTAATATATGCTGTGTAATTAGACTGCTCATGCCTTTTCTGCGGTATAGGACACAGAGTCTCTCTGACTCGGTAAGGTACAGCACATCGGTTGGAGAGCCTGTTGTGAATTCCACTGCCAATTCAGAACTGCCAATCAACATTTTCTTCTCCCAGAAGGAAAACGACCAGGAGATTATGTCTGTATAATGTGCATGTAAGAAAATATATTAAATTGAATTATTTGATAAATGTCATATAGGCAGTATTGAAGCATATACCTCATATACAAGTTTGGATGTTGCATTTTATCCTTCTCAGTCTGTAGGATGATGAACTTTATGACCTTTTTTTTTTTTTTAGCAGTACATACAATGAGATTCCAGAATGCTGTTTGGGCTGGGGGAAAGAGTGAAAAGGGATGAAAAGGAAGATACTCCAAAATTTGGAACAAGATTAACACATACTTACTGGGTTGCTCTCTTTTGGGTACCCTTCTGTCACACCTAAGTTTGCGACTCTAGCGATCTTTTACTTGCTTTCCTCACAGAAGATTTCTTAAAATGAAATGATTACAGTCACTATTTTCTAGCAATTACAGATAATCAATGTGATTTAGACTGCTTATATTATCTCAGGATTACAAAAGGAAGCAAGTATGAGGGACAGGCCACACTTCCCTACAAGCACTGACATCTCATAAAAATGGAGGGGCTATCACAGTGGCATGAAACATACAGCATTAAATGACTAATACACATATGGACATTTCAGGTATGTATATAGATTCCTGCAAGCCAGTCAGTTATGAATGTCAAAGGCTTATTTTTCTAGTAGGAATGAGATGATCAGCAGATAAAACCTACATTCAATGTGTGCAATGTACTTTTCCTGTGAAAGTCAAGTAATTTCATGCTCTGCAATGTGGTCACATAGTGAAAATGGACATCCTTGTATTAAAAGAAGCACTTGATCCTCATTGCAAGGACACTAATGTGACCAAGCAAAGGAGCCACTATAGCATCTAGTGACTGTTTGAAAGCAATCTAATGGAAGCTGCTAATCTAAATCAGACCTTGCACCAACATTGCACAATCCTCAGCTGCATGTCTCACTAACTCATTTTCTACCAGTTTTTTAAGTGCTCTGCAACTCTGTAGGATGGCACTTTTTGCAACAGGAATCATAGTTAAATTATTGCCTGAGCTACAGGTTTGCATGATCTCAAGAGCTTTTCTACACATATCTTGAAATGACAATATTCACCGTCAAGCCAGACAACTGGCTTTTCTTAGTCCTATGCACTACAATCCACTCAAGGCACACCACACCAGAGAATCCATACTTTTATTTCTATGATGGCAGTGACAGTGTGATTATGTGACTTTGCTGGTCTTGACCAGCAATTCTCATGACTCAAGCTGGCTCTAAGCTTTTAATTCCTTACTATTTAGAAATTAAGTTAAACTTTATGTTAAATATTTCTTTCTCCACAAAAAAATCACCCAACTCATTTTAATTTAATGAAACATATTTTTATGAGACTCCTTCTACAGCTCCAGTCTTACTCACAGACCTTGACCTCATTTAGCAAAAATAGAGATTGATTTCCTTGAAGAATGTTCTTCCAAGTACACTGTGATCTTTTAAGTCCAAGCAAAAGTGAATGCTACAAAAACATATAAGCATCAGAGTCCCTATGCTTGCAGATGGTCTCCCATCTTGGCTTTCAATTGTTAGCTCTATTTGAATGGTGTCACCCCTGAAAATCTGTTGTCAGCCCCAGAAACTAATGAAAATGGAGAAAGAAATCTACAAGTGTCTTAATGGAGAAACTTCATGGAAACTTTAAAGGAGCACCGTGAAGACCAAGGGTAAGAGTTGTGAAGACACTGGTTTTAATAGAATGACAGTACAGGGCTTATTGATCTTCATAGCTGGACAGCCCATACGCTACCCCCACTAGACCACCAGAAAGAAAAAAACCTGCAAAGCCTCAGTGAAAATGTCCCATATTGTAACTACCAGTAAGAACTTCCTGGAAAATCCATTTCATAATCATATTAGTATCATGGAGCTTTGACTATATCAACAAATGTCACCATTATGATCACCCTGCCCGGTCATGGATACGTTCCAGGTCTTGTGTGCCAAAGCCAGGTTTCTCCAGTGAGGCAGTAGGAAAAGAGGTGAGGCAAACAGCAGCAAGAACGTTCTGCTCGTACCCAAGGCCAATGAACTTCTACTTGGGAGAAAACTGACTCTTGGAAGAAACAAAAGCCTTCTCTGAAGGTATGAGGTAAAAGAGCTCAGCAAGCAAGGTGGAAAGTTCATTGGTTGAAAGAAAACAGTCACGCTTAGATCAAAACTTAATATTACTAATTTTAACCTGTTCCTTCCATCTCAATCTAAAAGTAAAAACCAGCAAACGTAAGCTCAGTTTGGCATTGAATATGAAACACCTGATTAAAAGGCAGAGAATAACAGGACTATTGTAACTGTTCCCTAAAATAGGGCTCTAACATTGAACTTCCTGAGTTTAAGGTTTAAAAAAACAAACCCAACTAAAAACTGAACCAAACCCTCATATATACCGTGGTATATAAATGCAGTTAAAGAACTTTAACCACCTTATCTTTGATGGCTATAGTAACTGATTGATATTTGTTGTCACATAGTAGATGGAATGGAAGTAATTTCTGGTTTTATAGAAATGCTATGATACTGAGTTAGATTTGGGGGAAGTCTCAAGCCACTTGCTCAAATCAACTTGTCTCATTTCACCTCTACTGGCATGAAAAATAATAAGAAACAGAAAAAAACTTCTTTTCAGAGGAAAACATTTACTACAAATCAGCTTGTCTCATTTCACCTCTACTGGCATAAAAAATAGTAAGAAACAGAAAAAAACTTCTTTTCAGAGGAAAATATTTACTACAAATATTTTTCATGCAGCTCGAGTTATGAATAAATTGAAATGGCAACCATTTTGAAAGTGGACTATTTTTCACAGAATTCCGTGAAAAATGTTTGTGAGTGATGGTAAACTGGGAAATAAATCTTAATTTATGAAGAATGTCTGAAAAAATGACTGGTACTTTCAAAAAGCTACTTAAGTTTATCAAATACCTCACAGACTACAACGTAACAGTAAAAGTAAGGGCAGAAGAGAAAGCCTGTGGCCAAAATGCTCTTCCCCAAGCATGGCACAGGATAGTGGCTGCATCCCCTCCAGGAGGGTATTCTGCCCTCAAGCAGAGGACACAACATCTCAACTGCTTTGAGGCTTCATTCAATTCCACCTAAACCACAGAACCACTAGCTACATTTAATCTATAAATTTACAACAGCAATAATGTCAAATCTTTTACAAAAAACCCATAACAGTAACTTTGATTTTATTTGAATAGGATTCTGATGGAAAACATAAAAAATAATAAAAAAAAGTATCTCAGATTTTTCTGCTATTATTTATGCACATGTAATTTTTTTCCACTGTGCTCAAGTGCTCATGCCTGTTTTTTTTCAGTAAATAGATTCAATGGTCTGCACATACCTAGAAACAAGTAAATTTAAAGATTAAAAAATAATTTTTTAAAGTTTATTTTGAACTTTGTTCATGTATGTTGAGATATGCAGACAAATGGCATATGACAAGAATCTGATTGTACGAATTATGCTTATCCAATTAAGAATCAGAAAATAATTCTATTAATATGCAGGTAAAATCAAAACAAAGCTTAGTTACTGAATACAGAACACTTCTAATGAACCCCTGCAAACACGCTAAAAATCATTCATAGAAATAAATTTTTCAGAACAGTGAACATGCCTTAAACATTTCAGAAATTGATCTCAGAATAGCTTTTAAATCAGGAAGAGGCAAAAATAACTGAAAAAATTATTTTATGAAATTACTCATTATGAACAATTGGCTGATGTCGGATAGCTGAAAAGGAAAAATGAATACACATGCTGATAGCTTGAATTGCACAGCTTTGTAATGTCACAGAATTTAACTGTGATTTGTACTTGACTGACTGATTGATCTTTACTTCCACAGTTCTTGACTGATCTTTTATCAATTTGGTGAGGTCACGCAGGATTGACTCTGAGGCTTCGACACTGGAAGGAATATGGTGATGGTACCCTGATGTTAGGTGCCACCTAAAATGCTTGTGCATGTACTTCATGTACATGTTTGTAAGAAACTCAGGTCTGAAGATGATTTCTTCTTCACTGTATGCGCTCTGTACAGAAGCTCATCACAAATCACTGTGCTGAGATACACAAAATAGTAAATGAACATCTTTTACTGTTGAAGGATGCCCGACTTCATCAGCACGTTAGGCATTTATACACTGCACGTTTCACTCGTGGGGGCTCAGAGGGAATACCAAAGCACCAGACTCTGTTATTTTATACTAGCCTTGACAGAACGTCACACATTGCTGACTTTAAACACAATAATAAAGAATAGAATTAAAACTTTTCTTTTATATATAGAGTCAAGAAGTCAAAATCAAGTAAAATATAGTAAAGAATATTTCCATTTCACTTGAACGTCACTGTATTAAGGAGTATTCATTGAAACAGGAAAATCAAAGTGAGGGAGGAAAAGAGTGGAAGAGAAAGCACTAAATGAAAAGAAGGAAAAGGAAATATGAGCTTAATTCTCTTCTTTTGTGTGTTACTATTTCTAGCAATGCCCCAACTGATATAACTACATAGATCTCAGTGGAATTACTCCTGAGTGAGACCAGCATCAATATCATGAAAGTGAATGGAATTAACTTAATCTCTACTTTTAATACTTGCTAGTTTAAAGTAATAATAAAGAGTAAGTATTTTCCATAATAGTAGGTACAGTTTCAAAACCATAAATCATAGAATCATAGAATCATTAAGGTTGGAAGAGACCTCCAAGATCATCGAGTCCAACCGTCAACCCAACAACACCATGCCCACTAAACCATGTCCCTAAGCACCTCATCTACCCGTTTTTTAAATACTTCCAGGGATGGGGACTCAACCACTTCCCTGGGCAGCCTGGTCCAATGTTTAACCACTCTTTCAGTAAAGAAATTTGTCCTCACATCCAATCTAAACCTCCCCTGGCGCAACTTGAGGCCATTTCCTCTCGTCCTTTCACCAGTTACTTGGGAGAAGAGACCAACACCCACCTCGCTACAACCTCCTTTCAGGTAGTTGTAGAGAGCGATGAGGTCTCCCCTCAGCCTCCTTTTCTCCAGGCTAAACACCCCCAGCTCCCTCAGCCGCTCCTCATAAGACTTGTGCTCCAGACCCCTCACCAGCCTCGTTGCCCTTCTCTGGACACATTCCAACATCTCAACATCCTTCTTGTAGTGAGGGGCCCAAAACTGAACACAGTATTCGAGGTGCGGCCGCACCAGTGCTGAGTACAGGGGCACTATCACTTCCCTGCTCCTGCTGGCCACACTATTTCTGATACAGGCCAGGATGCCGTTGGCCTTCTTGGCCGCCTGGGCACACTGTCGGCTCATGTAGTGGAATTACTCCTGAGTGAGACCAGCATCAATATCATGAAAGTGAATGGAATTAACTTAATCTCTGCTTTTAATACTTGCTAGTTTAAAGTAATAATAAAGAGTAAGTATTTTCCATAATAGTAGGTACAGTTTCAAAACCATAAATAATACACTTCAGAAAAGAATGGTATTAGTAACTCATCGTTTCATCACATAAAACTACCATAAATGAAATACACTTCAAGGAGCTCCTGAAATTTATTTTACAATTAATGGTAAATGATAAAGTGTACATATACTGGAATAATGTACATTTTAAGATAAAATGCTTTATTTCTAGGTTCTACTGCAAAGTATCTTGTCATAAGTATTTTAAAAAATCACTGAAGTAATGAATTTTAAATTATTTTTAATTAAATTAAGCTCTAATATACTGTAAAAACTGCCTGCAGAGTAATACAAAAGTGTGCATTAAATATTTCCATAGCATTGAAAATACTTCGGGAAAATGGTTCTTTAAAAGAAAAACACCATAAGCAGACTACTATGTATATCAAACTGGTGATATATGCAGAACATCATGATAATTCTTTGTTACTTCTCCTAATTTAATTTCATTTCAGGGTGAAGGGTGAGTGGATTCATACAATCTACTTTAATTTGTGTACTAAAAAGCCATACTCCCTTAAACCTGAATGAAAGGTACGCAGCCTTTTCACTTTATTACATCTTAGCTATTCAACAGAAATCTCATCTTTCCTTTCAAAACATGAGGTTCATCATATGTTAAATGTCAGCATTATCGTGAACTCAGGAGGAGCCACAGTCGCTACACTGTTTGTCCTCATACATAATCTGAGGGTTACAAAAACCATCCATAATTGCTACTGTGGAGCTGCAATTTTCTGTTGACATAGAGTACACCTTGTGGAAAGACAGTCATTCCGATTTTAAAGACATGAAGTAAAAGAATCTGCCACATTTGCAAGCAAATTGTTCTGGTAATTAGCCACTGGTATGCAGCTGCATCTGAATGTGTCTGGTATCCACTTCTAGCTAATAGCTCTGGAGTTTTTTGAATAGACCTTTTGAGAAGGCCTCACCATGAGCCACATTCCCTCGTGCTGCTATAACACAGAACTATTTCATGCCCTTCTCTGTCATGAACTAAATGGACTGGGTTTCTTCCATCACATTTGAAGGCAGATTTTCAGGTGTTCAGTAACTCCTGAAGCTGCCTCCCATCCAGCCTTTGGCTACTTTATAAAATACAGTTCTTCTCAGATATACAATGATGTTGTTATGCTGTATCAGCAAATACAGACTTGTTCTTGTGAATTCCTCTGTCTACAAAGAACTTGACTGAAAATGTCCAGTAGATTTGTCATAGCAGGTCTTGGGTCTTTCCCTGCTTTTCCCCATGAAGATCCTAGTTTGGACTGTAAACACAGTACAACATATAACATGCAAGATACTTATTCACAGCTGTCTTCAGCTTCAATTCACATAATAGATTTTTTTTTTGGTTTGGATTTGGAGTGTTAATTTAAAACAACAATTCTCAAATTCTTGAACTGATGCCCAGACAGACAGATTCACATTTTACCAACAATTAGATAAATTAAAAGCACTTCTCTTGAGACCAGTCACATTAACCTGCATTTTCACAAATGTAACTCAGAATCATACCCAATGTTCAAGTAAACTGATTTTATTTTTCATTCATGTTTTCAGCCATTACTGTTCACCAGTGTTAAATCTGTACTGCATGGAGAAAAGGAAACAAAATGACATTAGCCCCATAAAACAGTAGCTGATCCAAAATTTCATGTTTGCCCTCTTTCTTGGGAAGTTCACAGTAAAGCCAGACCTAGTGATCATTACCGACTCTGACAGTCAGGCTAACCCCTGCTGAAACAGCAATGCATGTGAGCACTAGCAAAGAAATGGGACGCATCATTGCTAGAAAACTTGCACTACTGCAACTATAATATCCAGTGTATTTTCAGAGTGTACTATTTAAGGCACTGCAGAGAACATCCAAGGAAGGAATTTTGGATAACATGGGTGGTTGCTTTCAGAAATGTATGATTTCTGTAGTAATACTTTCCAGCAGATAAATGAAGGACACTGGTTTCAGTAACTATCCATTTTGAAATTAGGCGAGCATGAAACTTATTTACAAATAAAGAAATATTTTTTAAAAAGGTAAATAAATTACTTTTTTTTAGCTTACAGGTGACAGCTGCTTAAAGGATATTAGTAAACTAATTGTATTCTTCTTATTCCAATTATAATATTTATGCATTGATATTCTGTACCTATGTAAAGAACTGCTAGCCAATGAGTATTTAGGGTAGAGTTTAGTTCTGTAAGGGGTTATAGAATCCCTCATTATTATCTGAATTAGTGAAGGTAAAACAGCTGCAGAAAGTGAATGAAGATATGGGTTGAATCTTGTGTTGTAAGTGGGCAAAGTCCTCGGATCTGCAACACTGTACAGCCACAGAGAGTTTGGCCATTTGCACTTTGAATTCCTTTCTGTTTCCGTCCCAGAATGGCTGTATGGAATAAGGTGGGCTCCAGCAATATCGGGATATATATTTCTTTTATCCAGTCTCTTCCTTCCATTTTATTTCGGGCTTAAGAACAGATGTGGTTAAGGTGAGATGAGAGGGAGGCCCATTATTTTATTTCACCATCTTCCGTAACAGGTTTTTGTAGAGCAGTGTGCAACAGAAGACAAAACAAAACATGCATACTCCACAAACTCACTGAAAACACACCAAATAAGAGCATGCAAGTAGATCTGGCAAACGCTGTTATTCTTTACATGAGTGAATATGTAGAATGTTAAAAAGTGATGATCCTACTCTTTTTTTTAGGATAAGTACTTTATTGGCTGATTATAAAGCTGTGTTCAGAAGAGCCTTGCATACTTCTACAAAGTCATTCCTCTCTTTTCCTAAATGGAAAGAGGCTGGCGGGTCAAGGACATATGTAGAGAAAGTTCAGAATAAAACCCTGGAAACAGCATGAAGAGGTCTGTGATCTCTCCTACCCCAAGTGAATAGGAAAAAAAACGCCAAGCCTGCTAAAGCTCTTAACATTGGTTTAGTTCCATAAGACTGTGATTTAAAGGGAAGTTTTTACGGTCTTAACACAGCCGTTAAGAGTGTGATCTCAGACAATTACAGTGCATCTTTGAAGTCTACAGGAGAGATGGTGGACAGCAACAAAAATGATCTGTTAAGCATTACTTGCCAGGTTTCCTGCGGTAATAAGGTTTATACAATCCCCCTATCTGTGCACTCGTGTCTGTTCTTCCACCCACCGCCTACCCTGCGGTTCAAATTTAAACTGGCAGGGGTTGAAATACAAGATTTATACAACCCCTGAAAGTCTTGGTAAAGAGAGGTAAATCCCACCTATTTCTTGACAGTGGGAAGAAGCATAAAAGGAGCGTGAATCTTCTTAGAGATGAAAGAATCTGTTATTTTTGGACCTGGGCTCCAGTGGTACAAGGCACCAGGGACACCATCCAGAGACAGGACCTTTCCAAGATTCACAGCGTCGGAAATGGTGGCATCTGAAGATCAAAGAATAAGAGCAAAAGGCACAGAGGGCATCATGCATCCTCCAAGCTCTCCCTTCTTTTTCCTTCAGAAAGCACTGGACTCCCAAGTACAGTGCTTGGGAACCTGGGAAAGCCAAGGCGCCCATGGATCGATCCCTCCTCGGGTTTCCAGCGATCAGCCCTCAAAGTTTGCCTGATATAGGAACTGCCGTCAGGCTCAGATGTGGCCAGCTAATTTGTTTTCTTTGGTCCTGCAGTTTGAATCCTCTGAGCTGACCGAGCATCTCCTATTGTACTGCTCACTCACTGCAAACCTGGGAAGTTTCCTCCATGTGCTCAGGCTGACTTGTCCTCTGTTAATTCTCCCATCACTGGTAACTGTGCAAAAGAACATTCTTCTCTTTAGTTTTGAAGGGCTGTGTGACTATTTGGACTGAATACACAGCTATATTTTCTGCCATTTTCTCATTAAGTTTTGAACTCAAATCTGACTGAGGCAACCATAGCGCCTGTAAAGATGATTACACTCTTACAGGTCTGATAAAAAAATAGGAACTCACACCAGGTCTGAACATTTACAAGTTCACTTCTCGTAACTTTTTATTCCCGTGTCTGATTACTCCAGTTGAAGAAAACAGCCTGACTGCTGCTGCCAAAAGATTTTTATGGGAAAAGACTAAAGATGATACATATGGAGTAACAAAAACACTACCATGATTCAATTAACTATGCAGTCAGTTGACACACACAAAGCTATAGAAAGTCACATTTCCCAGTCAAGGCAGCCATGCTTTACTCACACAGCTACTTGCTTTATGTTATGATAATGAACATATTACTATGAGTACCTTTAACATTTTTATCTTCTAGAGTTTTGAAAGGCTTAAAGTCTATTAATATCCAAGTAAATAGCCATCACCTTTTTTACACAACTTCTAAGCAGGTCAAAAAAACTTTGAGAAAAAAAGTAAATTTCCCAGGTATTTTAACACTAATTTAAAGTCTGGATTGGGAAAAGAAATCAAAATGAAGTGTATAGGACTTAATCTTTTTTAAATGTAATGATGGTGACATACGAAGATTCCACTACCTACCAGTCCAAAAGATGAAGCAGTCAATTTAAAATGAATTTGTTCTGCTGCTTTACATCTAACTTGGACACATAGGGCATTCTTGTGAAAGTAACTAGACAGAATGATAAATAGAGAATTTGAGTTTAATTATGACAATTGTAAAAAGCATTATGTCTGCCTCCTTTTCTTGATGGTTCTTTTTTTTTCATAGACAGAAGCTCAAGAAACTAGAATGTGCTGTAGTAGGAAGTTTTTTAGATTTGAATTCAGCAGTAAATATTTTTTAATGGATGCTCTAAATCCAAAATGGTACTAATAGAAACACTTCTATTAACCTGAAAAAAGCTTAATTATTATAGCAAGTCTGGTTGTCCCACAGTCATGCAGGTAACAAAACAAAACAGTCCTTTATACCTTCAATTCCAGCTCACCCATATTCTCAAAAGTACCTAAAACATTCCATGGCATCTGGAAAAACAAACTGTCAAAATTTATCAATCCTTGTTCCACACATTTTAAACCTTAGGCAAAGTGAGAAGTTCTGAAGGTTGCAATATTCTCTTGCTGGGATCAGACTCAAGTGATTGTGTCCTGGGTGATGCCTGTGATTCACAGCACAACCCTGGTCCTCCTCCTGGAGGATATGCCATCCCCTAATCAAGGGGACAGGTTTGCTGCAGTATCCTGCTCTGGTTAATTAGGTGGGGCTGCACTCACTCTCAATAGGCAACCTGTGGAAATCTTAGACTAGATAATCACAGGCTTCTGCCTACTCCTCCTCACACGGCCAATAAACCTCTATTGTTACCAGACTTTGTGGTCACCATTTTCCCATGGCCTGAAGTCCCCGGCAATTGTTCGTGTTGTTTTTCCTCAACACTACTTGTGATTAGAAAACAGGATGAGGGCAAGAATGCAAAGCAGTTTTGTCAAAAATGCACTGAATAACAAAGTTACATTTATTTGCCTAAGCTGCCAATTTTCATGCCATTGGTCATGAATAGTATGGCTAAAACCAAGATGTCACAGACGAAATTTACCTGGAATGCAACAACGCTGCAGGAACATTCAGGGATGAACTTAACCTAAGGCCCCTGTTTCAAAGCTCTTCTAATGACCAACTAGATGCTCTTTGTGAAGCTAGAATAATTGGCAAATGAGTTTCTAATTGTCAGTAACTGAATATTTTTTGTTAAACACTTAATTATATGAGTTCTTCTCAAGCTAGTTGCAGTCCTAAATGAACTCCACAGGCAATAATTTTTTCTTTTATGATGCAGAGGATATTCTTCTTCCCTTTGCTTCCACGGATAACTTCAGCACACAGCTAACTTCCCTTTGCTTTAAGGTGATTTGCCCTCAGAAGTACACGCTCAGGGACACATAAGCGGCATTACGGTTCTAAAGAGTAATGCTCTGGTTGAAAGAGAAGATGTAATGAATTATGGTAAGAAACATGAAGAGGAGTGAGAGGAATATGAAATGTTCCATGGCTAGGAGCCTTAGAGGCAGAGGAGACAATAATAAGCAAAGAAATTGGCTGACGGTATTAAACCACCAGCCTGAGAAAACCTTTTCTGTTTCACCTCCTGGTCAGTTAGATCTCGTGGTACATATTTCTTAACTTCTTGGAGCTCGGGGTATGTAACGGCATTCTCTGTGAAGCATGAAGAAACAGAATGTACGCAGCTTCCCAGAACATCATATGATACCGAAGAGATGAAGTGAAACAGGAATGTCTCAGTGACGCCCACAGGAACAGTCACCATCGCCAAATTGTCAGCGTACCTCTGCAATGCCAGACCACAGTGAGCATATGGACAGTTTAGGCTTTCTGCCATTAGACTAGATTAGCGAAGCACATGGTTCATGCATATCTAGTCTAGCTTTGTGTCAGTGGGAAAAATATTTCCACTACAAGTAGCCTCCTGGACTTAGGGAAGAAGGGCTAGTTCTCGGGCAACTGCTATGGAAAAGCCTGCTGCTGCCTTCTGCATCTGTCAGGTTCTGTGGTACCTCCGTGGAGAAACCCTTCATGTGAACTGCGATCACACCTCTGAGACGGTGAACCGAGGTGTGAAACAGAATACCCTTCCCTTCTGTCGCGCGAACGTGACTGACAGTTCTGCAAAATCCCTCCAACAGATGACACTACTGGGGATTTTCATTCTGTTACAACTCACGCAGGCTGTACGGCAGCGATTTGTGCAAAGCCTGCTCTCCATGACAAGAGTGCTTTAGCGAAAGATATATACTGTCCAGAACCTTTTGTGAAATAATGCCCTGTATCATTTAGAAGAGAAAACTTCAAGTCTGGTGGAATTGGATATTTCAAGTTTCATTTTCTTTAGAAAAACACTAAGCCCAAGCCATAAAAAAACCCACAGGGTGAACAGCACAATATATGACCTAACTTTGGTCCGTCTAGAAACAGATTCTGGTATAGTCTGCAGTGCCATCGTCTATGTTGCAAAACGACCAAGCCATTTAGCACATTTTCATATATTTTACTTATGGAAGATTATTCCAGCAGAAATTTAGTGTTCAAGTTTGCAGTATATTGACAAAACTAAGAAAACAAGAATATACTATCCCGTATTGCAGTTGACTAAGTAGCTAACTTTTATCAGCCCTGAATGAACTAAAAATATGGTTATATAAAATGGTCCTCCTTTTGAAGCTGGCCTGGTTATTTATATCCCAGTACATAACCCATATTACAACTCTGAAATCTAGGAAGGTTTCCAACTAATATGCTACGGATGTAACAGTGGCAATCATGTACCTGTACATTTGTTCCACGTCAAACAAGAAGCAGAATATAAAATGGGACAAAAGTTAAATAGTAAATTAAATACTGGTTAACATATACATCCATCATTCTGCAAACACACATGATTAATTAGACTAACTTGAATAACCCTATGCAAATTTATCTATTTGCAAATAAAAATTCATAATATTAAATATTTGTGAAATAGAGGACAAAATGTTCATGCCAAACTCACAGTTGAATACAGCGCTTAAAATATTCTTTCAGCGCTTGCCTTCCATTTTTTGGCATACTAATTGAATTTTCTTTTGGACTGGCAGCATACAGGAATGATTTGATCAAGAACCCTTTAAATATTAACAATGAGCCAGAGGAGTCTCAGAGGAAAGAATCTTGTTAGTTGCAAGGTAAATGCAAACATATGCAATGTTTATTTCTGGCATACTACTATTGTGGTTTATCTTATAGGCCAAAAACATTATTACCCAACATACTGTAATTAGACATCTTTTCAATTAATATAGAGATACGTCTTATTAAAGCCAATTAGTCTTCGTGTCAGGTATCAATGTATTTTTTCTTAACACTTAAATGTTCTGTAAAACTGAAAATAACAATTAGCTATGTAAAATTTCAATAAAGGAATACTTCTAACTACCTCTCCTCCCTTATAAACTTTAAGCATACAACTTCAAGCAAGAGTTGAAAAAGAAACTACACATCACTATATAGGCCTGCTCTTCAGCAAAAAAATGCCATGTACAGCATTCTGCAAGACTGATCACATTCTTTGCTAAAGTTATCATTCAATGCTGACAACTATTACTAATTTTATGTAATACAAATTATTCCAAGTAAAATATCTTTAAAATATAATCTAGAAACATTCTCTTTATTATCTACGAATCAGAAAATAAACATTCATGATTTAACATATTAATTATAGGAACCTAACTGTTCTGGCAAGTCTTCCCATCCCTCTTGTTTGTTCCTACACACGCAAGTTAGTCACTGGTTGCACAAGGAAATATTGGAATGAAGATCACTCCAGACTGGGTACACAGAAATAGGTATGTTTAAATAGGTCATAGCAAGACGCTCTTGGTAGAGACTGAGCAACCACTTTTAAAAACTCTGACTTTGTACACACATATTTTCCTAACAGCTCTTAGCTACGCTGAGCATCGTGTTCTCGAGCATAATTTTATCATTTGTAACAACAGTACTTCCATGAAGCTCCACTGCTGAAATCAGACCTTGGAATGAACATGAATTATACTGCCAATTTCTTTAAGATTAATTTACACTAATCTTCAGCTGTATTGGATGAAGTTGTAAGTCTATAAAAGAACATGTCACTGATGCCACTGTGAATTTCACGAGGGTTTGAGGTGTTATGACCATGCATGACAAATTTGAAAACACTGGAAGTTTTACAGATATTGCAATTTCTAAGAACTATGAAAATGTTCTTGAACATCTAACATCTTAATGATTATCAATCGAAGAATGTACACATATACTGTATTCCCATGAGGCAGAGATATTTGTGGTTTATGCACTACATTATCTTGAAAAAATCTGCTTCCATATTCATGACAACGCAAACACATTCACACATGTTCTTACTCATCCTCTTCATGAATATTCATTTACCCAACTGATTTGGAAGTACTGGTCTTCTAAGCATTACATAATCCTTCAGAGAATTTTGCATTCTGAAATGGAAATAGTCTTTTTCCCCTGGACAGTTGTCAGTGACCAGAATAAAGGTGAAACTTGCAACTTCATCCTTCATTCAAGACCACCATGTTCTAAGCATAAAAAGAATGAAACAAGCTCAGCATTCTCTTATTGCTATTCGTTAAAGTATGTTATTTTATGTTTATGGAAGATTTGTTTTTTTTTTTTTAGTAAGAACTTATTGCTCAACTAATTTCTGTCCTGAATCCAGAATTATCTATAGAACACCAGATTCCTTCACTGGATTAAGAGATATCAAAGGGACTCCTAGGTATTTACAGATAGGACGCAGACCACAAATGATGATTCACAGTTTCTCACACACTGTTCATGTCATTCCTCGCTGCCCCTCTGTCCTCCTCCTAACCTCGACGTAGCAGCTTTCAAACAGCAGTGGTGCAATGCAACCATGAGGAACTCCATACGGCCTCCTGTGAATCAAATCCTGACACAGGGGAACATCCCCATTAGTAGGAGGCTAATAAGAATTGGCAGCTAGTCTTTTGAAAGACTGCTTTCAAATTCCCATTCCTTGCACAGCAAGGAAGAAAACCCCACCCCTTAAAAGATCTATATTGTTGGATTATGAATACTTGTTCAGTGAAATGTGCCACTGCCTGTAATTTACTATTGCATTTCAATAGTTGCAATGTGCATTAAGAATGAATTTGCAATATAATAAGTCAGATGTAAAATAAGAAGGGAAAAAAGAATTCCTTTCCGCCCTTTACCACTTCTGGAGATTACATTTAATGCGGTTTTGGGAAGGAATTCATCAAAAAAATTGTCTATGTAAAAGAAAAAGAAAAAAGAACTTCCTATCAAGTGAGGCAACAAAACATTTTTACTGCAGTACACCTATATCACTAAAATATTTGTATCATTGTTATGCAATTAGGCTAAAAATAAATCTATTCATCATCTTATAATACTGTAGAAAACTATGTTTGCATGTAAATTACTGCAACACCCACTCTGACTTATGTTTTCACCCTACAGAAAAACGCCAGACTTCCATAAGCATATTTATAATGCCTATAACCAGGTTAGTGTTTTATAAAAAAAACAAGGGCCAAATCAATACAAATACTCAGCATACAAACTTCTGAGGGTTTTTCCACCCCCAGCATTTCAGTGAATTCCATGGATTAAAATCAAAGGGGCCAGCAGGCCCAAACCCTCTGTTTTACCATCTCATGCTGCAGCTTCAAGTTCTCCTCATTTTGGCCAAATTCTTGTGAGGTCCAGAGAACAATTCCTGCCAGCCCGTGCTGCCTTTCAGGTTTTATACTGAAGTCAGCAACACTCATGTCTGGTCTTTGGATACATCAAGCTTCCCTTTTTACTTTGTCCTACAAGTATAGTCGCCAACAAGCTCCCTTTCCAAGAAGAGGGTAATTTCTTTTTATAAAACCCTAAGCAGTCACACATAAATCAGAATTTAAATGCAGCAAAGTAGACGAGGGCAGGATTCACAGCTACCACAGAACCACCTATGGGTTGCCATCAGCACCAGCAGTGCTACAGGAAAAGATCTTGATACGCTGTCAGCTGCAACTGAGGAATAAATAAAAAGGAAGGAGAACTGAACTGTGACAGATGATAACAGCAGGTTGCTGAATTTTTCAGTTACTTGCAGACTGCTTGTGGGAAGAGTTCGAGGCAATGTGCTCTCAGCTGCGCCTCATTTGCACAGTGGTGACATTCATGAAGCACTCCCGTATTTACAGAGGTAAAGACACATATTCAAGTTCAGGCTTCACATCATGTCATTTTTGTCAGGTTCCACAGCTATATGTAGGCAGGTAATATGAGGGAAACTACATGATATTTAATATGGTATGAGCCAAATATGCAGATGTTTCTATAAACATGCATCCAAATCCCCAGATAAATTGACAAATTGTTATTTTGAATTTTTTTCTAAAGCACTATCAGACTGTTTCAAGTTCTTTATTGTGACGATATATATATGTTAATAACATTTTTCTGGTATTGCAAAGATGATAATCAGATTACACAGCCAAATTCCAGTTCCACACTGTCAACTTCAGCACACAGCAGGTTCCCACAGCACTCAAAATCTTGCCAGAGCTCCCACTTTCCCTTCAGTCCTTGTCTACACTCAAATGTGTCCTTACAAACTAAAATAAATTTGCAATACAGTGGCTTAAATGCAGCATTTTTCACAAAGGTGAAACCAATATGGCAGTGAGGAAGAAACATTTTTCTGCAATAAATATTTCTTGCTTTTAGAAGAGAAGTGAATGTGAGTCCTCTGAAGTATATTTAAAAATGACAAGGTCAGGAAAACTTTCAGATTAAAGCTCCATTTTTGTGAAAGGCACCTGTAAGCAGAGGGCTTGTTTTTCACCTCCCATTCATCTATTTATTGCCCTAATCCTAGCAGTATCCGACCAGGCAAACACAGAGCTGACAGAACCACTGAACTTGAGGGAATTAGACGTGGGTACAACTTGCCCTGGCTTGCGTGCAGCTAAAGAACTTACTTGGAAATACTGGCAAAAATGCAGTATGAAGTACAGCTGACTTGATTGAGTATGCCATCGTGTCAAACAGGTGGTACTAAACCTCTGTGCATCACAACGGTATTTTTTATATGTGAAACTCGTGGCACCACTTATTACGAAGACTGTCAAATACCTTATAACACCTCCTTTCCAGTTGCTTATAACCTTAACACACCTCTGTGCATATAGGCTGACATTTTCCATTACTGGGAGTTTTCCCTTTTTCTGAATACCCTTTGAAAATTTCAGCCAAAAGAATCCCATTATTTCTGCAAACAAAGCTAGTGAAAATATGTTGTTTTGCTCACTTAAAAAAATGCAGTGATGTTTGAAAATTATGTACGTCAGCTCCTTTGTACTTTAAAACAAGGGTATAAAATTTGCCAGACACTTCTTATCCATTCTTCTGAGTAGTTGCCCAGACTGAAGACTTAAAAAAACATGGTGAGACTTAGGTTTTAACAACTACATTTCCACAGTTCCTCAACCCCAGGACTTACTTCTGTTTGCAGATGCAATGCAAATGTTCTGAACACACAAAGCTATGCAATTCTAGACCTGAAAAATTATGTCTTGAACGTATGGATGTGCTGTATACATGGTAGAACTTTCTCACATACACAACTTGTCTGATGCTATAAAGTTTCAAAAACGGGCCATGTATATACATAAAAATGCATCTCAGGCAGACTATGCTGAGGAGGAGAATTATTTGGCTACCAGTTTCTTAAAAAGATGCCATATAAAGAACTTCAGAAAAGATGAACGATCCCTATTTTGACATAGTCGAAGTGATTAGTATATTACTGCGTAACAGCTTCTGGGAAGTATTTGGAAGCCAGTCAGCCCTGATAATTCTGTAAATATTTCAATGAGCCCATTAAGCATTAGCAACATTAAGGATATAATGAAATGCCTATAATACAAGTGATGGAAAGGCACTGAACAAGTGTGCTACCTGCCACACAGTCGAGAGGGCAGTGAGTAAATGTGATGGGTTAACCTTGGCTGCCAGGTGCCCACCAAGCTGCTCTCTCACTTCCCCTCCTCATCAGGACAGGACACTCACCGATTACCATCACGGGCAAAACAGACCCAACTTGAGGAAACTAATTTAATTTATTGCCAATTAATAACAGAGTAGGGCAGTGAGAAATAAAAACAAAACTAAAACCGCCTTCTCCCCATCTGCCTTCTTCCAAGGCTCAACTTCACTCCTTCAGACCCAACTCTTCTACTTGCCCACCTGCAGCTCAGGGGGAAGGGGAATGGGGGTTGTGGTCAGTTTGTAACAGTTTCCTCTGTCACTCCTTCCTCCTCACACTCTTCCTCTGCTCCAGTGTGGGTCCTTCCCATGGGCTGCAGTTCTACAAGAACTACTCCAGCATGGGTCCTTTCCATGGTGTACAGTCCTTCAGGAACAGACTGCTCCAGAAAACCTGCTCCTGCGTGGGCTTCTCTCCATGGGCTGCAGCTCCTGCCAGGAGCCTACTCCAGTGTGAGTTCTTCACAGGCTGCAGCTTCCCTCAGGGCATGTATGCCTGCTGCAGCATGGGGTCCTCCATGGGTTGCAGGTGGATATCTGCTTCACCGTGGTCCTCCACGGGCTGCAGAGGGCAACCTGCCTCACCATGGTCTTTCACCATGGACCGCAGGGGAATCTCTGCTCTGGTGCCTGGGGCACCTCCTCCCTCTCCTTCTTCACTGACCTTGGTGTCTGCAGGGCCATTTCTCTCACATTTTTCTCACTTGTTACTACCAAAATGCTAACTTAATTTTTTTGGGGGGAATGGGGAGGAAAAGGGTCGTGTGCTTGTGCTTGATCTTCATCTTTCTTAGGCAATATGCTCTCAGCCATGGTGTACTCAAGAGATGTTTCTAGAGGGCAGTACAGTCCATTCTCTTATTGGATAACTTTGATCACTGATAGAAAGTACACGTGCAAGAACTTGCCCTGGTTTCTCTCTAGCTTGCTCTCTCTTTATGCAGTTCATTAACTTAACCCTACATGTTTCCCAGAACACAGCTTTCAACCCCATGAAAATCCAGATACTCCCATATTTGCCATTTTTTGAGAGATGAAGACTAAATGAAATAGGCAAAACCCTGCTGTGACACCACCTAATAAATTTTTCATGCTCTGTATTGAGAATCCCCCTCCCCAGTTTCTCAGTGTCTAACACAACAATCCTTGCAGCCAGATTCTCTGATCCATTGTGCAGATTCAATTGAGTTTGAATTCAGTTGTACTGGCAACTGTACCTAAACTGTGGAGTAATTCAGGCTATGCTGGAAGCAGAACTTTATGGTATCCAACCTCTGTAATGTCCTGTGAAGAAGGAGGGTTTATATAGTACCTGTAGGTTTTCTAATTATGTATCACAAGAACCTTGAAATTATCTAATAGCAGAAGGATTTCAGTCTGCCCCTCCCCTTCTTTACAATAGGACCATGTTTTTTTTAACAAAAGCACCAATAACCGCCTGTCCTCTACCACAACAAAGATGGCTGTCCTGTGACCAAAAGGGCTATGCAGTGCTCTCTTCCTTCATTTATATAACTGAATAGATTGTAAAGCTGATCAATTCACTAAAAAGGGAATTGAACTCCCATTGTAATTGTTCTCTTTTTAATCCTGGCTTGTTTCTCAGCATTTCCCACATAATAACACCCTACACTCTGTTAGAAATGTCGTTGTTCTCATTTCTTAGCCACTCTACTGAGGCACTGAGTCGATAGATTGTTCTAATTACTAGTGGTGAAAATGTCCAAGTGGACTTGGTTATATGCAATACATTTACACACTTATTTATTACAGCTCATTCTGCTTAGATGCTATAAGTTTTCACTTTTTGCACACATTTAATTGATGGAATTTTTTTTCTTTTGTTAACAGTCACAAAAACAATGTAAGCATGAATACTTCTAAGAAAGCACATTTTTAGAACGTAGGCATACGGGAATATGCATTGAAATTGGTGTATTTTATTTAGTGTTTGAGGGACAGAAGTACCTGAAACCTCAGCTTGTTTTTACCTAAAGGCAACTGAAAGGTATCACATGTCTAAGAACTTTGCCCAAGCTTTCTTTTCTCTTTTCTTTAAAAGCCAAATGAAACACTCAGTAACAATTCATCTCAGTGGTTGCTCTTGGCGTTCTCACCATTTCATGCAAGTGAGTGGGCTGTAAAATTTTCTTTGGGGATGCATGGTAATGGATATATTTAATAGAATTACACTATTGGAGCTGATCACTTCTAATTTGGCCAGGCACTGATAGTGCCAAACGCATTATTGTGGTAGTCTTGGCATGAGGTGGGCGGGGGAGGAAAGAAGTGGAAATCAAAGACGTATCAAAAGCTAAGTTATGATATTACAACACAGTAATCTTCCTCTTTTCGCGAAAGTTAGAAATAGAATTTTTGTTTCTTATTTCCTAATGTACAGCACTGTTCCCACAGCCCGACACAGAGCATCGCTTTTTTCCCCCCACAACTGAATGAGCATTCCTTTTGCATTCAGACTTCTAACACAAATGGTGATAAAAAGCTAATGTGAATTGGCAGAGAAATTCAAGGACACGCACAGAACCTGAAAATAATTGTTAAATTTTTTTTTCAAATTTACTAGATTTTAAATGCCTTTTACGTCCTTTATTTTGTTGCCAAAGCATTTCTGCAAGGCTACCAATGGGCAGCGTTGCTTTTTTGCATGATTTCCAAGTTAATTCTTTGTTCTCAAAAAGAAATGTCATTATTTCTTTCCTCTGGGGGAAAAAAATCACAATATGAGGGGTTAGATGATAGGGATAATTAGACTAAATGGTGGTATAGAACACAATGGGAAAAATATCTTTTATGAAGACCACCTGTCTACTCATTTTTGCAGCCTGAATGATGTTTTGTTTTGTTCAGGGAAACAAATTCAGTTAATAAAATCCAAAAACCAGATGGCAGCTGCTAGAAAAACCAATACAAGATTTTGTTGCAGAGGATATAGAAGTGATCTGAGCTTTGAATGGAAGAAAGAAAAATTTCCTCTCTCTCTGTCAATGGTGCTGTTTTCCAAGAGCTCTCTCTCATGCAGTCTGGGATTTAGTTAGAGCAGCAGTTCTAATCCTGAATGTTAGAAATAAGGCTTTCTTTCATGTAACTCTAAGTTGTTTCTTATGTATATTCTTTTCATGTATCTTCATTATTTTATTTTAAATTATTTGAAAAATAATGCTTGAATCTACATAGTATTTATTCAGGTTAGTTTAAAATGGATCAGGAGAAAATTCTTAAATTTCCATTCCTCTTACAGGCTCAAAAGTGTATTTTAATGCAAAGATACATAACAGTTTAAGAAAAGATACCACATTCTCTTTTTTTAGATGCTACTGTCCTTTATTGGAATAAGTCCGTATCTCAGTTTAAATTCAAATCTACAGCAAATGCTGACATCCTCATTTGGCCAAAAATATACCATGAGCTATCTACAAATAATAGTAAAAGCAAGAGTTACTTGGAGAATTATTTAAGAAAAAAATAATTTTACATATTCACAGTGTCTCCTTGGGAAGTCCACAAAACCAGAAAAACAGATTTGTTATGAATTCAGTCTGGTTCTACTCAGGAGTTTAGGAAGACAGGGGCTTGACTGAGGACATTTCTAGATGGCAGGTCAGAAGCACATGAGGTATCTCAGTCTGATTTCAATCTGGTCTAAGTCCTTCAAACACATTTATCTAAATATGCAGCTTAACTGGGAGGATAAAACAAGGACTGTGAATAGCCAATGAATTTTGTGGTTTAGATACCAAAATAATCTTCTCCTAAAGAGGATTATCTTTCAAGGAATGAAAATTTAAGTAATATTGGGGGCCTACTTGATCATTTTGCCTTAGAAAGGGAACCTCTCCCGTGGGAATCTTACCTGTCCTTAGAGAGGAGGGCAGATGCTTACAGCACTGCTATTCCTCCAGAAAAGCAGAATCCCACCCAGAGAGATCAAATAGCATAAAGACTAGTGAAGACATCTGGTATCACACAGTGAAGGTTTCCAGTAAAAAAATAACAGTGTAACAGTCTCTGAATAGATTCACTTTTCTGTAGCCAGTCTTTGGACAAAACCACTGTCTGGCAGATGGATCCTGGTTGAGCATCGGAAGGGTCAAGTGCCAATACAGCTTGTGGAAGTGGTTGGTCTGGAAGATTCAGTTGATTAGAAAATTTTCTATTTGCTCCCCTATCACATATATATGTAAAAAAAAAAAACAAAAAACCCAATGTTTTCCACTTACAAGATCTTTCCCAGGAAGATTTCCACAGAGTTTCTTAACATGTTAGCAAAATGAGAATATCATAACAAGTTGCAGATATGTTAAGTTCTTGGTTAACCGATTCTGAGGCAATCATTATTCTAAGGGCTGGTCACAACAATAAAACACAAAATAATTTGGAATTGAAAAAAAAGGTGGAAACCACACAGGGAACATGATGGAATCTTGCCACTGAAACCATATAAACCACCAAAATTTTTCTCACAACTCAGGACAATTGGATTGTAAACCACTGCTTAACAGGAGTAAACCAGGGTGGGTAATAAGCAACTTTTAATTTAAAATAAATGGACATGCATCATACAAAGCTCAACTCCCATCTGCATGAAAGCTTTTTGATGCTACTCTGGCAGCAGATCCACTGTGGAAACATGAGAATGTAGCCTTAGTGAGTACAGACTTGCCGGACACCATTGCCAATGTATGCTCCGATCAGATCTATTACATGCATTGAGGGCCGCACCAGTCTGTTTCTGGGAGAAGGAAAACAGGTTATAGAAATGGTATTTCTTTGGGATAACTTATCTATAAGGAATTTCTAGCAGACACATGGTAAAATGTATTTTGCCTTACTTTCCTAAATGTCAAATCTCAACAAATCAAGCACAAATTTTGAAAATAACCTCCACTGAAACCTGAATGAAAGCTCAACAAAATATTAAATGATGAATTTTTACCTCCTTCCAAATCATTTACTGAAAAGCAGAAGTGGACTTTGATCAATTACTTGAGCTGTGAATTTTTATTATAACTAGGAGAGCATTAATTTTGAAGTTTCTTTTGAAGCATTCATTTACAGCTTCTAGAACATGTGAATTTCCAGTGTCTAGAGCATCTACATTAATATTATGCGCTCTAAATCTCTCAGACAACCAAAGAATGGAGTTGAAAGTTACTTCCCTGTTTGAGGCAATTTCCCCATTATATATACTGCTTACAAATCCTTTCGAGTTGCTACATTCCCTTGTGTTATTAAGACTGAGTAAGACTAAGTCTATTAAATTAGGAGTGGCAGATGGTATGTTAATGCTAGACCTCCTCCTGTCTTACATGCAAGGGCCAACAGAGTCAGTTCTCTCCAGCTTCAGGGTTCTGAAGTTACAGCTTTTCTTCCTGTCAGTGCTCCAAAGATTGAAGAAAATCTGAACACACAACTGCTCTCATTAGCAGCATCTCCCAAGTAACTAGTGACAGGACAAGAGGAAATGGCCTCAAGTTGCGCCAGGGAAGGTTTAGATTGGACATGAGGATAAATTTCTTTACTGAAAGAGTGGTTAAACATTGGAACAGGCTGCCCAGGGAAGTGGTTGAGTCACCACCCCTGGAAGTATTTAAAAGACGGGTAGATGAGGCGCTTAGGGACATGGTTTAGTGGGCATGGTGGTGTTGGGTTGACGGTTGGACTCGATGATCTTAGAGGTCTTTTCCAACCTTAACAATTCTATGATTCTATGATCTGTATGAGAAAATATTACCTCCTTTGAGGTAATAGCAGTAGGTAGCTTCTTGTTTGACAATGTCTTCGCTGAAAGATTGTTATTGCTGAGCAATATCGTGCTGATAGCACGTTGGTCCCTTGTCTTGCACTTCATTCGTTGTCTTGGCAAACAAAAATACAATGCATTTGACTAGGCAAAATCTGAGGTCCGCAATCAGAAAATGACCGACTTAATTTACTAGATGTCTTTTAAGAAGCAGACCGTTTGTGCTTCATACAAAATAATGTAACGGGCTACATGCCATTTCATAAAATGAAAGCTCAGTTAGAATGGCATTGCACAGAAAAGAACTTGGTTTGACATTACTCTGTGCTTTAACAATGGATCCTTTTGTCCAATATGATGAATCCACTAGAATCTGTCACAAAGACAGAAACACTTTTAGTAACATGGCTGTTTAATTAAGGCATCAATAAACATTTATTGATGACACATAATAGACACATTTTAGAAAGATGATTTAGCTGTTTAAACTTATTATAATTTGATTTTTTTAAAAGGAAATTGTAACACCAGACTCCTAAAATGAAGGAAGCACAATGCTCTAAATACCAACAGAGCAAAACTACTATCTTAATACTTTTATGAAGAGTCTTTAAGGGAGTTTTAAGGCAATAATAACCTGGAATTTAAATATCTTCAGAATTTCTTACTAGACTGACAATTTTTGTTGACAGTGATTATTCATGAGCCTATCACCTCTGCCAAAGAACCATATTGATAACACCATATTGATAAAACAGAACATTTATATAGGGACATATACTCTCACTCTTTATATAGTAAGTCTGTCTGCATATACGTACCTCTGTATATGCAGTGTCTCCAGCATGATGCCTCATGTTGTTATGTACAAGCAGGTAAAAAATGAACTGAACAGATGGACCACAAGATGGGTGGAAAACCAGCTAAGCTGCTGGACTCAAAGGGTGGTGAGTAATGCCTTAAAGTTCAACTGGCAGCTGGTCATCACTGGAGTTCATCAGGGTGGATACTGGGTCCAAAACTATTCAATATCTTTAGAAATTATCTGGGTGACAAGAGTGACTGCACCCTCACCAAGTTTGTGGGTGACACCAAAGTGGAAGCAGAGATAGATAAATCAGAAGGAAGAGCCACCACACAGAAACACATCAACCAGCTGGAAGATTGGGACAGGAAGATTTGTACGAGGTTTAACAAAGATAAATGTGAGCTCCTGCGACCTGAATAATTGCACACAGCAGTACGGCCTGGGGTCTGACTGTGGGGTGAGCACCTCTGTGGAAAAGGCCCTGGGGGTCCTGGTGCACAGCAAGCTGAACATGAACCAGCAGGCAAATGTGTCCTAGGCTGCATCAACAGGAGTACAGCCAGCAGATGGAGGGATGTGGGGTTGTCCCATCTGCCCTGCACTTGTTAGGCCAAACCTGAAACACTGTATCCTGTTCTGCTCTACCAAGCCCCGGTCTCCCCAGTTCAGGAAAGACATGGAAAATTCGAGGAAGTCCAGTGGAGAGCCGCCAAAATGATCAGAGGGTTGGAGAAGTTGACATAGGAAGAAAGGTTGCTGGAATTGGCTGTGCTTAGCCTAGAGAGGAGAAGGCTCAGGGGGATTTAACCACAGTCTTGCGATACCTAAAAGGTAGTCATAGAGCAGATGGAGGCGCTCTCTTCACTAGGATGCCCAGTGATAAAACAAGGGGCAAAGGGCACAAGTTCCTTCAGGGTAAATTCCATCTGAACATAAGAAAAGAAATTCTTCACTGCCAGAACAGTTAAACACTGGAACAGGTTGCCCAGAGAAGTGGTGGAATCTCCTTCACTGGAAACATTCAAGACAGCTTGACTGGGCCTTGGATAGCCTAATCCAAGCCTTGCTCTGGGTCCAACCCAGCAGTTTGGACCAGATGATCTGCAGAGGTTCCTTCCAACCTTGACTTTTCTGTGATTCTGTATGTGAATGAAGTAATACAGGATACAAGGATTACAAACGCACAATGGCTATGGTGGGTTTTTCACCCTCTATGAAAAATTTACTTAAATTTACTCATGAGCAACTAAGCCGTGTCTGAGATATGCTATATATTCCAAACAAGTGTAGACAAAGTCTCCCAAATCATATCTCAAATGCACAAGTTTGGTGTCATATTTACTGTGAAAGGGGAAAAACTTTGAAATGTTTATGGAATTTTCTAACTTAAAAAATCTTTACTGGACTATTCCTCTATGCATATTTGTAGGCTCTGTATCTTGTTGTAAACGTAATACTGGAGGATTGAGAAAGAAAGTGAAGTAAGAATACATAATTTACAAAACAGTCTAAACCCATCACAATCTAAAGTGATGTATCAGGTACTTCTATGCAGTAATGCAAATGCTTCTGAGACTGTACTTATCAACCCTGTAGTAACAAAGAAGATATTGATAAACTACAAGATACTGTCCGTTGGCCTGAGACTGAATACTGACCATTCTGGATCCTAGGTTGTAGCAAACTTAGGGAGCAAAATGGAGCAAAGCCAGATCTCTAGGAACTGAAAATAAGAAACAGCTGCTACCTGACCATGCTCAGAATCTTGGAAATATGTAAACAGCTGGAGTAAAGCTGCAACACACTATTTCCTTTGCATATTGTTGCAGCAGATATAATGTGTTATATGAAGGATAGGGCTTTCTGTGTTAAAATGTCCTCACTTGAGCAATGTAATATCACGAGTCAAGTTAACCGAGGTACTCGACACTTCAGTTTGTCTTTTTCCAAAATTGTTTTTTTCCAGCAGACTTAACGAAGCATAGCTTTAGCTGTAGCCTAGATTCTTCTCTGGTAGCCAACCATACCTCCTTTCTGTCTGAGTAGCATAATAAGTCCCTGTCCTATCTGGTCAATGGTACCAATCTATTTTTTCCCTCTGAGGATCAACACCCGCTAACAGACTGAAATGATAAATGCAATTCTGCCACATTGTTACAGACAGACTACAGCACTACTCTGTGTTTTCAATTTTTAAAGGCCTACGAGAGAGAAGGAATTCCTTATGTTTCAAGTCACAAGACAGCACACACATCTTTCCACTACTGTAGGGAAGGGAACAGGTAATTTCACCAAAACCCAAAAACCACTTGCATGTGTACTTTCCTAAAAGGGTGCACAGAGGTTTTACTTATGCAAGCATTAGGAATAAGTCAGTACAAATACATAGATGTTACTTGAAAACTTTTTAATGAAGTCTTATGTTCCATAAA
>NW_008824001.1:1023718-1030543 GCF_000699105.1 Pygoscelis adeliae
TATTGGAAAGAAGCATGCAAAGAGGCTGCTTGAAGCCATAGATAAATAATAGATGATGCTCTTCCCAATGGAAAAGCGGTAAGTGCTTTAAAAGCACAGCAAAATGAAGAAAATCTGTGCTAAGAAGTTGAATGGAGCTAGGATTTCACATGAAAAGAAAGTGCTATTCTGTTTAAATTTGTAAATGATCACTGGATTTCTGGGTCAGTGCCCATTCCCGAGTTAGAATAACTTTTGACACATTTTAAAGTGTTACTCGCACTACTTCAAAGAGAATACAGGAAAAAGTAAGAGAGCTTTCAATACAAAAAACCCTAATAACTTTCTCTAGTGTTACGTTAAGCAGAAAGTCCCTGCACATTTGGCATTGTAAAAGACATGGTAACTTAATAGGTTAGGCTTTACTCCATTACAGAGGAATGTATTTTATTTCCTGGTTCATTTTTAAATAAAGTCACAAAATGCAGTAACTATTCTCCTGAGTCCAGGCAAAGATTTCCTTTCTAAGTATGAGAGAAAGAAATCTGTATTGTGTTCAGCCTAGCAAGGCCATAAATGAGGTCCTGAAACATATGGATTTAATTAATAAGAGGTTTTTTTTTTTTTTTTACTGCTTCCAAGCTTCATTTTCTTAAACATATCTACATTCAAGAGTGAAAAGCTAAGAAATATAGGCAATTAGTCAAGCAAGGAATGACAAACAAAGGATTCCAGTTACTTAGCACCTCCTGGAGTATGAGCCAGAAAGTTGTTTTGGTTTCCATCATAGCACTGTTGTGAAAAGCCCAGGTCAGCACATTGCTGAAAACCCCCATAAGTGGAAAGGGAACGTTTTGTAAGAAATCCTCTTCTCTCACAGCAAAGGAGCTCTCTCTGAGACCAGAGGATGCTCTCTCATCACCAAGAATGATAACACTAAGCTGAGAGAGAACAGCACCACCCCGAAAGAGCAATTTCCAAAAGGAGTGATGGGCAGATCTTTTCCAACTCCTATTCAGACAATTTCCAAACAGGCAGCCTGCGGTCTGCTTCCAGAGGCTGTATCCATGACATCTCACAGCTTTTGAAAAGTTTTCTACGCTTTTCAGAAGTTTTCTACACTTTTGAGAAATTCTGTCCCCATCTGAGATTTCACTTAGAAATTTTGTCCCATAAAGTTACATTAGGGACATACCTAAGGGAAGCTTAGGGTAGACCAGTCAGATCCCCATGAGAAACTTCGTGGTTACACACACACACACACTCTCTCTCTCTCTCTTTATGCTGATATGCTCCATGAGGATGTGTATGCACAAGAAAACAACAGGAATAAGAAGCAATTTCCCGAGTCTTATTCTACACATATACAAACCCTGTTCCTATTCCTGTCACACAGCCTTTATCATCTTTACCAGAAGGTACATCATTTGGTGGATTTGAATAGGCTTAACAGTTCAAGCATGTCACAGTCCACCTGGACTGTTGCCACAATATGCTACAGCCACAATTCTCCATGAAGCAACACCACTGAACCTGTGCAGCACAACATATAGTTTAACTCCTGACAGTGCTCACCTGGGCCAGTATTTGTTCTCAGCATATGCTTGTTCATGTCACTTTTAACACTTAATTAACTGGTTTTATGATTCTCTTCAGAGACTATTTTGGCATCTAATGGTATTCAGATAACTGTCATTTAGATAATCAAACCTAAACTCTCTTTACAAGTATTCAAAGAGAATTCTTTCATTGTAACCACTGAAAAAAATCGGGACGCAAAATCCAGAACCTATATTCTCCCTTCTCAGCAAATATCCCAGCTGGTCCCCCAATTGCTTCTTTTCTGCTCCCTTCCTCAAAATTTGCATTCTTGATTGCACAGTGACTCTGTAAGCTCAGCAGAGGGAATGGGAAGTGCTGGGCAGTTGGGGTACTCAACACACGCAGTGGGGCTGAGGGAAGTCCAGAACCCAGGTGTCGTACCTCCTAGGTGAGTACTCTAATGAGGCTACTAGGCAAAAACTTGTATCACCACCCAAAACTTCTTCTCCAGTCATCTGTTTTCTTTTTCAGCTTAGCCCAGCATATTCCAAGCATGCTCTGAGTCTACCTAGCAAATCAGAACCTTCAGGAGCTGCTTAGTTTGTGGATCCCACTGTTGGTCCAGCCAAGACACTGACTGTAAAAACATACAGTAACACAGGTTTGGATGTGTGAAAAACTTTAAGTGGGAAACTCAGTCACCTGTGGTGTTGCAGCATTTTACTGCTCAGGTGTGCTCTTGCTTTCTAGAGCTTGGACTGCTTTTGCTTCAGCTGCATTTTAAGTCCCTGAGGACCATTTTGCATCTTACGTTTTGTCTAGAGTTGTTATTATAACACAAAATGAAGTAGCTTTGAGTATCTGGTCTCCTCATGACAGCAAATAATGGATTACAGAATACCAAGAAACTGTCCTATCATTAAAGAAGTACTGAAATTTATGGCCACTACTTGTTTTCATCTCAGTACCACAGCTGTGGTCACATAGTAACTTCATAATTCACTTTCATTTCACTTCAAGTGAACTCTAGATGTTTGCTAGTTTTTTCACATGCAGCTGAATGCATGCAAGATTAGAAACAGATAACATCAATTCAGGATATGAATTTATCAGAAAATGGAGAACATTTGTAAGTTTACCTACATATTGAAATTTATTCATTTAAAGACAAGGTTTCCAACAATTCATGTCACAGGTATGGATTTTTCATTATGTAATTACTAATAAAGGTGCAGCTATAATTCACAGTATACAGGTAATGACACATAAACCTTAGATTTTACGCACTCTAGAATTTTACATCAGATACCTACACTTTTACTTCTAACAAACTGGAATATACAATCTTGTGCCTGAATACTGAACTAAGAAGTGCAAACACACTACTAGGAAACTAGTCTCCCCCCCCCTTCCGTCCCCCCTGGGCAATTTCAATGGCAGCATCAAATTACCAACAGTTTCTAATAAAAATACAAGCCTTTTAGTGAAAAAGTACTTTGGCCAAACCCTCAAATAACTTCATGCTGAAATACTGCCGCAACAGGACTCTGCATTGCAAAACATATTCCTAAAAAAGTATGACAAGTCCTTATCCTTATCAAAGAATTAAATCATAATTAAATCTATGTGCAAGTGGATCAGACGATACATTTTAATGTGCAATCAGGAAAATAATCACAGTTGGAAAGATTAAAAATTGCTATTTCAGTGTGAAATCCTTCTCTTGCTACCTTTCAGTGTTCTATTAGGGGAATTTTTAAAGCAGAAAGACTATTCTTAAAGATGCAGTAGAAGTGTAATTGTAACATTCCTCTTCCCCAGGCACTTGAAAAACCATAGGTTGCAAAACTGCCTACTCAGAGTCCAGATTATGTTGTCCACTAAACTGACAAAAAGCATAATTGCGGAGTTAAGATGGTGTGGGTTTTTTTGAGAATTTAGAAGGTTTTCACTTCTTCCAAAGGCCGATCTAACCCTCACCTTTGTACTGCTAGGATCTACTTGGAAGCTCACCTAACACTAACAACATTATTTTGAATGTGGAAAAATGCACAGGACAGAGAGAACAGATCTTTGAAGTACCAGAGCAACCACACCAAAATAATACTGTAACCACGGAAGTTTTGGTATGCCTGCACCTCCTGGGCCAGGTATGTTACTGCTCCAGCATGTTTCAATGCTGAAATACTTTGTGCAGAGGGAAATCTTGCTGTCATTTTCGACTTTCCTATCAGCTGCTAGACTGTCTTAATCTCTTTAAATTAGAGACATAACTGACCAAGCCACTTGCTTGAAAGCAAATGGCAAGTAAGTATATATTGACTGTCCAGAGCATACAATTAGTACTTTTGGCTCAATGCTCGCAGTTGAATTAGTCCTCAAATGAGCTTTTGCTGTACCCTAATAAGATATATAAAGGAAAATACGGCAATCTGTTAAGTATTAGAAATTAAAGCACTGGTATAGCGAAGAACCTTGAGTGACGTTTTTGTCACAATGATGTGAGCCATGACTTAAGAGTTTGGATCTCCATTGAGACAGTGCCTGCTGCAAGTGGGATGAGCCTTCAGCTGAACCGTCTTCATGCTGCAAGGAAGCAAAGAGCTCCAAAATGAGCTGCTTCACTATTTCCATTAAAGCCATAACTGTAAAAGTGGCCTGATCCACTCTGCTACTTTTGCAATCCCAGCAAGGCCACCTACCCACTGTACAGGTTTGTCTGCTACATCCTGGAGAGTTCCCACTACAGATGTGCTTAAAGGAAGACTCTTGTCTTCAAAAGATGAATGTTATTTCAAGTTTTGCAAGAAAGGGGCCCTTCACTTGAACCTGGAATAAAATACGCTCAAGCAAAAAACGTTGCATTGCTGGTATGAACCCTCAGTGTGCCTCTGTATTGCTACTTTTTGCAACTATTAATTGTACTCCTGCAAGGTCTGCAGTTTTGATAAGACAGGTGAAAAATGCTAATGAAAAAGTATCCTGAGAAGTCAGTTGCTGTTATGAACTCAACAGATGTTAGCATTCTATACTCCCTGAGGCTAAAGAAATTTTTTACTTATAGAATGTAAGACTTAAATTGACAAGTATCTCACTTCGAGATTTTGAAAAATCCCAGATCTTGTTTTACCTCTGTATGTACTGCACTAAGAAAAGGGCAAACCTGTTTAGATTGAAATGCAGGTGGAACTGTCACTTTTCATTTGAAACTAGCCCTTTCTGATGGTGCATGTAGAGAATCAAAATCTGGCCTTACGGTCAGCTCCACATAAGCCCGAGAAGTTTCCAGCTGAACCAGTCATCGTATCAGAAGAAATGAGACGGCTTGGATCCGCACTGTTTCGCTGATGTAACTCAAGTTATACTTGAAAACCCATCAGATTCATTCTGCTGTTTTGTCTCTTGAAGTCAAAGGACATTTTGCTGGCAACTTCAATGGGGCCAGACACTCTATCAAGTGTTTAGCTTGATGATATATTGCATGATTAAAATGGGTTTTGAAAAACTTTTGAGTGGAGTTGGAGAGAGACACCCATTAACACTTGAGAGATGCAAAACACCTTAAGGAATAACAAAACAATGCTGTGTTGATTCCAAAAGCGCAATTTTCTTGTCTTGGCAGAAGAGATTTCATAAATAATTTAAGCAAAAATATGTGCAAGATAAACATCTCGTAATCTAAATTCATATCTCTTTGCATAACAAGTGACCACTTAGAAAAATACCACATGTGAGTTTGAGTAGCGCTTTTAACACTGTTCAGTGCATTCAAAAAGCAAAAAGACATCCTTTGTGTATTTGGAATTTTTGTTAAGGATTCAGGAAAAGTCAAAATGCTTGGGCTAAAGCATTTAATATCTCTCTGCTTTATAAATGGTAGATTTGTATCAAAGATGCATTTTATTTGGAAACAATCTATTTTCTTTCTTGGTATGAACTTCCGAGCATATCATCTGGAGTTTTGTGCAAAGCCAGAATGTGATATAAAGCCTAGTTGTTTTCCCCAAGATATATGGTTGATTGGAATCACACATTTAGAAACATTGTAAAATTAAGTTTCAGTGGAGAATGACAATTTTTTTTTTAAACTATTTTTTAGGCCAGACACAAGGAATAAAGTTAAAGTCCTTTTCAAAGCCAGGCTGTGCCCAGCCCATTATGAATAGCAAAATTGGATGTTAGAGTCTTTCCTATGCTTTTGTACATAATACAGGTTGTATAAGAATGAATGGAGACTGGGTCTCATTACACTTTCGTAATACTTCCTGTGGCATCCTGGGCCATGAATTTCATGGATATATGTATTTATAAGCTAACTGTACTATCAGCTGTGGCTTGAAACTATGTATTTGCCCTCTGTGACCTACGTGGTAGACACATGCACAAAGGTAAGGCTCAATAAAGGTAAGACTAACTTAAAAACGGTTACCTATGAAGTGTCTTTAAAAGAGACCCCTGGAATAAAATGAAGAAAATGAACCCTACTCAGTAATAATTTTAACAGAGTTAAGAGGTGGCAGATAAGGAATTAGAACAAAAGTATCCACCAAATCTTTCTTTAAGAGGTGCCTGACCACAGGGAAGCTTTATAGGTCTGTTCTAGAGAAGGATGAGCTGGTAGGGAGGAATGAGAAATATCAAAAAAATTCACAAAAATAGAAGAGATAAATTTGAAAGTTCAAAATACTTGGCTTTCTTCCCCGTTTTTGAACACAATAATACATAACAATTCTAAAAATAGGTATCTGTTATGTGAACAAGATAAAGAAATATCCACTGGAAGAGTTTAGGAAAGCAAAATATGCTCACACAATCTGAATTTACCAGGTCACTAGAGCTACTATTAATACTCTTTCAAAATTCCGTAAGATCACAGAATCATAGAATCACAGAATGGTTTGAGTTGGAAGGCACCTTTAAAGACCATCAGTTCCAACACCCCTGCCATGGGCAGGGACATCTTCAACTAGATCAGGTTGCTCAAAGCCCCATCTACCCTGACCTTGAACACACCCAGTGATGGGGCATCCACAACTTCCCTGGGCAACCTGTTCCGGGGTCTCACCACCCTCACCGTAGAAAATGTCTTCCTCATATCCAATCTAAATCTACCCTCTTTCAGTTTAAAACCATTGCCCCTTGTCCTGTCACTACAGGCCCTGCTATAAAATGTCTCTCTCCATCTTTCTTATAAGCCCCCTTTAAGTACTTGAAAGGCTACAATAAGGTCTCCCCGGAGCCTTCTCTGTTCCAGGCTGAACAACCCCAACTCTCTCAGCCTTTCTTCATAGGAGAGGTGTTCCA
>NW_008824001.1:1030788-1033225 GCF_000699105.1 Pygoscelis adeliae
CTCAGTTCCTGGAAAAATTATGGAGAAGATTACACTGCGTACTATTGAAAGGCATTTAAAGAATAATGCAATCATCAGGCACAGTCAACATGAGTTCATGAAGGGAAAGTCCTGTTTAACTCATTTGATATTCTGCTATGATAAAGTCACCCGCCCAGTGGATGAGGGGAAGGTGGTGGATGTAGTTTTTCTGGATTTTAGTAAGGCTTTTGATACTGTCCTTCACAGTATCCTTCTGGACAAGTTGTCCAACTGTGGGATGAGCGGGTTCATGGTGCACTGGGTGAAGAACTGGCTGAAGGGCAGGGCTCAAAGGGTTGTAGTGAATGGGGCTACATCTGGCTGGTGACTGTCACCAGCGGTGTTCCTCAGGGATCAATTCTAGGGCCGGTGCTGTTCAATATCTTTATCAACGATCTGGATGCAGGAGTTGAATGTACCATTAGCAAGTTTGCTGATGATACCAAACTGGGAGGTGCTGTTGACTCTCTCGAGGGACAAGAGAGAGTCAGATCCCTTGCAGAGGGATCTGGATAGATTGGAGCATTGGGCAGTGATTAATGGGATGCAATTTGACAAGTCGAAATGCCAGATTCTGCACCTAGGATGGAGTAATGCCAGACAGAAGTATAGATTGGGAGAGGAGTAGCTGGAGAGCAGCCCTGCAGAAAGGGATCTGGGGGTGCCGGTCGGCAGCAGGCTCAATGTGAGTCAGCAGTGTGCCCTGGCAGCCAAGAGGGCAAACCTCATCCTGGGGTGCATCAAACACAGCATAACCAGCCGGTCAAAAGAGGTGATTATCCTGCTGTATTCAGCGCTGGTGCAGCCTCACCTCAAGCACTGTGTGCAGTTCTGGGCCCCACAATTTAAGAAGGATGTGAAGGTCCTCGAATGCGTCCAGAAGAGGGCAACAAAGCTGGTGCAAGGGCTGGAAGGCATGTCCTATTAGGAGCAGCTAAGGACACTGCCATCAAAACAGACACCATTTTGATCTTAACTGCTCTGGCTTAAAGAAACATACAGAACTGTTAACAGAAGTAAGTCTCTTGAAGAAACTAATACCTACTGTGAATTTGACACCAGTTAATTTACTAAGACATAAACAGCAGCAAAAATTGAATACATATTATCTGTGCAAATGAACACACCTCTATACAGAAAGAAGCACCACAAGAAAAGATAACCGCAGCAAAACTGGCCAGTTTTAAAAGGCCAAATGATTATCCATGCATTAGACTGTTTTGCAGCTAACTGAAAGAAACTTGGCTTGCTGAAGAGACAAGGAGTACAGCACCGAGGAAGACAAATTATGTGCCGGCCAGGCTGAGGTAACAGAGCTGGCTTCTGCTGGCTTCTCTGTGATATGCCCATGTTTTAATGAGCTGATGGTTGTCCCCTTCCACCAAAAAAATGGGGTAAAAGTTCCTTCTAGGTAGAGGGCATGAGAAAGGACACCAGTATTTGCGTTTATTCCATTGAGACTAAATTTTATTCTATCGAGATTTAGCATTTTCACTGATGTGGGACTATTTACATGCTGCCCAATCTACCAGCTATGTTTCAGGGACTAGGAAAAATTTTTATTCTTTGCCAAAATTGTGGCCTCATAGGTGTGAGTTTTAACCTTATGAAGAAGACACAACTATATTGGGTTGGGGAGACTTTATCTGCTTGCTTTTCCTGCCTTTCTCAGATAGGTAAGGACTTTTCTGCGTTTAAAGTGATTATACTGTCCTTGACTAGGGTTTGCACTCAACTTGCTCTTCTGAGTCAAGAGTATGGGGAGTCACCTCACAGTACCTCTTAAACTCTGCTTGCATTATGGATTCATATAAATTGTGTTTCGCTCCAGTTGTGTAAGCCATGTTTCACCCTCAGCAGCACTTGGGCTATTTTTAGCATTCACTCCTATGAGAGTTCTGACTAAAATGAAATTTTGCTACTTTCACATGGAAAAAACCTGCTTTTTCCTAAAAGGAACACAGAAATTCTCAGGTAATACTAATGTTACTGTGGAAAAACAAATGGATGTTAAAAAAGATTTACCAGCCACCACATTCTGGACCACTGAGCATCCCAGCTATATGGGAAGTTGACATTCTCCCTTTAGAAACAACTGTTAACCTTTATGACATATAGTAAATGTTGACATACGGTGACAAAAGTATAGCCAGCAAGAGCCGTACCTGAATAATTCAACAATGGAGTCACGGCCAAAGAAGCTGAAACAACTCATATTTAAAGTAGACTTTAAGGATGTGTTTTTGGAGTTTTTCCTACAGTGATATCACCTGACACTATGCCACTTGCTTTCTGCCAGCATAAATAAAAATAAACAAGTGTCGTGGTTTAACCTCGGTTGGCAACTAAGCACCACGCAGCCACTCGCTCACTCCCCCCCCTCCCGATGGGATGGGGGAGAGAATTGCCAAAGCAC
>NW_008824001.1:1033318-1058727 GCF_000699105.1 Pygoscelis adeliae
CCCCCGGTGGGATGGGGGAGAGAATTGGAAAAGCACGTGAGAAAACTTGTGGGTTGAGATAAAAACAGTTTAATAATTGAAATAAAATGATAATGATAATAATATGATAATAGTAATAATACACAAAGCAAGTGATGCACAGTACAATTGCTCACCACCCGCCGACCGATGCCCAGCCAGTCCCCGAGCAGCGGCCCCCCCGGCCAGCTTCCCCCAGTTTATGTACTGAGCATGACGTCACCTGGTATGGAATGTCCCTTTGGCCAGTTTGGCTGTGCCCCCTCCCAGCTCCCTGTGCATCAGTCGGTAGAGCATGAAAAACTAGAAAGTCCTTGGTCAGTGTAAGCACTACCTAGCAACAACTAAAACATCGGTGCCTTATCAATTTTGTTCCCATCCTAAATCCAAAACACAGCACTGTACCAGCTACTAGGAAGGAAATTAACTCTATCCCTGCTGAAACCAGGACAACAAGGTACACTACTGCTTTGATTTTAGTGATAAATAAGGTTACTTCTCTGCTGATTTCTTCTGAAGTGAGTTTGTGATTTTATCCAATACTTCTGGTGAGACTGATTGGGCAAAACACCTCCCAGAGGTAATGGTTGCTAATTTGACAAGATTAAATTTCTGATGGAGGACACAATTTTTGGTTGTTAGTTTGTCTATTAATTCAGATTTTCTGAGAAAAATATGGGGATATTTAAATGTTTACAGTATGTGTCTCTAGCATTTCACAAATGATCAGTACAGTGATAAAACTAACTTATTGAAGTTAAAATGAAATATGATGGTTGAATAAGTGCACAATGGTTTTCCTATAAATATCAACAAATTAGGGATTCTCTGCATGCCATGTGGAGTTAGGTGTGTCCTAAGTTAATTTGTAAGTTTGTTCTAACAATGTTCACTATATGAAAAAATAATATTTAAGACAACATCTCTGTTTTAAAAGGCCTGGCTTAAAAACAGTTGAATTCAGTGATGAGTTTTCAGATTGATTTTGAAATACGTTGTATTAGCTGCTTGAATATTCCTCTTCTGGACGCTAAAAGACAGGATTCCAAAATTCATCTAGAAAATTACCAACAGGACTATATGGCCCAAAAGCAAACTTGAATGGGATTTGTTCTCACTTCTGTCAGATAACATGCTACACAAGAACAAGGTCATGTTATGCGCTATACAAGCAGATACTGCTTAAGAAGGAGTAAAAGCAATGTGTTGTCCATGTAGACTCCCAGTCAGTATGCAACAGATATCTAAAAACTAATCTTCTGTCTGTGGAAACCAAACCTTCTGGGAACGGCTTTTTTTGGCGAAGGTGGCGGGACTAGCGCAGCTCTTGACTTCCCTGCTGTGTCTTGGAAGGATACTTCAAAATGACAGACGCAATTAGGCACTTACCTTGCACTGGAATAAATGTTTTTTTAAATTTTTTCTTTTTTTTCTTAAGGGAATTTAATTTGTAAAATAGAGACTTAGCAGATATAAAAATTTTGAGGATCTCAGCTTAAGCCTACAACTATAAATTTGGAATAATTAAAACAGATTGCAGTCACTAAATTCTGGAGGACCCGAATGCCCATGACAAAACAGCCTCTTGGCCTGTAGCATGATGTCCTAAATGCATCCATTTATTGTTTTTAGAGTGAATTGGCAGTTTACCCATCAAAAGAAACACTTCCCTGTATACAGCCTTTGCATGACACACAAATACTTACACATAGGCTTATACTCCCTCCCACATAAAGTATATTTCTCTTTTTGCAAAGCAGTATTGGTAATCGTTAAACATATAATAACATACATTCACAGAATGTGACAAACACAGGATCCAAGTGTAGCCATGTCCTAAGGTCCTTATTCAGCTGAAAATACTAGTGACCTTTCAGGCTGATAGATCCTGTTCCAGTGTGAATCCAGCCTATTCAGAAGAAAGGTCAGCAACTCATTTCTCAGCTTCCCCAAAGCCTGGGTTCAAGACTCTTTTAGTCCTCGCTTCCCACTGTTTGCTCTTGAACAAAAAGGAATTACTCACTTCATAAGGTCTAATGCTTGTTGAAACAATTCTCCTCTACAGTCCTATAAGCATGACTGGGAGAGGTATTGCCTACTGCTGACAGTCTGCAAAGTAATTTATTTTCTCAGGCTGACGCTTCAGTTACTCTAGATGCATAAAGGGACAAAAAGATAAATTATTTAAAACTAGACAAAATTGAGGTTTATTTGGCAAGAGATTGCAAAACTGTGACTATTTATTTTAAAAGGAGGAAAACAGGTTTATTCATAGAATCATAGAATCATTTAGGTTGGAAAAGACCTGCAGAAGCACACAATGAACACCTACAGCTAAGTTTCACAGAACTCACCTGCTTTTCCTATCACAAATGTAAAGAAGGATGGTATGGCAAACAACGGAAGCCAATTTTCCATTTGAAGAACATGGAGCAGAGTCAAAGAGGAAAAAATATTCCACTCAGTTACCATTTGAACCATGGGGATGAGACACATGTATCCCTGCACCACTTTAACAACTCACCAAAAATACGTTTATGGAGATTTACCAAGTAAAACTATCACTCGTGTACTTAGGCTAAAGTAAATCATGCAGTTTTGCTGGAACTTTGGGCAATAGCTTGAAATTGTGTTAAATCATTTATTCCCTAGAATTACTTTGTAGGTCCATCAGGGGAAAGGCAAATGAAACTCTTCCTATCATGCGTTTCCCTCAATTTCTCCAAGCAGACAGTAAGAGGCAATATTGCCACTTCTCCTGAAGCTTTCCTTGGGGAACAGCCATTTCAGGTTATCACAGACTTTCCAAGTAGCCAGTTGCAGAGGGACTGAAAGGAAACACTGAGTGGCAGCCCCAGCCCCACTGGTTTCTGGCAATACAGCAGTTTCTCCGCAATGTTTAGCTGGTGGCTCTCCAGGGTCTCTCTCTTTCAGTGAAGTGGAACTGTACCTGCTTTCCATTGCAAATAATCACAAAGGCAAAGACTGTCTGTTGCCAAACCCTTAAACCTGTGCATGTGTTCTCTAGCTAAGTGCAGCACTAACTGTCTATATAACAGGAGCAATTCCTGTTGGTAATTAGCACCGTTCAAGTTGGGTTTTAGAAAACTCTTTTCCTATGAGAAATCCTGCCACCTATGAGCAGAAGCTTGAAACTTTTCCTCCACAGACTGCCTTGAGGTGTTACAGCTCTACCTAGAATATGGACAGGAGTGGTACCTGCCCGTCAGCAGCCTTCACACTGTTTCGAGGTGGCGTGATGTAGATTGGATGCAGATGCATTAAGAAAAACTTTCAGTTCATTATATTGGGAATCATGGTCAAGGATATCTGTGCACTGAACTAACGCTGTTTGTATATTGTTGTTGATCCTTTATTACTTTGGACGGTGGATACGTAAAAATGGTTGCCTTCTGCCTGCCTTATACCAGCAATGGTATATTTAGCAAACCTAGTGTACCAACAACTACTCAAGTGATTAATATTTAATTAATCTTAGCCTATAAATAAATAAACCTCTCAGTGTCACTGCACCTAGAAGAGCTACTCCTCTAATCTAGTGGTGGAAGACTCTGTTTCTTGAAAGCAAGGATATTATGTTTAGTTTGACAGGAAGCCACTCAGCTTTCACTGCACTGCTTTTCAATTAAGCAATTTCACTGGAAATTGGTAAGTTCATGGAATTTTTCTACAAAGGGTGAGAGTTATGAAATTGCAGATTTAAAAAATAGATTTAGGGGTCGGCTTTTATTTAGTTTTTATAAGAAATACTGAAGCCTGACAAAGAAGAAAGCAAGCCAGTAGGCTTCTCACTGTATATTCAGTCTGGTCATTATCCCATTTTTACTTTGGATCTTCCTCAGGTTTTAGGTGCTATTTATGTACCTCCGATATATTTGAATTCTGAATACCAGGACCCTTTTCTTCTCCTCCATCTCATTCTCATCATCTCTGTATGCGTAAAACATCAGAATCTATGTCTTTTGTTTGTGTTTGGATTTCAATATGCTTAAATAATTTTCTTTCAACCTAATTCTAGGTCTACTTGCTGAGTAGATACTTTCAGTTCGCCTCTTCAATACATGAACAATTTAATTCTCATTCTTTTTGTCCTCTTCCATCCTACTGTATTTGCAGTTTTCTACTCTTTCATGTTATGTTTTGCACGTGATCTGCTTGGATTCAAATCCACTTTGACAAATGGCAGTGATTTATTTCAAAAGACCTGTGACCTTAAATTCACCATCTCAAATGTACCTTCTATATTGTCTGGGGCTTTTTATTTTGCTTGGATAAGCAAAAATATACTTTCTAGTAAAAAAAAGCAGCAATGAAGTCAGCTGCAGAGTTGATCAGTTATCATATCTGCCACAAAGAGCCAAATACTGGATTAATTTTTCTCCTCTATAAACACATTTTTTTGGTGCTAAACAAACTCCTACCTTGATATTATTAGATATATCCTTATGGAGCAACAGGTGTCAACAGCTGAAAGTGCACTCCTTCCAAAACTCAACCTAGTTTCATTAATAATACAAGTTTATCTGAGAACGCTGTTCCCAAACACTCTACAAGCTGTCAGCTCACTGAATGCATGCCTGGACTGCATAAAGGCAATAAATTTCAAATAAGATGGAAAAAAATATTCCTTCCTTTCTGAAAGTTTTATCATTTATCCCTCTAACAAAAATATGAACACATACCCTTTATTAGAAATTGTTGAGCAAAGATTATACCTTTGTGTTCCAATGGAGATGTGGTATTCCATATTAAATCTTAGAGATTTAATATTTTTCTATTAACAAATATACAGAAGCGATGTCAGCAGAATTCACTGGTGAATACGATGAGTTTGCTGTTACTCCTGTTACAGACTGGTCACTACTACAAAGACACTGAGGGACTGAGTCACAACATTTACAACATTAAATAGCAGAAGAACAATATAAATTGGGATAAGCTATTAACTACTCATCTAATGTGCATATATAGAGGTTTACATGAGCATATATTACCATTACACTGTGGAGATGCTTCGTTATTTACACTACAGTTCCAGTACTACCATGAAATTTTTTCTATCCTCCATTTTAATCACTAATGTCTAGATACATTTTTCACAGAAGTTTTGAATACTCTGTCGTTCAGGACAGCATTATAGACTAGCCACCTAGCAGAACATTCTTCTATCTGCTAAGGATAAAAGAATATGGTTGGCTATGGTAACTAACCTGCCCATATTTCTAGTAGAATTTATTTTGTATTTTTCAGTTCAACTTCTGCTTAATTTGTGGCAATCTTCCAAGTCAATTAATATTCAGAGGAATAAGAAAGAAAGTATGTACTAAGCAAGTTCAATCTTGCATTTTACAAGAGGCTTCCATGGTTTTAAACTGATCTTTTTTAATTATCTTTTTTAAGGTTGCTGAAATCTTGCTCTATAAAGAACACATTTTATATTTCAAATATATCACAGAATAACCATTACAACAGCTGTAAAGTCTCACTTAGGGAATTGTTCCAAAGCTGTTGAGAGATGAAGAGTGCTGAAAAGTGAAATCTTAAAATACTCTCAAGCTGGGGAGGTTGCTCTGCTTCTGAAGACTGGTAGTTTAGCTCAAGGTTTTATCTTGACAATAACATGTGCTTCTCCAATCTTTTGCTGCCTTTTTCCTTTTTATTTAGGAAAATAGGATAGTCATTTTATATGCCAAGGTAATTAATGTAACACAGTGAGCTACAATTGTGAATTTATAAAATAGGTAATAAAACGGGTGATAAAAGAGTAATAAACCTTCAATTCTGTTGCATACATCTAGGCTTTACATGCTTTTCCATTCCATCTTGGTACATCTCCTGTTTCCAAACTGTACTGAAATACATTTTTCCAGATTAGTCACAGAGAGTACAATGACAAAGCATGGTAAAGCAGTTCTCATTTATATAGGGTTGGACAGACTGGTTACAATTCCTTGATGGTTACTACCGACTATCCAATCAGCAGCAAATCTAGCTTGAAATCATTTTTGCTGAATAAAATAAACTACAGATGAATCCTGCTGTCCGTCAATCCATAGTCACAAAACACTGATCCACCTCAGCCTTCTCTTTAAAGATGTAATCATTATTTAAGAGAGTGTCCTACAATGATTCTATTCTCTTTAAAGAGTACCGCTAAGATTTTAAACTGCATTCTGGTTACATAAAGGAAATGTCCTCTCTCTCTTTGTCCCAGTGAAAACAACAAAAAAGCCTAAAACCAGATTTTGTGGTAGAATGTAAATATGCCACTTTTAGAGAGCCAGATTCCCCTCGTTTTTATGAGAAAGAACACTAAGTCCTTTCAAAATAACCAAAACCTGTGTATTTTAACCAACAGCTTTTATAAAACAGTCTCAGAAGAATTTGAAAGCCGGGTGCAGGAGGAAGGAATGGAAAAGGAAGAAAGAAAAACTATCCACCTGCCTAACCCACCCAGCAATGCTACAGAACTTCATACTCAGAACTCGGTACAGTCTCAGAAATCTTAAATTAGCAGCTGGCACTACCCAGTTTTAAAAGAGAAAGAGAGTGGGGGAGAACACAAAAAAACATTCTCTTTTATATTTTCTCTTTGTTCAAACAGATTTGATACTGTACCTGAGCTACGGTTGAGTGACCTGAGCACCTAGAAGGGCATGCCCTAAAGCAGGCAGAGGAGAGACGAGAGGAACTGTGGAAGGGTACTTGACAGCAGGAGAGATGCAGAGGATGAATGCCAGACAAATTAAAGGGGAGGGAAGAGGGGAGAAAAACCCAACCCACTCCCAAAACACCCGAGATAACCAGCTCATAGGGAGAAGCATGGGCACAAGGTAGTCTTCATGGGGAATGCCCTAAGCCTTCAATTCTAAATGCTAAAGTCTGTAACATTATAAACTCCCAAAGCAGACCAAAGGAAACACTGTAGGTATTTCGCTGTAGTAATGCTATTTTAAAATGGAATCTGTATGATGTTTATGGGGATCGATATTTTCCGATTTGTAACTGAACTATTTTATACATAATTGTTTTGTAATATAAAGCAAAAAAAGCAAATAGGCTTTAGCCAAATTGCAAATTCCTGTTCCTGTACGCTTAAGTGTTAATTGAGCCTATGCATATCATAAACTTTGAGGCCTCTTCGTGTGATGTCCGATCATTCATTTTACATATTCAGCTCACACCAATACTGGACATAAAGTATTTTGGATATTTTCTTTACAGTGCTATCTCATTAATTTTGAAAGATATCCGTTAACAGCTGGGGTTACCAGTTTATCACTAAGTTTTGAGAAAAATGTCATGACATGAAAGCAGCAGTTGGTTTTCACAGCATTTTTCATGGATGTAGAAGCATAAACATCTGCTTTTGTGTCTTTTTTTTCCCATTTTCTCCAGGCTTGAAAAATAGTTATGCACCATAAATATCACTCTATGAGTCATTTACTTAAGTGAACAGCTGCCTGCTAATTAGCCAAATGCTCTCCATTTTAAATCATACAGTTAAATGAACACACTGCAACAGGCACAAGAATGAAGTGCAGGAACTTTACTGAAATGATGAAATGGCAGAAACTTGTTATTTCTGTAGCAGCAAACAACAGAGGTCATTTCCTTACTCTGTATCTATGGACTGAGACACATAATGATCATTTGCATATTGGATCTGAATATAGAAAACCAGGCAAACGCCACAGAGTCTTGGTTAAATATATGAAATGATACAGCTTTTAGACCACCACTGTTTTCTACTAATTTAATAGTGCTAGCTTTGTTTTTTCTCACAGAACTGCTGAACAGTGCTAACATCTGAAGAGCCAGATTAATAGGCATTAGCAAGGATGGCTGTTCATGTTTACTGGCAAACTCTTCTGTTCTACAGTGATTTAGAAAGCTAATCAAATCTAGACAAAAGACGAAGTAGGCATGCCTTCCTGGAAGAAGCCAAAACAAAACAAAACACAACACCTTTTTCTCAGGACCATTCTCACCCATCCCTCAAATCTTGTACTTTGTTTTTTTATTAGCATAATTGTTGGCAATAGAAAAGAACTGTATGAGTTCCCTTTGAGCCTCATATCCTGCCTTCCTAAATAGAAATTCTTTTCATCTTAAATACAATAAAAAAAACAACATAGATCCACAGTTCTCAAACGAAATTCAAGTTGCTTAAGCAACTCCATGTGCATAATGAGAACAAAGCATCTGATCTATCTGACTGTAACTAATGCTACGCAGGTCCACCTTTGAAGGTCACTAGGCTTTCGACATTTTGATAAAATTACTTTGGGACACGATTTAAAGAGTTTTTCATCATCTATTTGAATTTTTAAGCAATCAGGAAAAGTCAGTTGACATAGGAGCTAAGAAAGTCAGAGCCATAGGATCCAAGAAACCAATATTTGAAATCCCTACTTAAAGTACATTTTTCATTAAATTCTTAATTCAGATTAAACCTGATGTAAGAAAACCCTCCAACAACCAACAAAACAAACAAACCAAGGAAAAAATACTCAGGTAATTATTTTTTCCTGAGAAACTCTGTTTTTCACAGAAAACTGACACAGCTTAGAGAGAGGGCTACTGTGTGTGGTTGGACACATTCTGACCTGATTTTCACTTGGAAGAATAATGCACATGTTCCTTCTTGTTCTCTATTCATTAAAACAGAGGTATGCTTAAACAATTAACCAGGTCTACAATATCATTACAACAGTGACCTCCAGTGAAAGATAACCATAAAATGAACCACTCACTGACAGAATAGCCATAGCGAGGGGCTTTACAAATTAAATTGCTTTACAATATTCACCATATTTCTACTTCTTTAAAAAACATTCAATAGAGAGAGAAGCTATGAGTACTTTATGAACAGAGTTTCAGAAGTCCAGTATTCTACACCTTTGCTTACACTATCAAAATAATTTCTGAAATGGTGTGCGATATATTTAAAACAGAATTATGCGAGATGTGATTGCTTGCAATAGAAAAAGACTTGACTCAATAACCCCCCAATATCCTTTAAAATCCTATATTCATAATGATAATCAATACAGAAAAATCCCAGGGGCTACAGGTACTTTGTGTTATTTTAGTATGATCCCTGATAATACCTTTCTACTGTCAGTTACCAATTAGACCCCAACCTCTCATTTCAAATGACCTTGTGTTACTGTTTTTTTCAGTTTCTCATCAGTGCATCAGAGTTGGGGGGCTTAAAGTGACATACAATTAAGTACACCTACCTTCCTGATGGTTTATCAATTTTACAGTGATCCATCCACTCATCCAGTCCCACAATCCTGTGAAATCCGTCCAGTAAACCAGGCAAAACTAACACAAAAAATCACACTCCCCACACATACAGGCTGGAAATGAGTGTCCTCAGATCCTGCTGATTTCTATTTCAAATGCAGTCTATGAACTTTTGAATTTGGGGTTTATAGTTGCTATTCTGTTCTTTTGTAAGATGTAAATGACTTCTTGACGCTTGGAGCCTACAAAAGCAAATGACAAGTGGACAAACAACTTCTGCTCTAATCTGTGCTGCCACTCAGGAATCAATTATTTTAAGGAAGGTGTTTTGCAACATGCTCCTTTCGTTCTGCTTTCCTCCGTATTTGCAAAAAGACTGAATATACTGCAGTAGCTAAAAAAGATTTTATCTCAAAACAATGAATAGTCACAAGTTGAAAAGCTTTGCACAGAACCTCAATTGTTTTACTAAGGAGGTAGAGGGCAAAATTTGTTATTAAAAGATGCAGATGCCATCTGTTCATTGGGAAAATAAACTGCATCATTCACCTAGTATGTCTCTCATTCTTGCCAATATGCATGATTCAAACAGAAGTCACATATTTTTGCAAAAATTATTCATATTGCACATGGAGTATGAACACTTACTTTTTAAGCACAGACATCCCCTCTTCTTACCAAGAGCCTTCAAGAAGCCCTCCTGCAACAGAAAGTGACTGAATTCTCCTAAACCATATCTTTCTGAATCAAGCTCTCACCTGGCCGGCAAACCCCTTCCTGCTCTATTGACAACACCATGTGCCAAACAGGCAAATTCTTTTAGGAGTGGAACAGCCACAGGAATAGCTGGGGCAGGCTTTGAGTACTGTTACGTAAAGTAACTCAACTGCGAGGAGAAGAACAATAACAGAAAAGGGCGTAAGGAAAATAAGAAACTTTTCAGGACAGGGAAGAAGACCGTATGTTTTGGGTTTCAAAGCCAAAAGTCAGAATGGATTTGCAGAGGGGATTACAAACGTTCATGTTTATGAAACCTGCCTCGACTGCGGGTCAGGAGTCTGGACACAGCCAAATGCCTTTTTAGCTTGAACTGCCTATGACTGTTGTGTATACACAGAAAAGACACACCAGCGTCCAGAGAGACACACCAAAGCCAAAAGACTGCAGTACATTTAAAAAAAGTATGCAAGCATCAAAAACTGCAGCAATAACAATGAAATACTGCAAACCATAATCAGAAGTTCTTAGCTTACACAGTCAATTATTTTAAATCAACTGTTTCTTGCACAGAGGAATAAATAACAAGATACAGGAAGTAGAAAATCAACTTTAGATGGATAGCGTCATTATTTCTACAAAGTAATGATATGTCTCTTTCATCTTAAATATCCTAAAAATGGAGAAATTGGTCTGAGATGCCTCTCTCCACAGGGTTCAGTGACAGATTTTTCCTCTTTGTTCAGAACACTCAAACTGAATCAAAGTCACCTTGAACTTCTGTGCACTAGTTACGTGTAAGGAAGACATACAGCCCAAAGCAAATGGAAAATCAGTCAAGATGTTTGAAAATGCAGGTTCTGCAGCAGTGAAATGAAATTAAATTGTATTCCCAGATTAGGGGGCAGAAAAATCAAGAGTAACTTCCCTTTCTCATTCTCTCCTTTTCTCACTCTCCAACTTTACATGTGCATTCTATAGCACAGGACATTTTCATATCTGTTAAACTTACAGTGCTACTTACCTGGAGTAAGACAGCCATGCATTTTACTGATAGCCTCAGCTGTAGGTCAAAAGTGTACACACAGATGAAAGTTCCTAGCATGACCAGCATATAACTCTATGCATTGTGTGCCCAGAGACAGATCAATGCCCAAAGACTTTCCATCTACCTGTACAATTACAAAAGCAAAGTTCACAAACCCGCTGTCTTCAGCTCTGTTATCTCTTCAGTGTGGGCGTTTTAATACACATACTGGGCTAGGTGTCACAAAAGGATGTAATTAATTTAAAAGCCTTCATGTATTGTCTCACCAATGCAGGTGAATTAAACTTGGACGGCAGACAACAGTTACCATCCTCAGCTGTTTGCTCTGCTTGTCTCCAACGGATTACCATCAACACTGCATGGATGGGCAAACCACATGTGAAGCATATCCTGAAACCATCACAGTTAACAGCCTGATGCTTTCAGGCAAACCAAAATTGATTCTGGGCTGTAAATTGCAGCAGGAGGTGCTTAACAAAAAGCTCAGTAGTTTACACAGTGTGAGTAGGGCAGACTGCTCAGGAGAGCTGCTTAATCAAACATCTCAAAAAAAGCCTGTCCCTGTCCAACCGCAATACTCAACTGACGCTTTGAAATCATGCAAGTGCTAAACAGGTTTTTTCCCAGCAACGTTGTTGCATACTTACTTTTGCAGGTAATGCAGGTATTTCTGTTAATCTCCTTCTGCTTTGCAAACTCAGAAAAAACACAAACAGAAGACAGGTCTGTCAGAGTGGCTTCTGTAAGAGCCTACTGAAAGTGCGCCGCTCCTCCAGGGAGAGATTTATCCCTGTCTAAGACAGTTAGCTGAGACATGGAATTGCTTTCTGAACTCCCACCATTCCTTGACCACAAAGCAAGACTAGGTGATGCTCTCAGACAATGCATCTAACTCTTAAACATTCAGTTGGATGTCTCCTATCCTGAGCAAGCTTCTGTTCTGAGTCAGGTTTCTCCTTACCATGTATTTCCTCTTTTCTCAGACAGAAAAAGAGAAAAGAGAAAGGCATTTCAGCCACTTTGTACACCAGATTACTACCTGTCTACTGAGTTTTGACATTAGAAAGATTCTCCTAATGCTCAGCCTAGATTTTTCCTCCTTTAATGCTATCATATACTCTTAATCACAATCCCACTTTCTTCTATGCTAAATAGATCCACTGTTACTAATTATGGAATTTGGAAGAGATATTTCCAAGTCTATGAACAGTAAAAAGAGCTTGCTCTTGCATTTGATAAATGAGTAGATACCATATCAGAACAAAAGGAAATAACATGCTTCTGAAGACACACTTGGCTTTGCCTTGTCAAATCATCCACATGACTCATTTAAATATCTCAAGTATTCTCTGTGGCATTGGCAGGATACCATACAAACCCAAGGCTGAGGTAATACTAAAACTTCACAGATAGTCTTTTCAGCCTGGGAGTTCTTACTGCTATGCATGCATTACTTATTTCCTACGGAAATCAGAATTTGTGGATTGTTATTAATAACAGCAAAAATGTGAGCTGAAAATATCAGATGAGACATCAAAATGCATTTTTTCAAGTAAATTTGTACTTAAATTCTGGCTTTAATATTTCAAAAAATTTTTTAGCTAAATTATTATCTCTAAAACTAAATATCAATGTAGTAAGATGATTTATGTTTGGTGAGGACTCCATACTTCCTTTACATAGATTTTGCATTAAAATTCTTTTTCTCACCAAGTAATCTTTTTTTTTGAAAAGAGGAATAAGAGGAAGCTGCCATTCAGCCTAAATTAGATAATTTCTAAATTCTAGCCAGACAAGGTTATTTTCTCCTCACCTCCCAATACTTCACAAGGTGCCAGCATCCTAAGATCATACCCAGCATGTTACATATATCTGAGAAACTAAAAGCCCTCCTAAGAAAGTTCAGTTTGGAATAAATCTCCAAAATAAAAAGAACTTTTTTGCTGCTTCTGTTCCATAATGTTATTTTCTTTTAACACTAAAACTTCATGGAGTCATTACCATTTGGAAAAGATATGAGGCAAAGTTTATCTACCACAGAGTCAAAAACAATTTTCTCATTAACTTTACTATGGCAAGGAAAATAAATTAGAAATAAAGGTCGATAAAGAAGACCAAGTAAGATTTGATATTTTATGTAAAAAAAAAAAAGTCCCAGAGTGGTTTGTGGAAATGATAGATGCATAAAGAAAAATCACATAAAATCTCTGAAAGAAAAATGGTACCGATTTCTAAAGCTAACAGAAAACTTTGTCAAGTAAACTCATGATAGGAGCAAGTTATGCTTATGCATTCCCTATTACCATTTGGTTTTGAATTAAGCACACTGTTAATTTATGCAAAATCCTGTAATTTTTTATAATGTAAATATATTGCTTCTAGGATGATTTATTACTCTTATTTTCTAAATTGTAAAGTCTTTGCAATAGAGGCATTTGTGAAGTCTGTATGTTTTTACAGTAGCTTGTACAATGGAGTTCTGACTTATTAAGGTGTCTGTGTACTCTAAAATAAACTAATAGGTATCAATACACTATTCTTAGAAAGGTTGAGATCTCTTAAGAAACACATACTGAGACTGGTTTTGCCTTTTTCTTTTTTTTGCAGATAGCGCATCTGCCTTTTTTGTGAAGGGGAGAAAAAAACCCCAAAAATGTTTTTAGACACTTAACATCATATTTTGCAATATTAACTCAATATGAAAGCAAATAATAGTATGTCACCTCAGACATTAAAAATGCCTGATTCAAATGCCTGCAATTCAAAATATTGGCAGTTACTTCATTAAAATTCATGAGAGTTCTTTAAAGTTGCATGGATTTTTTTTGATAGATTTTGAGAAATGAAAGTGAAAAATCCATACTAAGTATACAGAAACACATAATGTGATTTATGAACAGATTTTCAATCTGGAAAAAGAGGAAAAAATAAGAGGCAGAGCAAAAAATGGAATGAGAAAGAGATTTAATTGCACTATAAATGTACATTATCATTGTACTTCTCAACCTTAAAGTGAGGAAGAGAACAGTCTACCAAAAACCACAGCATATACTGTAACAAATCAGGTTTTAAGTCACACAAGGGGAAAAAAAAGCCTCAAACATGCATCATTTGTAAAGGTTTCTTCTCCCTTAATTACAGATATTTGATATGACATTAAATGATTAAGAGGACCAGATTGTCAGTTTTCATCAGGAGACACTTATATAAGATGACAACAAATAGCTTTTGAAGCAATTTTGTGAGAGGGGGCATCTTTACAAGAAATCCCTTGCTATTGCAACATGGAAATTCTTCCCTGAAATCGTCTCTAGGTCAGTGCTGAAGATTAACACTTTAGTGAGATGAGAAAAATACCAAGAAAAAGGCAAAGGGGGACAGATAAGCACAAAGCAGGGACTGACTCTGGCAGTCCACAATGACTTCAGAGGGAAATCCATGAATCCACATTTCTCATGTATCTTGTCTTCAGGGAATGCACATGATTAGGTATTTTCAGAAGTATCTATTTTCACATCTTGATTTTGATGCCTAATCTGTGACAGAGTCTGGTATCTAAGGAAACTGGAGGTGGATATTATGAAAAACTGGGATCTAAATTTTTTCCTCTATTTCAGTGTTCTGTATCAATGAGGCACTAACAGCCAAGAGGTTGTATGAGGATCAAGGAGTCAAGTGCTGGTGAAACACCTTGAATATGTGAAGTGCAGTTTAAAAGCTGAAACACCTGCTGGGCTGGGCCCAAGTAGCCTCATTGAGCTGGCTTTACAACACCGCCTGACGCTGGTTTTACAGCACCTGCGTTCAGACAGGGCTTTTCGAGGTGGAAAACAACCTTACAAAGTCATTCATCCCTTCTTTCCCACTGAATCTTGAAGTCTGCACGCTCTGCTGCTGGACACTGCATTTCTTGATTTTACATTTGTTCTTGAAGCCTGTTAATGACAGGTTCTTTGGTACTTCTCTGATTCACCTACTGAAACAGAATAACCACCCGCAAAATCAATTCAAATATATTTGTCGGCATTAAGACTTTGTAACTATGTGTGTGTTCTACAATATATTGTGTAATCGCTCCCATGGATTTTGCTCACCGTCCTCAAAGTAGTGATTCAAGAAATGGTTTTGCATTAAATGCTTTTTTATCTTATTAATGAATTCCTCCAAAGGTAATTTTAAACTTTAGCCTTCTCAATTAAGGTGTTAAGCGAGAAAAAGTATTCTACTTCATGCATTAAATGGCATACCAAATAATTGCTCTAGTTAAAACTTATCATACTTTGAAGAAGCTGCAGCATTTTTGTTCACCTGCAGTATTTTTGTTCACCTGCAGTATTTCTGTTCACCTGCAGTGCCTGCTCTAGCTGCTTCAGTTTTCAGAATTAAAATGATCATGCTGTCAGCTTTGATCACTGCAGATGCTTTCCAGGTTTCGTTCTTCCCTGGAATATAAACTTTAAAGCTAACTTAGATGAATTGCATTTAGTCATAATAACGCCTTGGCAATTTCTCTACCAGCCGAAATAGACAATTTAGGCAGCATGTAATATTTAAATCCTTTATGCTCACGTCACTTTTTCCAAAGGATGTCTAAGGCCTCTCCCTTGTATATTAGAGCAATCATTTTAAATAGCGCTTCCTAATGAGAAGGGTCTATGGCAGTAATCTCTGCACTATGGAGAGATGTAGTTTTAAGTAAAAATAAAAGGGATCATTTGTTGTAAGCTTTTGTCTGAGTGACAAAGATATTTAGATATTAAAGAAAAAAGAAAAAGGAGTTGTTACTTGAATATCCTAAATTGTTTTCTTAAAATTAATTACCTATACATGTTGTAGTTATGTAGTGTGAAATACCTGTTCCAGAGTTTAATAGACTCCCCCAGTCTTAAAAATAGGGAGGGAAAAAGGCAACCCCCGCCCTTCAAACCCCGAACAAACCAGGAGCCATTCCTTGATCTTCATCTTGCAGTTTTCTAGTTCTCATCCCCTTCATATTCCAAGCAACACATCTCACCCTTTGCTATTTACATCCTTTAAGTTCTGCAGTACATTATTGCTTATGCTGATACTTCTATGGACAGCATCAGTCCTCACAGACTCAAATGAGGTTAACTTCAAAACAGCAATGCCTAGAAAGAAACTTTGACAGACTTGGAGATATGCCCACCATCACCCAGGAAATCTCTTGCAGAGCAAGAAAAGAAACCCAAAACTTTCATCTAACTTCTTGATGTCATTTTGACAATAAAGTGCCCAAAACTAAACCCAAGGAATACTGGTTTCATTAATGCCACAACTGGAAGACCCCATGCCCTGATGGAGCTCTGTGAAGTATGGATTCGACATGCCTTCTGCTCCTTTGGCTGAGCACTGAGCACAGACTATCAGAGCAGGCAGTAAGAGTGGCAGGAGAAAGCTGAAAGCCAGCACGGCTTCTAATTTGTGTAGTAGCTCCATTTACCCAACTGGAGTTTCCTTGTAAAGACTCCCTGCCTAGAAAATGTTCTGCACTGTTTTGGAAAACAATATTCATCGCCTGTGATGAATACTTGTAAACCAGGAGCATGTCAGAGTCTATGGAAAGAGTATTGCTGAAGGTGAGCTACTGCAGCTTAATGTGATTGTGTGCATCATTATCACCCACACAAACCTTTTGATGGAGGGATGAATAATTCCTGTGTGTGGGAAAGTAACACCAAGTGGTGGATTTCACCAGCATAAATATCACCAGCAATTAGTTGGAACAGTTAAAAAAAAAAAAAGAAAAAAGACAGTACAGTCAAAACTTGAATTTGGAAATATATTAATTTTTAGATAAGTAATTCTAATTAAGAGTTTTACATACCGTGACATGAGAGCCTTTAGAATGGGATGAAGTTCTACCTTTACTACGATTGCAAAAGGGATGCATAAACGATGAAACATCTTTCAAAGAAGGACAGTGAAGAATATTTTCAGTTTAGTTTTCCATCTTTTTTGCTAATACAGAATATGAATATTCTTCTGTAATATGATCTCCACATAGACAGTCCCTCACAAATGATACAATGAAATTCTCCATACCCAGTATTTAGCCAGCAAATGTTTAACATTATTATGGATAAAATCAGTTTTGCTTGTAACCAATACAGTAGATAGCTATAATACAGGACGTCTCAATACCTGCCAACCACAGGCAGAAGGCCCAGAGAGCTCTTCTTTCAGAACAGCCACTGATATTCCTGCCTAACAACAAAATTATGCCTATTTTTCTTTAAAAATAGAGTCTTTTCAAGAGGACTAAGACATACACTGCTGCTGTTCTTCGCTAACTCAAGTCACTCAAACTCTCCTTCTTGGTATGTATCACACTTTGCAAGAAATACCAAATGAATCCATACAGTGTTTCTTAAATTTTACCAATACGTTCCAGGTTTCTCTGCATCCCGTAGTATGAAATATGGCTATGAATCACTTGTCTCTCTATCAAGAATTGTTCTACTTTCAGATAACTAGAAAATAACAAAATGAGTGGCCAGAAAATGGAAGCAGAAAACTGCAATTGCTGATGGAGGATCTCTGTGTCACTGAAGTACGAGTGATTTCTAAAGACAGAACAAAGAAGGAGTTGGTAAATCATGAACAACATTGGGAGAAGTCTCCTACAGTGGATGTTAAGTAGGGCCTGCAGTCAAGGGCTAAATGACAAAGCATCACAGTAGGCCAAAGTGGTTTGAAGAGGACTTGAGAAGCCCTTACTTGAAGGATGGAACTGACTTTAAAGACATGCAGTTCTGTATCTGTATATAGACATGTAAATGATAGAAAGAAGAAAAGAAGACAGATCTTCTTGATGTAAAAATAAACAAACGGATGTGCCTGAAGCACAGTTCAGCAGCTTCAGGTCTTTTAAAGGTCTCATTTTGGTATGAAATCAGAGTATTGGAACAACAAATCAAATTTTAGGAACTTTGTGGGTGTCATGGTTTAACCCCAGCCGGCAACTAAGCACCACACAGCCGCTCGCTCACTCCCCCTCAGTGGGATGGGGGAAGAGAATCGGAAGGGTAAAAGTGAGAAAACTTGTGGGCTGAGATAAAAAGAGTTTAATAATTGAAATAAAATAATAATGATAATAATAATGATAATAATAATAATTAAAAAAATGTAATGAAAAGGAAAATGACAAAGAGAGAGAAATAAAACCCAGGAAAGACAAGTGATGCAAATGAAAACTATTGCTTACCACCCACCGACCGATGCCCAGCCAGTCCCCGAGCAGCAGCCCCCCCACCAACCTCTCCCCTAGTTTTATTGCTGAGCATGACGTCATATGGTGTGGAATATCCCTTTGGTCAGTTGGGGTCAGCTGTCCCGGCTGTGTCCCCTCCCGGCTTCTTGTGCACCCCCAGCCTGCTCGCTGGTGGGGTGGTGTGAGAGGCAGAAAAGGCCTTGACTCTGTGTCAGCACTGCTCAGCACTAACTACAACATCCTTGTGTTATCAACACTGTTTTCAGCATAAATCCAAAACATAGCCCCTTACTAGCTATGATGAAGAAAATTAACTCTATCCCAGCCAAAACCAGCACAATGGGATTTAACTGATTGATGTTATATGGCATATACTCTTAAATAAATGTTAGAAGTTGATAAATAAATAAATAGGAGCATCATATCCCTGCTAAGGTTGTACAAGTATAAGATTAAACATTCTCCATTGGCTTCATGCTCCCTGCAATGCAATCCATGTAGCATCAATGTCCTTTTAGAAAAAAAAAAACAACAAACAAACCACACACCCCCCAAAACCTTTCTGGGGCAGCACCTAGGCTATTTTCAAGCCTACTACAATGTATTTATAAAACAGTACGTAACTACATATATGCTTACTTGGTCTTATACTGAGTACACATATTAGCAAAAAGATTGAGTGACATTTGGTATCACGTTGGTAGATGAGGCTTGGGAATCCTTTAAGAGATGCACTGAAAGTTATGAATTGCATTTAGTGGAACATAGGGCCATGTAGGAGGGACCGTACATGCAGCTCCTTGGTGTCCGGACGGCTGCAACACACTGTCTTCCAGGAAAAGGTGTTTGAAGGTACTATTTCCACATACATTAGGTACTGACTTCTTCCGTTTTATAACTGAAGGTTGTATTTTTTTTCTTGGTTTGGTTCCTGCAGTTTATGTGGCACCTCCAAATTCCTTCCAATTTTGGGAATACTGAAACTCCAGCCTACTTCACTTCCTGTTCCTTAGACACATCTCTTGCACTTATTTGCTATCCCTAAAACAGTGGAGCCCTTGAGCTCAAGACAGATGGCAAGGCCTCGTTAGTTACCAAATACTCCTCTGAGGACACAAATTCAGTTAGTGAAGGGGGATTATGTACAGCTAGACCTAGATTTTAACAGGTTACTGACTCCATTGAAAAAACTATTTCAAATCATACCTTACGGAAGTTCATATTTAAAAATATCCATTATTTGTATCTTTTGGAGCAAGGAGAGAGAAAGCAATCTTTAATTATGTTGTATATTATAAATTTTACAGCTTGAATCATCTGAAATAAGGTGGATATATTTAAGAATGAGAAATCAAATTCCCATTTTTCCATTTTAGATTAGCAGAACTCTGTTGTCTGTTGTAATTGTGCTTTTTGATGCTTCATTTACAATCCAACATGCAGTTTGGTATGGAAAATATGTACAAACACACACACATGCTCTCCTTTTCATATTATATACTTATACAGTATGCGGCAAACAATTGAAGCACAGCTTAAGACTCTGATAGCAAATAGTCCTGCCATTTGTTTTGCGATTCGTGCTGTATTCTGTTAATTTCCTTTTGACCATTAGGTGTCTTTCTTTCCTTCTTATTAAAGGTTCATTGCATTTGTGTTCTCTCCTTTCTCAGGTGCAGAAGCACTTACCTCCCTAATTTGAGTCAGTTCCCTGCAGGCATATACACTACTTCTGCATTTTTAATGATCTTATCCCTACAGTATCTAAGCTCCAGAATAAAACATTTACACGCAGTATCTTGTAGATCAGAGATTCTTTCCTGTGTCTACACGATAGATTGGTTTTACATTTAAAAGGCAGTTTGGGGCGGGCACGGCTAGTTTTTCTGTACTCCTTTTGGATCTGGTCATAGAAGCTGAAAACCAGCTACCTATACGAAACACTTCTCTACTGCAGAGTTTAGATTATTATTTTTGGATACCATTTCCTTAACTGGAAATGCCCTGAAGGACAGAGAGGAAGAGATTCTGGCATTATCTGCCAGCTCATTCCAGGGAAAGCAGACTGACTGCGTTTCACCCTGGGCTGAGCTGCCAGGTTGCTGTGTGACCCTGAGTTCATCCTCTGTGAAGCCTGTGCCTCAATTTATTGACCTTTTACAAATGGAATAATGACACTCATCCACCCATTTAAGGGTCTCTAAGGAAAATTATTCATTGCTTTTATTATTCTACAACGTTGTTGAGATTTCTGGTTCCCTTTCAGGCATTTCAGGATCTTAAAAATGTTTTTTTAGTTTTTAAGAAGCAAACCTGACAGTTAAATTTCACATAACGTATTGACTGAATTGAAAGAATCTTAAAAATTAATGAAGAGAATGGAATATTACTTAAAGAACTAGAAAAAATAGAAAAGCAGGCTAAAGAAACAATTTGAGTTGTGACTTCAATGGGGTAGTTAATGATTCAAATTAGCTTGGTAAAGGAATTTGAAATGGACAATCAATGCTTTGATGTTTTTTAATCACAGTAAACAGTAATCGTATCTCAAGCTGTACAGTTGAAAGGAAGCCTTGGGGAAATGAGACCACTATCAAAAGCGCTGGGAAGAAGAACATTTTAAAATCACTTTAAAAGTATAATTTAAACTGAACTAATGGACAGAAGTCATTTCTGCTATGTACTTTACAAATGGAAAGGCTACACTGGCCTAAGTTGGTGATGGTATCTCATCTGAAAATGACAATATATTCTGCTTTAATACCCTTTTCTCTTGCTTCAGAGGTTGACAGGCTGATAAATTGAGTGTCATTTGGCAATTCTGCACAGGGAAATTTCTCTGCAAACAAGTCAAAATTAGTTTCCATATCTCTTCATTCCTGAATAGAGATTTACAACAATCGGGTGGCCTTCCAGTACATTTCAGTGGTTTTAATAATGAAGTCCTCAGAACAAAATACTGTTCTAATTAATTAATTAATTAATTACTGTTAATAATGAAGTCCTCAGAACAAAATACTGTAGACTTCAAAAAAATACATCAGTAAACGTACTTCAGGGAGATGATCTACCTGAAGTCTCTCTCATTCTTTCAGAGGTTACTTTGTTTTTTTGAAGTAATTTGGACCTAGCATTGTCTCTCTTGCTCCTTTACCCCCCACAAAAATCCTATCCACTGACTTCAGTGACACTCTCATGTTAGGCTTTCTTGAGCAGCTGAAGGCCAGCTGAGATTTTCCCAGTGGGGATGTAGAAAAAGCCACATAAGCATGGTGGGTTTCCCAGTGCCTTTCTCTAATTTATTACTCTGTGGCCAGAAGGACAATCAAGTTCTAGACTTCTCTACAAGAAAAATATATGCAGCTGCTCAGCTTAACGAAGCATTAAGACCCATGTATACCATGCAGTACATCACATACCTTGGCACGTGCAGCACAGGAAGGATGCAGTGCCTTCGGTAGGGCTTTTCCAATGCTGCAGATATGCTTAAGTCAGATAACTCAGTGGCTCAGACCCAAATGCAAGGTCTTTCAAGCCTACATTCAGTGCACAGGCACACACATGGTGGTTAAGTTGCTGCTAACTTGAGGCAAAAGAGAACCAAAATTGGAGATCTGTTAAATGTGAGAGCTCTTCAGAGGGAAAAATCACAAATCATGGCTTCACTCCAGAACACATTGTTTATCTGTGTCTCCTATAAATACTAGAAAAGGTTTTCCAGAAGTCATTCAGAGAGAAATTCAATGTGTGCCACAGCATCAATATACATAATCTTGTAACTAATGTAATACTTTCTTCTCTAAGTAGAAAGTAACAGAAGATACTTCCTGAATCAAGCATAACCTTTAGAGATGGCAAGTGTTTAAGTGGCAATCCCATAGAGGTGTATTAAGAAGCATTAATATTTCAACAGTTTAGTAAGTTTAATATCATCAGACACCAAACTCCCAAATAAAACTGAAAGCCATTTCAGTTATCACTGAAATGACAAGAAAAAATTGAAGATTTTGATAAAAGGATGTGCATGTATGTACACAGCTATGCACTGCTCATGAGCACCACTAATAATATATTAAAAACGTTCCCATATTATTACTAAGATTTCATCTCCTTTTACTGACAAAAACAGAAAGTGATGTGACTTCTATTCAGAAGTTGAAAGAAAGAACGTAAAGGGAATTTGGGATTTATCAATGTAGACAACTCATAGGTGTAAAACTTGAATAGTAAATTATTGTAAACACAGACTACATGTTAGCAATACTACTATTCTTAATGAGTAAACAACAGCAGTATTTGCAAAGTTACCTTCCTTTTTTGAAAGTCTTGTTTATGAACGGTATTGGCAAACAATCAATTTTAATGATTTAGTGATTGAATTTACTGATAGGTGTTTCAATCTCTTTGATACTTATCTAACGTCTGTTGAAATGAAGATGAGTCCTTCCAGTAACATATGCATTGTACTGATGGAGGTTTTTGACCATTGAATTTATCAGCAGCTGTCTAGCCTGCATTTGCTGAGGGTCAGATACAAAATTCTAAACATGCTCTCACTGAAGGCGTTTAAAAAAAGATGTGTTAACACCCTACTCAGGGATTTGACATGCAAGACCAAGCTGCATTGAAATTTTTTTTTCTGACAAACTGAGCAGCAAGTTCAGAATGCATCTCGTGTCCTCTAATGTAACTCTCATGGCACAAAACTGCTTTCCAAGTGTTCTGACCTCCCTAAGGGTGCATATTTTTGGCTGCCTTTCTTCAAGTTGATCAGTTTTCATTTTTTCAGGCTGAACATCTGATATTTTATCTAGATTGAGAAACACACGTTTATTTGTTTCTCCAAGAGGTGCTTGCAACATCTTTTTAATTAATAAAATCTGCATACTTCATCAGCATACACTTTATTTTCTTCCCTCAACACTCACTTAAATGTTAATGATGTTGAATCTAACCCTATCTCTAGGTTTTCTCTTTAAGACATCTCATACACACTGATTCTTGCAATTTACCAACTCAGTTTCAGTTTCAGGACAGAGCAGTATTCTATTCAATATAATGTAGGTAATTACAGTAGATATCATATGTCCTATTCTAAAACAGGAATACTGCACTGAATGCTCTGTTGATTTAGATTCCCTTCCCTACCAGCCTCTATGAATTACTGGAGCTGCAGATCACAGTTGAGTCAGTCAGTGGAGAAACTGTCCTGCCTATTTGTATTTAAACCAAAGCATTTTATATCACTGAAAATCGATCCCAAATGTGGGAGTGTTGTCATCTCTGAGCATAATCTGGCATACACTTATCCTAGTATAGAATAGCCTTAGGGATTCACTTCCACTACTTTATACATTGGAGTTCTAATTACATCGTGCTAGTATCACAGCATACAAACCTTCCAAGCAAGAGCCTGCAATTACAATGTTGTGAAACTTCTGCTGCTCAGTAGTACAAATTACGATGGAACATCTTGGTGCAAGTCAGTAGACAAAATCATTGGTACAGCCAAAGTAAGAAGAAACAAAGGTGGCTTTACATCACTTCTACACTTTACCCTCTCTGTGTTGCAGCCATCCAGTTGCCCTACATTATTACATGATGATGGCTGCAATAAGCCCATGCAGAAATTATGAGCCATAGTGAGTATGAGGAAGCAATTAGAGCAATCCATTTTGTGACAAATATATGTCACACACAGTTTTGTCAATGTTAAGCTTCCTTTGCTGCAAGGTCTCCAAAACAAAGTTCAATGTACTCCCTAGCCTAGCAACAGCAAGACCATGCTTCATTTTAGCAATAGCACTTTGACAGCAGAGAATATACTAAGGAAGGTCCTACAGCTAGAAAAAACTCAGTGAAGGCACAACACAGAATGGGAAAAAAAAAAAAATCACCATTGATAAACAGAGAATCTTTGGGTGGGCAAAGCAAAACACAAAACCAAACCATGCTGCTGTAGCCAAGCTTAGACTCGCTTAAGCTCCAGACAATAGCTCCAGAATGGGGATACAGATCAGGCATTGTATTAAAAGCTGACTGCAGCTGACCTGAACTTAAATCAAAGAATACCCCAGCTTGAAAAGAAACTTGCTGTATACAGAAGACTTTCATGGTGGGCAGAGCCCTGCCTTCCTAACCAAATACACAGTTTGTATTTTTCAATCCTGAAGGACTTGCAAGTGCAAGTTGAGCTTGAAAAGGGTATTATGTTCAAATGATATTTTAATAGCCTGCACTAGTTGATGCTTTAATTAAAAGTGGCAGTATCTTTAGAACTGTCTTATCAATGTTCACCAACCAGAGAACAAGTAGATTCAATGAAATTTCAGAAAAGTCAGAAAAGGCAACATTGGACTAATTTTAGATGAGTGAGAGTGTTCCACATCCCAGTGCAAACATCTTACGAATCTTTCCACAGTGCGTTTTCTTCCTTGTGAGTACTATGGGAATAGAACGGCATATACATAATTTTCATGGATTAAAGTCACACATAAATTTCCCAATGGTAATACAATCTTCAGCCTGCTAGTGCATGCTTCAGCTAGTGGGACACAGTCCAAATTCATTGCAGAAGAAGTAGGAAACTCTGGTGGGTTTGACCTTGGCTGGCTGCCAGGCACCCACCCAGTTGCTCTCTCACTCCCCCCCTCTCACTTATCCTCACTCACTCCTCAACAGAAAAGGGGAAGAAAATAAGATGAAAAAGCTCATGGGTCAAGATAAAAGCAGGGAGATCGCTCACCAATTACCACCATGGCCAAAACAGACTTGACTTGGGAAATTAATTTAATTTATAGCCAATTAAAAATAAAGTAGGATGGTGACAAACAACAACAAAACTAAAAACACTTCCCCCCACCCCTACTCTTCTTCCCTGGCTCAACTTCACTCCTTCATTCCCGATTCTTCTACCTGCCCACCAGTGGCGCAGGGGGATGGGGAATGGGGGTTATAGCCAATCCATAACGCTTCATCTCTGCTGCTCCTTCCTCCCCACACTGTTCCCCAGCTCCAGTGTGGGGTTCCTCCAATGGGATAAAGTCCTTCACAAACTACTCCAACGTGGGTCCTCTCCACAGGTTGAAGTTCTTCAAGAACTGCTTTAGCATGTGTCCC
>NW_008824001.1:1060680-1062410 GCF_000699105.1 Pygoscelis adeliae
CTAGTTGAAGATGTCCCTGCCCACGGCAGGGGGGTTGGACTAGATGACCTTTAAAGGTCCCTTCCAACCCAAACTATTCTATGATTCTTTGGAGGGGAATCTGCTCCAGCGCCTGGAGCACCTCCTCCCCATCCTTCTCTGACCTTGGTGTCTGCAGGGCTGTTTCTCTCACATTTTCCTCACTCCTCTCCCTCACACCTGCTGTGGAGTGTTTTTTACCCTTTCTTAAATATGTTATCACAGAGGCGCCACCAGCGTCACTGCTGGGCTCAGCTGTGCCCTGTGATGGCTCTGTTGGAGCCGGCTGGAACCAGCTGTGTCCATCACAGGGCAGCCCTGACCTCTCCTCACAGGGGCCGCCCCTGCAGCCCCCCCAACAGAGCCTGGGCACAGCCACCGAATACAGAAACAAAAAGAGCAAAGGTAATAAGCTATAATATATAGAAGGCTTTTTTAAAAAAAAAAAGAGTATCTTTTCTCTTGTCAAAACAATAGTTTGAGAGTTCAACTCAAGAACATTCATGGTAAAACAACTGGCTGCTTTACTTACCTCGTTAAAAAAGTCATTTCACTTGGACGGAAACAAATTGAGATACTTGATAAGTGATTCCAAAAAATGAAATAAAACAAAGAATTTGAGGGAAACCAGACAGGTTTAAGGTGCACAGTTCACAGTATCTACGTTACTGTTGGAAGAAAGATAAATATAGAGGCCTGTAATAGCAGCTCTCAGGTAATAATCTGATTTCTTTCTCAGTCTCCTGTAGCTTGGATCTTAACTGAAACCCCAGGTTATAATGCACAAAATTTGAAGTAACTCTGCGTTCTCTCTACGGTCAGAGCTACCTTAATCATAGAATTACAGCATGGTTTGGGTCGGAAGATCACCTAGTCCAATCCCCCCTGCCATGAGCAGGGACATCTTTCACTAGATCAGGATGCTGAAAGCCCCGTCCAACCTGAACAACAACCCCAACTTTCTCAGCCTTTCTTCATAGGAGAGTTGTCCCAGACCTCCAATCATCTTCCTGGCCCTCCTCTGGACCTGCTCGAACAGGTCCATGTCTGTCTTGTGCTGGGGGCCCCAGAGCTGGATGCAGTACTCTAGGTGGGGTCTCATGTTAAATATAACTTGGATCTAATTTGAAAAAAAAACAAACCAAAACCAGCAAAACAACCCCAACCAAAAACTCTCTGAGAGAAACAAGAAAGAGGTATGGTGGATTTTTAAAAGTAAGTTTGTGCAGACAGAGATTCTAAATTTTTATTAGACCAGCTGACAGTAGAAGGAAACCAGGGAAGCTCTCAAGCACAGGACTTTTTCAGCTCTAAATTGTTAAATGCCTTTGTGTACCTATCTTAGTCAAAATGCACTTTCACTTTTCCCAAGCCCAAAAAAGTAAGAAAAAACCCTGAACTACTCTTCAACAGTACCACTACAGAAGTGCACATGGTCACAAGAGAGACCAAAAGGTCTAAGTATGTGAGGCTGAATTAATTATGATTTCTAACTGTGCATTTTCAAACACGTTCATCAAGACTGATTTCTATATATATGCTAATTACTTCAAATCATAGAATCACAGAATTGTTTAGGTTGGAAAAGACCCTTAAGATCATCAAGCCCAACCATTAACCTAGCACTACCAAGTCCACCACTAAGCCATGTCCCCAAGCACTACATCTACGCGTCTTTTAAATACCTCCAGGGATGGTGACTCAACCACTTC
>NW_008824001.1:1065090-1069488 GCF_000699105.1 Pygoscelis adeliae
TGGGGAGACAAACAGCACCACTCCAAACATTCCCCCCTTCCTTCTTCTTCCCCCAGCTTTTATATACTGAGCATGATGTCACATGGTATGGAATGTCACATGGTATGGGATATCCCATTGGCCAGTTTGGGTCAGCTGTCCTGGCTGTGCCCCCTCCCAGCTTCTTGTGTTCCTCCAGCCTTCTCAGTTGGTAGAGCATGGGAAGTTGGAAAGTCCTTGACTAGTATAAACACTACCTAGCAACAACTGAAAACATCAATGTGTTATCAACATTGTTCTCACCCTAAATCCAAAACACAGCACTGTACCAGCTACTAGGAAGGAAATTAACTCTATCCCTGCCGAAACCAGGACATTCTCCCAGCTGCTTATAGAATATTTTGTCTGCCTCTTCATCCTGGTTGGGTGGTCTATAACAGACTCCCACCATGATACCTGCCTTGTTGGCCTCCCCCCTGATACCCATAAACACTCAACGCTATTGTCATTAAGTTCTAGACAATGAAAACACTCCCTAACGTACAGGGCTACCCCACCTCTTCTCCTTCCTTGCCCATCCCTTCTTAAGAGTTTATAGCCATCCATTGCAGTGCTTCAGTTGTGCGAATGATCCCACCATGTTTCTGGATGGCAACTATATCATAGTTTTCCTGCTGCACAATGGCTTCCAGCTCCTCCTGTTTGTTGCCCAAGCTGCGTGCATTGGTGTAGATGCACTTCAGTTGGGCTACTGATCCCACCACCTTTCTGGGGTGAGAAGCCCTAATTCCTACATGACCATTCTCAGGTGCTTCCATGATTTCTAACACATCCATAACCCTTGCGTCTTTGCTGCTGCATGGATCTCCATCCCCTACCTCCACTGAGATGGCAGACTGAACGACTTCGCTAGCACACCATCCCTCAAACATTGGTGTGCTGCCCCCAGGCTTATCTCTAGCAAGCCTGGTTTTATCCCTTTCCCCCTTCAAATCTAGTTTAAAGCTCTTTCAATAAGCCCTGCTAACTCCTGTGCAAAGATCCTTTTCCCTTTGAGACACGTGTACCCCATCTGTCGCCAGCAGGCCTGGTGTTGCGTAGACCAACCCATGATCAAAAAAAACTTCAGCAGCTCCAGAGGAACAAGCAGCACCCTCACAAAATATTCAACATGTTTGCACCTAAATGGGTGTAAGTCTGCACTCTGCAAAAACTGGTTTGGGGTGAGATGGGTGAAGGAGGCTGCACAGCAAATTTCAGATGCACTGGACTTTGCACTCCAGAGAGTCTTTTTCAGTAATGCAAAAAATGAAAAGAATAAGTTTCAGGACTTTGGCCTCAGCCAAGATCTACAGAGGTTAAAAAAGAAAACTCATTTAAAGCTATTTCTGTGGGTTTTGGCCTAAATATAATTTAGGAGAAAATGAATGGAAGGTCTAAACTAATTGGCTTGTTCAGATGTCACTGAAAGTACACATTTGAAGAAAATACTGAAGAGTAAGAAGGCAATAGTCCAGCTTCAATTTTAGATACCTAGTAGAGGTGACAGACCTGGAATCTGAGATGCATCATTTTATGAAAAAGATGAAGGACAGCAAGGAACATGAATGGTGAAATGCTTATGTGGGTTTCTTTAGAGAACGATTTTCTTCAGACCAGAATGACATTGTGCACTATTTTACATTACTGAAATATTATCTTTGAAAAAGCCAACAAGCCATTTCCAAATTTTACTTTTTGAAGACACAACTGAGTCTAAAGAGTAAGAATGACATACTGTAATTTATAAATTATTGTACAGCTGTAAACAATGTTATGCTTTCAATTCTATTTTAATAATATCCTGTTATGTATAAGAAGAATGTGGAGTCTCATTGTGTATCTCAGAAAAAGACAAAAAAAATAACGAAAGACCAATGGCCACTAGAAAACCCACACAATCCTTTTCCATAGTCAGTTACCATCAGAAGTAATAACTTGATCAAATTCCTAAGGTCTGTGCTGCTGTCTTACTAGGTAGCAGGCTAGTTATTCCCTGTCTTAAAAATGGAAGAACAGTCCTTGAAAAGCCACAACATTTATTTGGGTGCATGAGAAAAGCCCTCAGTCTGGTGGGAAGGCCCAGACCATTATATTCACCATTTGTAACACTACAGATAATGACATCTGTAGGGTGTATGCTTCTACTAATGAAGAGATCTGCAACATGCCTCTTCACTGTCTTCAGGTATGTGACCCAGCTGCTTGCAGCTCCACTCACGGCAGGGTTTGGTGGACTCCCAAGTATCCCACCTTTCCTAGTCCCGCTCACGATGCCAAGTGCAATATCAGTATCCCATTCATACGCTACTGCCAAGCTTGTCTCCTTCTGCTGAATGATGTCTTATCTCATTTCATTTGCAACTTTCCAATATGCTGTTCTTGCCTAGGCAGATAGAGAAGGCTGCGGGTATTTAATTTGAAAAAGCTACTGTCATAACAAAATTACTCTTTTGACAAGTTTTAGCTGAAAAAAAAAGATGATCAAATGTAGGATCACTCCACTTTCTTTCAGCTGCATCGCTGGGCTTCTGGAACTGAATTTCATCCATTCAATTAAATCCATTTTGAAATGTAAAAATAACATTTACTGCAAAAGGGCTGAAGGCTTTCCTTGTTTATCTTGTTTTAGCATTTCTCAGTCTTTGGGTAAGAGTAATGAGATTCCTCTGAGTTAAAAATGCAAATTTGCCTGCCCCAGAAGGACAAAAACTGTATCTGTGGGTGCTGTATTATTGGGACATTGATAGTTTATGGTAATCTGGACAGCTCAGGAACCGGTTATCGTCCAAGGATACTTATACCATACCGCCTGGGATGAAATACTCTACCAAACACTATGTTCCACCATTCATGCATTAATCTTCTTTCCAGCACTCCCACATACCATCCTATTGCACTGTGGGCCAAAGACATTTTCGCAGCTTGTCACATTGCCGTCACACCACTGACTTACTTGACACTATAAAAGATGTTAATGGCTATGTCTAGGGATTTGGTGTTTTCACCCCTTAATTATGAAAGGACTAGTTAAGTTTGTCTGTCAGCTCTGTGGAAAGTTGGGGGAGGCAGACGCTTCTCTCTTGGTCATGGGATGGCAGCCACAATTACAGCATTCAGACTGCAGACACTGCATGCCTGCCTGAGAGATGCTGCAGCAGGTCCTGCTCAGCTAAAATGTCTTCATCCACACCTTCCTTCACTGATCTCAACCCACATGCAGCTGCCGATGTAACAAGCCTTCCACTGAGCTGAGAACCACAAAGCTCAAGGCCCCATGTCCTAACTCCTCTGGTTTGTAACTCAGGGACCACAGTGACCATTAAAAAAAAAGCAGATGGATTTGTCTCTTTATGATGCAGCTAGGAAGCCTATCCTGTTCAGGGATCTCTTTTTTTTTTTTTTTTAAGGACAATGTCTAACAGGAGGAAGGTGTTCAGAAGGAAGGTTGTCTTGCACAAACAGGGCTACTTCAGCTGAAGCTGGTTGTGGGGTCACTCCCTGCTGCCGTGGGAAGGGCTAACCAAATTACGTGGCTAACTCCTGGAGGTTTAAGGGGAATGCTTCCTTCTCACAGTCCCCAACAGAAAAGCTTCTTAGCAATCTGTCCAAACAATGAACCACTTCCTCCAGCAATTTTAAATTAATATGACAGTCTTCTGTGGCAGGGAAATATACAACTTACATATTTCTGAGTATAGTTTATTTAGTAAATGATACCCTTACTAGTGAAGGGACAATTAGAAGTTATTACAATTAGAAGTTTTCACATTTTTTAAGGGGATTTTTTTTTCTCCCCTCCCCTTCTTGAAGAACGGAGGAAGAAACGTCATTTCTATAATTAAACTGCTAAGTTGCCATGGTCTTTGGGAAAAAAGCAGAGATTGCCTCCCACCAGCTCTGTGAGCTACCAGTCCACAAGGCAGGCCAGGGATGCATTGTGCTGTAAGGAACACAGCGCGCCATCAGCGCAGGCGCCCTTACAGAGCGAGAGAGGATCAAACGAAAGGCAGGTGCAAACCAAACATTCCGTATTTGTACTAGAAAGCCTTAACAGGAACACAGGCTCCTTCAGGAAGCCATAGAACGTTATTATTTGTAGGGACAAACACTCCCAGCAGTTTCTGCCTCTTGTTACATACACTTAAAACAACAGGAGGGTTCTGTACTGCCCCATTATGTGGTACAGGAATGCACTGTGCACCCCATTTAGAGGTGGGAAGGAGATTGGTTTTAATCCATCTTTCTGTGGGCTGAATTCTGGTTGGGATCTGACCAAAAGCCTTAAATGGTCTTTAGACTGTGTTGAGCATACCCCTGATCTGCAGTACCTCTAGGCTGTCCCACACTGCACGGTCCCCTAAAGATGCTCTTGTCTCA
>NW_008824001.1:1069598-1080404 GCF_000699105.1 Pygoscelis adeliae
AAGCTCCAACACCAATTATTTTAACTAATTGGTCAGTCAGTTCTGGACCGGAATTCAACACTGATCTCTACTTAGTAAACAAGGAAACACTAATTTGCAAATAGGAAGTTGAAATTAAGGAAATGCCTAAGTATTCTGCTGAATTTCGATTTTAATAAAATATCTTACGTAATAAACATTTTTCAAAGGATATGAGAATGTCTACATTAGTGAGAAAAAACTTTTTTAAAATCTGAAACATGATCTAGGAGTGAATGCTAATTTAAATGGCATTTCATACATTAACAAAGTCTGAGTTTATATTTTATATTAATGAAATACTATCTAATGTAATCTAAACAATTTAATGGTTGGCTGGGTTAATTAGCATTTTTCAAAGACTGATAATTAGTATTTTTTTTTAACCTCAAGGTCACAGCTCAGACCCAAGATCTTACTACTTAGAGCACTGACAATAATTAGGAGGACAAATATAGCGTTTTCATCTGAGAATGTTAACATGTTTTACTTCTGCACATATTTCCTCAAAACACCTACAAGTTAAGTGACAATTTTGAAGGCTTGTGTTACAAAGAAGTAGGCTGAGACACTGACAGAAAACAACATTTTCTTCAATCATCATAGTAGAACGCAGGAAAAAGATTTTGCACATAGGCTGGTAAACTGTCTTGACAACTTTGCAAAGCTGATAAAAATATATGTCCCTTTTTGTCCTCTTCCAAAATGGAATTATCACTGTTGAGCTGACACGAACAGTCATACAAATACACAAAAGTGTTTTCAGTGAAATAGTAAGGGTCAAAATACTCAGAATCACTAAGAGCACTGAGCATTTCCTTTATTTAATTAAAACTTCCCTTAACCTGAATTTCATGTATTAATTAAGTGCAAGACTGCTCGTATAGTACTCAGCAATATGAAACCACTTTCCATACAAAAGTAATTGATTTACTCTTCCTAACACCATTAATATTAATTATCACACACAACCCCTACATAGGGTGCGTTGACATTTATGGCCATTTAAGTCCCAAGAGCTTCATCTACAAATATCAGAACAAAGAGCTCCTTTCCCAAACTGTTTATCAGCTTTTCACTCATTTACTACAATTTGTACTACTTAGGCACAAGAAACACCCACTTGAAATCACAGCTAAAGCTGTGGTGTGTGCTAGCCCGAGGTCTTTCCACAGGTTGATTTAATCAAGACAAATGAACAGCAGGAACAAGAAAATATTAGGTCCTTCCATGGAATTGGAGCACAACCACCAATATATGGGAAGAAATTTGCCGGCAGTTACGCAGAAAGCCTGCAGTGAAAACTCAGTTTGCTGCCTTAGCAACAAGACCCTCCAAGTGGTACAATAAGAGGCAGGATTCAGGTACCTAAACAGAGGCAGCTTGTGCCATTTTGGATGTCCTAAGCATCTGCAATTTCTGAGATGTTTGTGTGGGGCTGGCAGGTACAAACTAGGAGTGAGACCTGAGCTGTGCCCTGTTGGAGCAATGGGTTCAAGCCAGGCAGGATAACTTACAGCATCTAAAATGACAACAGAAGCTCAGTTCCCTAAACCTGAGTTCAACCTGTGTTTGGCTCATGCCTGAAACAGAAAACACTCTCCAGTATTTTAAACAGGGAAAGCTAAGGAATCTGTATCTTTTGGTTTTGGCTTTGTTTGATTTTGAGCTCCACTTGCAAAAAGTGGTGGAAAGCTGGTACGCTGCCAAAATCAGGTCATCATCAGAAAATTCTCCTTTCATACAAAGAGCTGTAAACATAATGCTGTGTTAATGACTCAGTTTCAGCTTTCCCAATTTTCTTCTACAGACTGGTGACCTGTACAATCACCTCTTCAACTCCTTATTATTTTACAGGCAAATCAAATTATAATTAATATAAAATGAAGCCAGCAGTGTGCCCAGGCGGCCAAGAAGGTCAATGGCATCCTGGCCTGTATCAGAAATAGTGTGGCCAGCAGGAGTAGGGAAGTGATCGTGCCCCTCTACTCGGCACTGGTGAGGCTGCACCTCGAATACTGTGTTCAGTTTTGGGCCCCTCACTACAAGAAGGATGTTGAGATGTTGGAACGTGTCCAGAGAAGGGCAACGAGGCTGGTGAGGGGTCTGGAGAACAAGTCTTATGAGGAGCGGCTGAGGGAACTGGGGTTGTTTAGCCTGGAGAACAGGAGGCTGAGGGGAGACCTCATCGCTTTCTACAACTACCTGAAAGGAGGCTGTAGCGAGGTGGGTGTCGGTCTCTTCTCCCAAGTAACTAGTGATAGGACGAGAGGAAATGGCCTCAAGTTGTACCAGGGGAGGTTTAGATTGGACGTGAGGAAAAATTTCTTTACTGAAAGAGTGGTTAAACATTGGACCAGGCTGCCCAGGGAAGTGGTTGAGTCCCCATCCCTGGAGGTATTTAAAAGACGTGTAGATGAGGCGCTTAGGGACATGGTTTAGTGGGCATGGTGGTGTTGGGTCGATGGTTGGACTCGATGACCTTAGAGGTCTTTTCCAACCTTAATGATTCTATGATTCTATGATTCTAAGTCTGTTGAAAATGAATACAAAAAAGCAAACATTTCTTTATAATTATATGCTTTCATAGAAAAGATGGTGCACTGTACTGCACATTACATTTTTCAGTTTTATCGCTTTTCCATGAAACCACTTAAAAAACTCTATGAAAGAAAAACATCAAGTAAATGAGGCATAAACTGATAGTATCCCCAGGTACTGACTACTTTTGCACATGCACCTCTTCTAAATTTCCTTAAACATATTATGCTCTATACCACATGGGGCACATAATTCTTACACTAATTTTCACCCCTTCTTCAGTAGGTTTCAGGGCATCTAGAAAAGTTTCTTTTCTGCTACAAAGTCTAGGAGGCTCCTTTATTCTCTGATCATAAGGAACCTACATAAACGCTTTACAACACTGAAAAAAAATCATTGATTACAATCACAGGACTAAAAAGAACAAAATTCCATCTTGTCATAGTTGTTAAACACTAAAAAGTGCAGCCAGTGCAATTTCGTATGTATACATGTGATGCACGTATATCTGTTCCTGTCGGTTTCAGCACTTGGTTCGTATCAGACAAAATATTTGCAATGGACCTCAAATCCAAATCTGCCTGTTTGACACTGCAAGGTATTTGGAGTGGAAATCAAAGGCTGTGCTGCTTTAGAAAGCAGAGGTACCCTGTGATGTGTCAAGCACACAGGCGCTGCATTTCTGGGCAAAGGCCTTAAATCATTTTTCTGCTGACAGGTGCGCTCAGGGAGAAAGAAGGGTTGTTTATCTTAATGTCTTTATGTATTTTCTGCAGCCTATTCACACTAAATGCAACAGAGCATCTTGGAAAACATGCTACTGACGTAATTCTGTGGTGTGGCTGAATAACACTAAACAAAATTCATCTAGCCTTTGAAGTGCAACCTTTTTATTCTCTATTCTAAATAGTAAAATAAGTAAAAATTGAGGCTTTCATGTTAGCTGTCCCATCCTTATCTCCCTTTTCTCCAGAAAACACAAAGCGAACACAGTAACTAGCAAAAAGACAGTAACATATCACAGAGAACTATGCATCTGTTGCAAAATTTGATGGCATAATAGAAAAAGAAATCAGAACTTCACAAAACTGTTTATATAAAAAGTTTTACCTATACTCGCATTTTATTTTTTTCTGAAGACTATGGACCAAATTCTGTAGCTGTTTATACTCAGTCTGTGGCAGCCCAGAACATAGAGTCCTGCTTCTCAATGCAATTAATTGTTTGACACCAGATGTCCATGCCTGAACACTGGAAGCATATTAACTTCTCCCCAATTTTCTTAAGCCCTGATCTGTATTGACGTAAGTATGTTGCCATGTAATATTTGAACACAGTGAAGTATTCCTCATAAACATTTTGAACATTCCTGGCTAATATCTCGATAATGCAGTACAAAACAGATCTGTAATAGCCTAACACAGATTAACACAAACGACTGTAAGGTTTTATTTAATTTTTTATTAATATATGCATCTAAAAAGTGCCTAAACACCTGCTGGCTTCCAGACCGAGCTATTTTTGTCAGGTGTTCTAAAAGAAATTGCCAAAGTACTTTCAAACAGAAAGATCAAAGTTCCTATGATGAATTCAAAGGCATTGACTCTCCATATTCAGTTCTCTGTTGCACGGGAAGCAAAATAATAATGCCGGTACCACAGAGCTGACCGTAACACAGGAGCAGCAGAAGGGTGCTGTGGCTCAACTGGTGTGGGCTTTTCCCATCCACATTTAGCAAAAAATCTTGAGAGCCCAGCATAAGGTAGTGGCCCAGAGTGGGCAAGGCAGGGATGTGCTGTACAACAACAGCTCCTTTTTGGCTGCTGCACAGCTATGCTCTGCCAAGTCAGGCAGCTTCAGGGGACAGAGTCATAAAATAATCTAGGCTGGCAGGGACCTCTGAAAGTCATCTGGTCCAACCCTTTGGTCAAAGCAAGGCCATCTTCAAAGTTAAAGTTAACTTCAAAGTAAGATCAGGTTGTTCAGGGCCATGTCCAATCATGTTCTGAGTATCTCCAAAGATGGAGATGCCACAGCCTCTCCCAGAGATCTGCTCCAGTGCTTGACCACCCTAACTAAATTATTTTCCCTAATATCAAACTGGAATTTGTTTGTCAACTGGTATAGTTGAAGACAGCAATATATTCCCATTCTTTTCTGAGTAGCACTGAGCAAATCCAGCTCTTGGCCTCCCCATGTTGCAACCCCCTAACCATCTTGATGGCCCTCCTCACTGTATGGTGCCAATTTTACTCCTCTCTTGTTTTGCAGCTTCCTATCTGCAGTGGTGAAGGGCTCTTGTGAAGGCAGAAGAACTATTTTGTAATGAGCAATGGCCTGGGCCTCGGGGTATTTGAGCTCTGCCTCTCTTCCTTGTAGTTTTTTTGTGCTAATACGGGAAAGTCACCTCCTTGGGCTCGGTTCTAGCAGGGACTGTTGAGCTCTACGACTTGAATTAAAGCTACCTAAGTTTAGTTATCTAGTATGCAAAACTAATGCTTGTCTATATTGATTAAATGAAAAACAGAGGGTAGTTGGGCCCCTGAAATAGCCACTTCAGTTAATTGCCAAAGGTAATTTGAAAGACGGATTAGGGCCTAATGTAATACAAAAAGGGAATGATATCAGATTGAGCTAAATCTAGGTAACTGTTGTGTAACAAATGCCTATGTTATCAATGGCATCAACTTTGAACTTGGTTACTTTTTTGTGTGTGCTTTTCTAACAAAAGAGAATGGCCAAGGCAGAGTTATTAAAGCGTAAGTCAGACCCTAAAATCAAGAGTTGGGTCAAAAAAGTTATGAAGGCTTTAAAGAAGGTCAAGCCAGACCAGCTTGAAGGTCAGCCCTTTTATCTATCTTCTAATTCTCCACCTCATTTCAGATATTAGTATAGCAATCACTTTACCACTCCTTGCAAATGCACAGTCAGTTTAATATGCCTCCAGGGGCATGAGCTCTTACTACGAAATCAGGATTCCATTGTGCTGGGCCATGAACCCAGCAAATGCTAAGGGATGCTGCTGCACAGAAGAGCTAACAAAGCTCCTTGGACAGTGAACTGGAACACAGATTTACCAAAAACTCATCGCATAGAGATGCCCAATATCTCCTAGGTGGAAATGACACTTAAAACCCACTCAGTTGTGCAGGATTCAAACTGGACCTGTAAGGGAATGGCCTTATGCGTGACTAGAAATAGCTTGAGACATCCCATGTCCTTAAAGAGCTTAGGTTACATCTTTCAGAATGAGTTGAAAGACAAGCTTATTAACTCAAATTTTAACATTTTTGTAGCTTACATCAGCAGATGTCCTGCTTATAAGAAATGGGCAAAATATCCCATAACAGGCTCTGAGTATACATATTTAGATGAATACAAAACTGTTTTCAGAGGAATAGTTTTTCTTAGCTGAAAACATAAAAAATAACATTATCACACCATCCAAATTAACTTCTAAGTGCAAATGTTTTGCAATATAAAAATTATTTTCCACAATCCTGTTGGATGAGTGGCAATGCAGATGAGTCTTGATGCCAATGTAATAGAAATCTGAAGTCTGTTCCCAGCTCCATTTAAAGTGACCTTGAAGAAGCTGTCCAATATTTTATTTGTGAAAATGATGAACCACTGAATGATACTGTCAAAGGTAGAAATATGAACCATGTGTAATGTGAAGGAAATAGAAATATTAACAGCAATTAGGGGGAGAGTTGGAACTGAAATTTATGGTTTCTGGGCTTCCTATCAGATGTACCTTTGTACATAATAACAGGGATAATAACAGGGACTGCCTGCGTCTCTTCCACAGTTCTGGTTCAGACAAAATCACGTGCTCTGGCTGTTGTGTTTATCTTAATGCTGTATATGAAATAAATGCGAGCAACTGAGAATATTAAATGATGGAAATCTGAAGGTGCAATCCAGAATCAGTGGCACACTGATTACTTCTTCTCCGTAAAGCACGGTGCTTTGATTTTCCCTTTCCAGCTATGAAATATTTCGAAGAAGGGAGACTCAAAATACATTTCCTTGGTTTAAAAGTAAATCAGATTATAATTTCACTGAAGATACTTTTCTAATCTTTTTAAATAATCAAAAATGCTTAAAAAAAAAAATCTTTCCCATAACAATACAAGCTTCCTCCTTCTCCTAGAAGCAATCTCACCAGAAAAAGGGTAAATAGCAGGCTCGCATTGCCTAAATGAGCCATTATTTGTGTTGCAAAACTCAACCGTTGATGATAATAACTGGAAATAAAATAAATCCCACTTGACTCTCAGGAAATAAAATGAGGTTGCAACACAAGTTTTTTTAGTTGCAAAATGAAAACTTGAGACACAGTGACATGAGCCACCACAAAGCTACCTTTACTGCCATTTTGAGGGTAAAGCTAGACCTGAAAACACTGGTGTAGACTTTTCGTAGTATTAGAATAATGACAGATAAAAAGTGTTTAGATTTTGTTTCCACTAGAATACGGAAACCTGACAATTGTCAAGTCATCTGCCGTTTCTTCAGACATCTAAACTACATACTTTATATCATCATAATATTTCATTATATGATGTGACTTTAAGACTTACGATACTGAAATGGTTTAAAATTGTTGTATGTACTGAAATTTGTTAATAGTGAATTTTATGTCAGTATCATGCTGATTCTATAATCAGCAATATAAGTGTTTAAGAGCATGTTCTATGAAACTCAGCAGAGATGTTGGGTTAAAAAGAACCACAAGTGTTGAGAGTGTTAAATTGGACTTTGAGTTGTCATTTTCTGAGGGTAGTTTAAAGAAAGCTAATACACATCAAAGTGATCAATCATGTCAGCTCTTGAGTAGAATTCTCCAGGCCTCCTTCTTCTGTCAACTTTGTGCACCTTAAGAGTATCATCAGACATGACGGCCTATTCTCTCACTCGCAGGCGGTTAAGTCAGAAGCAACTTGCAGGACTGACAGGAACAACTTTGATAGAAAGTAAACAGAAGAAGAAAACTGGATCCAATGTTTGTAAAATCCCCCAACAGTGTAATTATTTGTTTGCTTATCTTGCCAGAGAAGTAGAGGGATCGTAACACTGGACTAATTTCTTCAAAGAGACTGGAGAAACTGCAAAAAATGGACTACTCTTTGTAATTATAAGAGACAGCAGCTCTGTTTTTCAGACCCTTCTCCTGATTTTAGGTCAGGAGTCTGATTTTTTCAATTTTCCTTTTCATCAATAACTGTTTTCTTCCTGTGATGTGAAAGGTTCATGCTGTTGTTTGATGCCATATCAATTCCCCCATTTCTGCCTGCAGAAATGCACTATGTATGTACCTCTCTTTCTATAAAAATACTGTATCTGCTGTCTACATAGATGGGGCCTGGAGTGAAGAAACTTCTCCCTAAGCAATTGCTAAATTTTAAGCTTTTTTCTTCCTTTTCAGTAGTGAATTACTCCCCTGCCCACCCACAATAACACAATTCAATGTTTTCTGCTGGACAAATGGGAGATATATTGGTTTGAACTGGATTTCTACTATGAACTGTTTTTTAATTAGAGAAGGTGGACTTGTAAAAATTCTTAGAGCAAATTTATTAAGAATTTTTTTAGTTTAGAAGTAAAATATATGTAGTCTATCAATTTTATGAAGGACTTTTTTTCCTGAAGAGCTTTACAAAAAATCTCTATAAAGGGGAAAGAATTAATTTACTTTTTTAAGAGAAACATCATCCTACATTTACTGCTATTGCATTTGTCATCCGCTTTCATGAATCAAGCCATTAGCTCCAGGACATCTTCGGATGAACTATAAATTAACTGTACTACAGGATCACGTTTCATTTACTAGACATATATAGCTTCTTCAAGCAGTATCACCTCAGCACACCCAGAAAAAACTTCAGTTTGCATTAGCAATACAGTTATATTTTATGGTATGTGACAAAGAATGTGAGAAACTCACTCTTTGCATTAAAAATAAAGTAAGTTTCTAATCCTCAGCTGTGTGAAAACAAGATCCAAGGGAGTCCTAAAAACTTAGGAACCAGCAGATGAATAAAAAGAAACATAACGCAAGGATTTCTGGAGCTTGACACATGTTTTTGAACATCTGGAGTTGACGTTGCTGACTTTATTATGCATTTAAACTATGATAGGTCCACTGTGACTATCTTGTGTTGAATCTAAAGCTTACTTAGTTGCCTGGAAAATCTTGTGTTATGCCTAGGAGTTACCAGTGATAACATATATTTCTACTTTGAGTGGGCAAAACTAAGTTGGAAGACGTATTTTACTTCCTCAGGTTTTTTGGTAGTAAAAGAACTGATGTTTTTTCCTGCTCAAATACAAGACCTCAACCTTTAGTATTTTTTTCTTAATGTTTCTGGTATTTTAAACACTGCATATTCAGAATGCACAACAGTGCAATTGTTGCAAGTAACCAGTAAGCAGCTGTAGTGGTAGGGATTTTTTTTTTTTTTTAAATAGCACTACTTTGCTCTACTATGCATTCATAATTATCATGATGCAACAGAAACTAAGGAGCAAATCTAGTAGGTGAGTTCAGGGGATTGAAGACTTCCTAATAACACCATTTACCCCTGTATCCCCCTCTGTGACTCGCTTTCAGGCATCCCATGCAGGCTTGAGATGAATCTATAGGACTCAAAATGGTGCATGGGAAATTAATTTTGCACTTGTCCCCAGATTCTAGGGTCTTCTGAAAGGGTACAAAATTATGCAAATACTTGCCCTTTTTTGCTTTCTTACAGGAGATGCAGAATATCCATGCATTGTTGAATGCACCATTCAAATTCACTGGAGGAAACCCTGTGGAGACTCTCAAGGAGGGTCCCTTTGGTCCCCCAAAAGGATGGTCAAAACATCAGATTTTCTTTTGTCTCTGTACAATGAGCACACACCCCCCCATCCCTAACCATAGCATCATGGAAGCATCTGTAAGTATCGGCGCAGACTGAAATGACTGGAAGTTACCCATTTTTACAGATAGGGGTGAGATACTTTTGTATCAGTAAAGACTTTTTTATATTACAAGTTCAAATAAAAGTTTCTATAAAATCGTATGGGTACTAAAAGCAAGTTACACTAAATGTTACAATTCTTAATGCATGGTGTTCAGAGATGCTTATAATGCTTAGTTCTACTGCTATAAATACACACGGACAATAAAATTGAAATATTTCATATCCGAGTGTGCACAGAAATCTTACCTAAATTAGAACATGATTACTCTTACTGGAAGGAGTTTCATTACTGTTAGCACACACTAGGTCTCGCCTTTCTCCCTGTGGAGAAAACCAATGGCTGGAGAATGCCATATCTAGTGTAGCATCTTTCTATAATTATCACAGAGATTTCTAGTATTAGGTGCCTTTATTTCCTAACTTTGTGGGAAGAAAGTCAACACAATCTCTTTTTGAAAACCCTGCTGTGCCAGCATTATTTGTGTTCTAATATTTTCTAACAGCCTTTCCCAGGTATAAATGAGATGTCAAATCTGAATTAACACTGGAAACATGACCTGCCCTGCTCTTTTGCTGCAAACTGACAGCTCAGCCGCATATGTCAAATGTGAATTGCCGTCCCAGCTAACTCAGGATTGGCATATTGCTGAGCTGCAAAACTTACTAACAAAACATCACCATAAAGAATAAGGAATCCCAAACAATTCCATAAACTCTATTTTTCACTTTTTTTTTTTTTTTTACAATTTTACAGTGTTAATTCTTAAAAATCAGATTTACAGGGCCTCACAAAACCTTCCTGCTTAGCAAAAATATGGTTTTTCAAACAAACCTCTTCCCCAGAGAACTAACTGCTTTTCCAACACCCAGTTCTTACATGCTGTCACTTGGATTCTGCTTTGCCCCTTCCTTCCTCATGATTGTAGAAAAAAATACAACCTGGGATAAACTGCAGATGATAATTTTATCAACCTTCCTACCAAAATTGAATATACCTATATACTTTTGAGTCTTTCTTTCTGAAAAGCAAGCCTGTTAGCTTTCATCATATCCTTTACAGAATGGAAATTCCCTTCCTCTTTGTAGTAGCCTCCTGGTTAAGTAAAGGGTATAGTATCTAAGCAACCATTGTTAATGAGCCTTTCCTCTCAATAATCAGTTTCCTAGACTCGTATAATTTTAATTGCTCTCTCCTGAACTTCATCCTACAGGTCCTAATCTTTCCTAAAGCACAGGGCCTAGAAGCAGGAACAGTACTTCAGCTGAAACCCTCCAA
>NW_008824001.1:1080434-1084242 GCF_000699105.1 Pygoscelis adeliae
TCCTTCCAAAACAGCAAATAAATCAAAACAATTAATATAAAAATAGATAATTCAGGCAGAAGAAAGATGTGGTGAAACCTGTGTGTCTTCATCTACCAAACTTTGCTGATCTTCAGATCACCAAAAGAGGTTTCTAGTTCACATGGACTAAAAAAGATCTGAGAAACTTGAAAACTTGTAAAAGCTTAACATTTCATGTCAGATAAAAGTAGAGATGAAAAACTCCTATTCCTTTTTATGCAAATGATAAAACCATATTCCCCATGGACCCCAAAAAGAACAGGAAGGAAGAAAACATTTTGGAAAATCTTGCCATCAAATCAATAGAAAACTAGAGGATGATCAAAAACATTAAAGACTGTCAAGAAAATAAGATCTACTATTTTATCATGTTGATTTTCATTACCACATCTTCAGTATCAACTCATCAGTCATGGCTAAACATAGTTTATGTAATTGCACTAAAATACCTTTTAGCTCTTAAGTGTGAGAGACTCATCCACGGTCTTTCTCATTCGGCAAGTGAATACTTGCTCAGCACCTCAGATTTCAGTACATTTCCAGTTCAGTGGCCAGCCTCTCCTTTTCCTCTGCCATTTTACCTTTCCTCTCTACTTTTCAAAATAAGACTTCTGCCTATACATACCACTGCAATTCTCTGCTGACCCACTTTATCAACAGCATCCTTATTTCACACAGGCAAGTTAACACCATTACCAATTCTCATCCAAAAAGGATCTCTTTTGCCATAGATTTTGCAGGACATTGGTGTTGGTTCCTGAACTAAAGTTGGGAGCAAGAAACAGGAGTAGAAAGGATGGATGGAAATATTCCTAATTCACAGCGCAGGGGAATTCCAGCCTGCCCCTTCTTCCACAGCCCTTTTAAGTCTGCTCTAGGAGCTGCCAGAGCCTGGTGGCAGTGGGAGTAGTAGTACGTCGGCATATGGTTACACAACAGGTATGTATAGGAGAGAATGCTATTTCTAGGTGAAGTGGAGGATTCAGTATTAAATCAACTGTGTTCCGCCTCAGGAATAAATATAGATGACAGCTATGTAGGAAGTAGCCATTTCCTGAGCAGCTAATTAGAATGCTCCTCAGAATAAACAAGAATAACAACTATTCATTATTGTAATTATTCATTTCTGTGCCAGTCACTTTGCCTTCTCAGTGTACATTAATGTACTTTAGAGATGGCAAGCACAGCTGAACAAACATCATATTGCACCTGAAATTACTGAAGCACAAAAAATGAAGACACTATATTGATGGTTCTGGGATAGCAATATGAAGTCATTACTGAAAGACAACAAACTAGATACTGTCATATGTCAAAGTCTAAGTCATCCTTTGGAAAGATATGCATACTGTATGTACAAACTGCAGTTATATGTCTAGATAATAAATGTATCAGCCATATACGTTCAAACATCTGGTCCACGTGCAAATAGGTGAATGCCGAACAACTGATTACATATATATTCTAGCCAGAACAGAGGTATACATGTTTGAACTGTTTCAAGTATTCACAGTTGCACTACTTAATTTGCATTTCATATTTCTGATATGTGTAAGGCTTATTAAGAAATATAGAGATGAAAGTTATCTCCGTGTTTAGAGTTCTAGAATTTAGCAACTCAGCGGTGTGGGAAAACCCATTCACTGCACTACACATTCATTGCACTACTCCAGGAACAGCTTTCGAGTATCTGAGTGACCAGGTATTTTTACCACAGCCGTCTATTGCTCTATGAAAAGCTGATCTCGCTTTAACTCCCCACAGCCAAGTACCATTCATGAAGTGAATTCCATCAATAAGCTTCCTATCACAAATTTTTGGGTTTTTGTGTATGCAAGATCAACATTACAAATTAAACATTTCTTACCATTGCAATATTGAAGATTTTACAGCCACTCCCATTACAAGTGTAAGCATATACTGCACTACCTGTAAAAACTGGCTGTTGATAAATGTTAACTTTGAATCTCAATTACTCTAGTATTTGAACAAAGCGGTATAGGCTAAAATGCACCTGCATTCTAGGATGCAAAATGTGATATGATTCCACAATATCATTATAGAAAAAGGAAGAAAAGCAACAGAAACATTTTTATGACAAAGAAAGGATCATAATAAGTATTTGTCACAAGTCTTTTATCACTTCTCCTTTGACAATGTAACTGCCAAGCAGTTGCATAACATCAGCAGACCCATATAAAACAAACATGTCATGTCAACAAATGACAGCCACCCACCAGCAAACACTGTGATAGATCAGAAATAATACAAGAGTAGGATGAATCCCTGTGGCATTCCTAAATTAAAATCACAAAATATTGACAGGGAGCAATTTGGAACAACCAGCTGGCCTCATTACATTAAGAGTTTAAAATCTGATCATAACTAATCTGAATCAGTGCAATGTATGTTTTGCAGGTGTAGCCATACTCTATAAATAAACTTGAAAAGAGATACAGTAATTCTTAATGGGAGGTTTTGTGGCATTGGGAAAAATGGCAGTAAAAGAGTAAACACATTCAGAATCATCCTTCCCCCCTTCTTTTCTGAGAAGATTTTTAATATATTCTTATTTTCATATAAGATGACAATTCACTAATACGTCATGACAGAGTATACATTTTAACATCAGACAAAAGAGTGTGAGCTCAATGTGACTTCAGTTTCTAAAATTTCTTAGATTCATCTGCAAATGTCTCCTAGAACTTAAATAACTGAAACCTCTTAAACATACTTGTACCGAAGCCAGTACATGCGATTTGATCCAAACAATAATCAAAAGGAGAGGAGGAGGAAGGAAATAATGTTTTCCACTTAAAACTACTAGATGCTATTTGTTGATCTTTAATCATACAACCAAAAAGTAAAGGATTGTCTTTTACTCCAAGAACTGAAGTCCTATTTTGGCCTGCCTTGAAAGCTCCAGTAGCCTCTTAGGTCCCATGCAGGAGATGGACCCCATATCTCTTTACCTGCGCAAGATGCTGGCTGAAAAGCGTAACAATATTTGACAACTTTACATCCTCTTTGAACAAGGCATACATTTGCCTTTACCCATACCAAGCCCCAGTGGTAGTCTGAGATGTTGTAAGAAGTGGACAGAAAAGTGCTCTGGGCATCTTTATACTCTTGTATGGAGAGGAAGGCCACCCTGTCAAGCCCCCTACAGAACATGAAGCACATTTCCAACAAACATGCCAGCTGTAAGATGAGGAGGGCGGCCCCCGCTAGCAATAATGACTATTTCTCACAAGGTGTTTAGGGCATAAGGGAACAAATTTCTGACAGCAGGAAATTGGCAGGGCAAAACAGTGCTCAGCCTCAACCCCACGCCCATTCGACACTTTAATAACCTGGGAGGAGGAGAAGGGACGCAGGGCAGAAAAGAGGCTTGCTGGCTCTCACTGGCCAGGCCAAAGTAGGTGACAATGTCAACAATGCTGTACCTCAAAAGCAGAGTGCCATGTTGTTTCACTTCACAGAGATGTGCTGCGTTTAAACAGGAAATACATGAAAGCATTCTCGAGGAGGAGGCAGTTGGTTAAGCTGTTGGTTAATATTTGTAATTTTTCTGAAGTTTGTATTTTGTTACTTAAAATAAACTCCTCCACATATCCTGCCCAAGCTGCTCTATCAGCGAGGAGTGAGTATGCCATCAGGTTTTCTCTGCCAGTCATGAAATTGCTCTGTTAAATCCCCATGCTAGTGTGGTAAGAAAAGCCTGCTCCCAAGTCTCCAAGAGCAGGCTCTTTGCTCTCTCCTCGGTGTCACAAGCCTTTAAGCCGAC